>NC_134421.1:50025794-50335536 GCF_030867145.1 Opisthocomus hoazin | reverse complement strand
AAACTGAGCCATTAAATATAAACAAATAAATAGATAAATAAATAAATAAATAGAATAGAAGCTCTGAAAAGGAAACAGAAGGAAATAAAGAAATAAACCAAAAATGAAACAACAAAACCAAGAGGAAAAACAAGAGGACTCCTTTGCTGTAGGTACATATATATTGTTAGTTTTGTATTTACTTATTGCAGGTATAAGTGACTTTTTACTCAATAATAACTCAAAGACAGAACATTTATAAGTCAGAATCAATTTTTTAGTGAAATATATCAATAATAGGGATATTTAGGAAATAATTAACAAAAGCTTTTCCTAATGCCATTTGGAGAAAAAAAGCAGTCTTTCACAAACTTGTTATGAAAACTTTTCTTGTGGTATAATATCTTTACAGCAATTTGCAGGACATAGATTCATTGGGAAACTTAAAAAGTCATACAGTAATAATATTCTGACTGTGTATCTACAAGGAAAGAAACTTCAAGCTAGTGTTAAACGAACACCTTCAGCTGACAGTCATATTTAATGGTGCCAAGAAAGGGAGTTCTTTGCAGTCCGGAAATGTGATTAAGTCCTTATATAGTGCAATATTTGTCTTTTGCTTGTTTATGCCTACATTTATGATGATCTTGTTATGGAGATCAACAAATGATTGCTCCCACACTTTCTTTACTTTCCTGCACTCACACATACCTCTTGGCTGTCCGTATGGTTACTGGCCAGAGAGAGCATGGAGACTGCACACTAGCTGGCGTGGTGAGCTAGGGCTGCCCTAGCAGACCAACCCTTCTTGCTGAGCTCCACAGTGTTGGTCATCACCCCTTCCTCCACTCCCCTCGAACAGCTCTTCCAGAAGCTGGCATACCTGACAACATGCAGGGACTTGCTGGGACCCAGAGTAAAGCAGAGGCTGCCACATGGCCACTACAGGAGAAGCCAGCATTTGGAGACAGGAGGGGAGTAGGGCCACACTGACTGAATCTTATGCCTAAAGCAGCAAACTTACTGGTCTGAGACTAACATTTATAAGATTTAATCTATGCGTGATTAAACTTGCAGCAGGATGAGGATCTGTCTCTGCATGAATGTGTGGGGAAAATTTGTAGTGAAATAATTTTGGAAATGAAGGTAACAGATTTTGTAAACTCCCCAACCTCCTTACTCAGGGTGCCCAAGACCAGGCAGCTGAAAAATAAGGAGCCTTGGGAGCTGGAAGATGGAAGATTTTGTGATCCTGCTCCTAAGAAGAGTGTCAGGACAAGCTGGCCTAAGACTGAAAACAAAGAAGATGGAGAAGGGAGCTAGCGAAAAACAGATAGGAAAGTGAGCTTCAAAACTGGTCTGTTTTGTTAGAAGATCTGCTGAAGTCATCATATTTTCCTAAACATGTTTGATCTCAACAAATTCTGTCTGAATAAGGTTGCCATGAAAGAAGTCTCATGGTTTTCCTAGTAAACAAGGCAAAGAATTGAAGAAAGGATTAGAAAAATTTTCTGTGTTAGGCTAGATAAACAATGACCTAGACAACTGGATTCTGTTACTTACTGTCGCATTACAAGGGGGTAAAGGAGTCTGATAAGTGGCAAAAGGAAAGACCTTCCATTGAGTGATGAGGTACAGAGCAGACCCCCTTGCATTCTAAACTCTCTCAGAAAGGAGTCTAGGTATGACTGCATCCAATCCTAGTCCCAGACTTGGTCAATAGTTTATGTCTAAGGGGTTAAATATGTAGCCACTTATCAGATTCAACGTTTGCCAGTCAGAGCCCTTCCAAGGACTTTCACTGAAACAGTTTCGCAAACTGAAACAACGGGTAATTTATTCAAATGACAGGTATCACAGATTCGGGATTACCTTTGATAAATGCACTGTCTACAAAAGTGGAGCTCAAAGTAGTAGCTTAGCGCTTTAGCTAACAATGTGTTCCCCTGGATAAGTCTGACAAAGTCAGAAGCGCAACTCTTACCAAAAAGGCGTCCCTTCTTGTGGGCGGAAGAGAGCTTCAGGCCATCAACCCATCCGTCAGGTAAGGTTTTCGCTTGGCTCCTCCTCCCAGGAGAGTTTGCAAGTGCCAATTTTTAAACTTTGAAAAATCTTTTGATGAGGTGGGACTAAGTCAATAATTATGTGTCAATTGGCTCTTGGCATGGTATGTTGTGTCATCAGAAGTGGGACTCAGCATTTTGACATGGCTATGGAACTGCTCAGGGGGGCCACCTGTTTTTTATCTGAAGCAACCTCTGGCTGTGCGGCCTTCGTCATGCCCCAGGGATCACTTGATTTACAGTGATGGCGTACCGCCCTGTACTTCTGTCTGATAAGGTAAGCTCAAGTCATTTGCTCCCTTTCTTAACTCTTCAGCTCTTGACGCGTGAGTCTGAGCATGTCTTTCCTCTTGCATTGACAAGTCCAGTAAGGCCATCGACCCACAATTACTGTGCCATGAAACAAGATGTGATGCTAGGCAAAACAGTTAACTGAATTTTTCTAGGTCCCTATAGTCTGTATGCTGTTCACAGCTGCCTGAAGAACCTGGATTTTTTCTGGCAGAAATTCTGACAAAACATGGAGTCGCATGAATTAATCAAGCCTGTGCTTTTAGTTTACATGTTATATTTAAGGAAAAGTAAGGTGCAAAAAACCATACACAAATTGTTTAAATAGGGACAGAACCTCACTGGGTTCATTCTAGCATCTAACTCCATTTACCTACTGGAGAGATAATGGAAAAGTAGCTTTATGAAAACTGATGTATTGACATCTTTGAAAAACTTCAGCACTCTAGCAAATGATGAATGCCGTGAAAAGTATGTAAAGCAATACTTGTTTCTTTCTTCAAAGCAGAGTCTGGGTAACAGGCAACAGAAAAAACTAGGCTTAAAAACTGATTATTAGCAAAATGCAATCAAATATAAATCAGTGGTCTATATCTCAAAAGCTTTCTATCATGTTAATAAAATGAGAAATAGGCTATGTGGTAAAAAATGTAGGAAAAAGTATGACTATATAAGAGAAGACTATCAAAGCGTAAGCACATAAGTATTACGGTGTTCTGACTGTCATATATATGACATTTCATAACTATTGAAAACATTTGGAGGTTGGACAAGGTGACCTTTAAAGCTCCCTTCAAACCCAAACTATTCTATGATTCTATGGTACCATTGTAACATTGATGATGCTATTTCAATATAGAGCTTCCATGTCTATGACAGATATTTCTTCTTTTTGTGCGAACCTAGCAATAGGCATGCTCATCATAAATGAAAGAAGGGTTTAGCTGTTGGTAATATCTTGCCATACAGATCCACAGTTCCCCTCTAATAATTTCTCCTTTGGTACTTTCAGTATAGTTTGCATGTTCACAGATTCATACTAGCTGTTCTGTGCAGAGTTCCTTACGAGGTAGAGCAAAGCACTTTGAAAATTCCTGTATTGGAGCTGACTTAGATGTCAGTGATAAACATACAAAGTGTTTTTCATATTGTCAAAGCTGTGGGGGAGTAGAAAGTGCTTGCAAGGAAATATGGAAAACCAGCATAGCAGTAATAAATAGCGGGCTGCCAGGCACAGTAACATCTCAGATTCTACCTTCATTTGAGCTTAGATTACTGTCTCCCTGTCCACTCGCTATACAGAGCATTGAAACCTCTTCGGAGAGTAAATGTCTTTTTGAACAGAATGTGATAAGTATAATATCCACTTTTCACATAACAGTTATCCAAAAATGGGAAATTTGGGTTCTTCAAATGAACCAAGAACTGCATTCCAGGATAGTAGTTACAGCATGTTATTTCCAGATATAAAACATAAAAGGAGAAGAACAGACTATCTTTACCGGTCCTGTAGATGACACTGTATAAAAAGGACTACAAGAGGGAGAACAGGGAAACAAGAGCTTGATTGTGGGAACTAGCTACTCAGACAGAGACTGGAAACTAGACTTCAAACCCCAGGTCTCACAGTATTTAATGTCTTTAATAATATATGAAAATAGTTATAATCAAGTTATCAAGGACTCACAGATGAGTATCTTCATTCTAAAGCTATAGCCTTATGGCTAAGGGATCAGTGTACCTTAGTTAACTTCTTGGAGGAGATCACTGTCTTAGGAAATGTCGTTTAAATCCTTTCTGTGCCTAAGAGTTCTTATCACTTGCTTCTCATGAGGAATCTCTAATCTCAAGGCTGGTCCAGCACGTCCAGATCTTTCATCCGGCTTAATGAAATCAGTCTCATCCCCTGTGCTTTGTGCTGAACTTTGGCTGCTTTGTGGTAGGAAAGGACAGAGCAAGCCTAATAAATTGTCCATTACAAGGAAGTACAATGTGTTTTGGTTGTTCAGAGCTTTTGCCAAGGTGCTGCTGTTTAGATCAGAATTATCGGAGTCACAAGCAGTTAAGTTCTGGGTAGCTCTGAGTTTGAAAAGGTAGCACCCTAGCCAGTTTTAAGCTCCTCCAGAACTAGGCAGTAATGCAGATGTGTAAATAAGCATGACATTTTAAAAAATATTGTTAAAGTTTTAGCCAAAGCAATTGCTACCTTCAGTTTTTGTTCCCAGAACAGATTACAAATATTTGGTGATTATGCTGACTCTAAAATATCTGTATCTGTACCTGTATCATCTCTATCTCTATCTTGATCTATGTGTTACTTCATAATGGCTTTGGGTGTCTTCCCAAACATATGAAACTTTAACTACTGATAATGCACAAGAAGAAAGCACACTGGAAGCCTGTTCCATTGGCTTTTATTCCTGACTTTCTACTCTGCTATTGCAATTCTAAAGGATTTAATTGTTCAGCTTCATTTTTCTCTCTGTGCTTTAATTGGAAGTTATTGTGCTTAAACTAGTGGATTACTGTCTGCTTTTTTCCAGGAGATATTTATCTGCACTCGCATAGGAATCTAACAAGTAGGTGTTCAACGCTAAGTAAGTCACCCTACAAACCCTTTGTACTTAAGAGAGAGGAAAAGGTACCTCCACAGTATGATTCATCTAATCCTAAAAAAAGCATCTAAAGTAGATTAGATGATTTTTCCTAAAATTATTATTCATCCAAGGCCTTGAAAGGGAAAAGCAATGTTGATTTTCTGAAGATCTGAACATCAGGAAAAAAAATAAAGTTCTAAAGGTGAATTACATACACTCCCCCCACCACCTCACTCCAGTATACAAATACACTAGAGTTGATTATTGACACAAAATTTTTTCTCTTAGGGAAAAAGCCCACCCCTAGTATGTTTGTGTATACAACAATAGATAGATATATATATATATACACACACACACTGATGTAAAGTCATATATATATAAAAATATATATACAACTTTACTAGTTGTGGGTTTGGGTGATTTTTTTGGTTTTAATATTTATATGTACACACTATATAAAATAGTTGCCAAATAATACAGTCTGAGGTACTTCAGCAATAATTAATTCCGTGTGATGTTTAAGGGTAAAGTACATAATAACAGCACTCATTTGCCAAAATCTCACAGCTACTCTATTTCTTCAAACAATAGCATGCTGTGCTTATTATATATTGAAAAGCACACAAAGTAAGTTTTTATAGTTACATACACATTGCTTCTCCCCAGATTCACACTGTGGAACATCAGTGACTGCAGCTTAACTAATCTAAATGAGGTTAGAATGCAGGCAATGGCTGAAGTGCAGTTTAGCTTAAGTGTGTTCTACCTTTCTTATGTAAGTAAATGTCTGCTTGTTTCTAAAAATCTATTTTTAGTGATTGAGCGATGCAGATTTACTCTTAACCGTGGGATAAAATGACTTCTAAATCCTTAAGACGAAAAAGGCTGGTGATCACAGCTTCCTCAAAGAAGGCTATGAAAATGATTATATTTGCTTACTCTTAGCTCTGTGTTGTGTGCATCAGAGTCCTGAAGTTCTACATAACTTTGAGAGTACCTTGTCCTCAAAATCAAAAAGAACAAAGTTTGATTTCTATTTTCTTCTATTTCATTTCTGAGTTTCCCATCCAACAAGCTAGTCAAATAGATTCCGCTGCATGAGAAAAACAGATGACGGGAACACATCACACTCAGTGTCCTTGGACATATTTTGTTGACTTTAAATTATATCTAGCACTTCCTGACAGAAAATTTTTTCTATTTCAGAACTTTAGCAGCTGAAATAACACAGGGATAGGTAGCCCTATACCAGTTCACTAAACACAATGTTAGAAAATCTTTAAAATATGTCCTTGACCACAGTCTTGCCTGTGTCATTTAATAAGCTGAGAGTCTGACAGAATTACTGTTAGTAGTAAAATATAACTTTTTAAAAATGTCTTGTGTTCCCTCTCCCTTTGAATTATACATTACCCTGCTAGCGAGGACTGTTTACTTTTCTTTGGTCTGAGAGAACAACTGCAAGAATTTGCCACAGTGTATTTCTCTAAAACTAACGGTAATTCAGTCAGTACTCCAATTACATTAATGACCTATATATATACAGCTTTGGCTATCAGGGTAAAAGAAGGATGGAATTTTCATTCCTTTTTTCTTTTCAGCAAAGTTCTTACAATGTTAGGTGTTTTACCTGATCAAAGGTTAGAAGGATATCCTTTCCTATGTGATGTATGAAATATGCTGTATGTTGCAAAATGCTATGCTTGTAATGCTTTTACTACAATTGTCCAATTTTCAGCCATTATAGAGTATTTTTTTCCTGCCCGTGTTGTCAATCTTTAAATACAGACCTTATCTCACCTAAATTTAAAAGTTGTCTATGTTCAAGAGAGTCACTTCTGGCGCCCATTAAAGTCACTGGAGAGAAAGGGCTCTTTTAAGGTGTGACTCATCTGATAGAGGAGTACATTCAGATGACATTACATTAATTTCATCCTAAAGTTTCTGCCTGTTCCCATTGACTATAAAGGAAGCTTAGATGACTAGTTCAGACACAGCAGCGTATATTTTAGTCTTTACATTTGGTCAGATTAATCCTATTCGAAATGTCCCTTTTCCATCTACTGGGTCAGTCACAAAGAGCCAGTACTGGAAAACGGTGACAAGGAAACTTGCTGAGAATGAAGCTCATGGTACCTGCCTGGCATTGTCTGCCCTGCCTGTTGATGGAACTGTTTTACAAGTGTATGCAGCTTTAGGGTGCCTGTCCTGTCACCAGCCAAGACAATTGCAAATATGCATGTAACTGGATTTTAAGGTTCTGAATCCTCACAGGCAGAACAACTTAAAGTTTCGCCCCTTATTACTAATGAGCACTGAATTCTCAATGTACTTTTCCTAGCTAATGCTTATCTCATTATAGATTTTCCTAGATAATGCTTATCTTATTATAAACTAGAAACAATGTCACATGTGATAGCATGGATGGAAAATCAAATAATGATCAAAGGTCATTAATTCTGCAAGATAATATTTCAAAAGAAATGTTACAAAATATCAATCTGTTTGAAAACAATCAATAAATGTTGAGAAAAATGGAAGAAAATAAGCAAATAAACAATGAATTATGGAGTACTTTCTGAGACTCAGAATATTTTTAAGTCAAGTTTTCCAGACATTTGAACATTTAAATTAAATATTCTTATGAAGTAAACTTAACTTAACCACTTAACTTTACATACATTATTTTTAAGTTAATACTGCACAATCTTAAGCACAAAATTAACCTTGTGCTGACACATTCTTTTGAATATGTATGGTTTATCTATTTGTTGTGTGAGTAAACTGGAAAAAACACATATGAGAACATCTATAATGTTATCAAATTTTCTGCAGAGTCAAAGTAAACCTGCCTTATAAAATATTAGACCTTTAATAACCCATACAAATAAACATGAAGAGATACTTCGGTGATTACAGGTGATCTTTGGAGGGCTGTTTAAGAAGTTACTTCTCAGTGGAAATATCGTTGCTCTGGCTACCATACCTAACCTATTGGAGGGTAAAGTAAAATCAATAAAATACAAAATTAAATGATTCTGAGTGCAGAATAAACCGATTTTATTTCTGTTTTGAATATACTAAGAATGAGCACATATTCTCTTATATTTTGTGGAACAGATACAGATAAAAAATAAGGGTTCTGTGAAAACTAGGTGTAAATCTGATTTTTAATGCTTGGATAGTGTCAGATCATTTCTAATGCATCAGAAAATGTAACAAAACAATTCTACCTCAATGAAGTCATGTCTTCTGTTAAGAACAGAAAACAGGGAAGCATTAGCCTACTGTGCATAATAGACAGTAAAAGTTTATGTCAATAGACAGCACAGTTTCTCCATACAGAGCATGCTATTACCTTTCCTGTGTTTTGAGCCTCCTCTGGAATAATCTGCACATAGTTACAGTGGTGGAACACTTCAACCTTGGCACAGCAGCCTCGATCTCTCAACTGTAAATATATTTGGGTATAAAAGATACGTGCCATTTTGCCCTTCAAAGAAATGAGCTCTTTCTCCGAATGTAATAAAAAGTGTTTGTTGAATAACAAATGCAGAAACTTTCAGCAACTTGTATCTTCAGCAACTCCTTACTTTCTTCAAACATCCACTCGGGAAAAATATCAGAAAATGAGGTCCATGCTGAGGTGTCCTTGTGATGGTATCACAGTGGCTGCTGAAATCTTTCATATCTGCTTCCACAGTGAACATTGTACAGAGAAATTCATTAGTGTCAAGATGATTCTGTTGTGAACAGATCAAAGATGAAACCTCACCTTCTAAGTATTGTTCTTCCATTACTTCTATATAAACATACAAAGTATATTTGTTTTGATGATGAATCACACCTATTATATTCTTGCATTATTCTACATAGAATATTATTGCCAAGCAGCATTGCAAAACTGTTTTTTTTAACATCTAATTGTTCCTGTGTTTTTCATCACAGAGGTTAATATAGATATACATACACAACAAACATATATATGTGCATATGTGTGTGTACGTCTATATGTATGTAAGGAAATTGTTTTTTGCCTAAATGTAGGGACACACTCAAAACATGAGAGTGAGTATTTCTTAACTTCATATGTTTTAAACCCAGACATAGGCTTGATTTTACCAATTTAGATCACTTCAGTCCAAAAGTCAAAATCTAAACCTTCCGATATCACTACTTATTCCTTTTCTCATTTCAGTAATCCTTTTTATAAGTTGATTGAAGTCATAGAATCATAGAATGGTATGGGTTGGAAGAGACCTTAAAGAACATCTTGTTCCAACTCTCCTGCCATGTGCAGGGACATCTTCCACTAGACCAGGTTGCTCAGAGCTCCATCCACCCTGTCCTTGAAAACTTCCAGGGAGGGGGCATCCACAGCTTCTTTGGGCAACCTGTGCCAGTGTTTCACCACCCTCACGGTGAAGAATTTCTTCCTAATATCCAATCTAAATCTGCCCTCTTTTAGTTTACAGCCATTCCCCCTTGTCCTATCACTACACACCCTTGTGAAAAGTCCCTCTCCATCCTTCCTGCAGGCCCCATCAGGTACTGGAAGGCTGCTATAAGGTCACCCTGCAGCCTTCTCTTCTCCAGGCTGAACAATCTCAACTGTCTTAGCCTGTCCTCCTAGGAGAGGTACTCCAGCCCTCTGATCATCTTTGTGGCTCTCATCTGGACCCACTCCAACACATCCATGTCATCCATGTCCATTTAGCACAGTTCACATGACATACAAAACTGAGGTAGGGAAGAGGGGGCGATCTCTAGGTCATCTGCTTTCCACTGCTAATGTGTCCCTCTAGCTCTAGAAAACCTGGGCATCAGAAAAGGTTTCTCAAATCTTTTTTTCAAATGAAATAAGAGTGTTCAAGTGTATGAGAAGCCAATCTAGTAGAAATAAAGAAATAGACAAATAGAGAAGTACTATATTGTGGTTTGTGTTCTGAACATCCACACTTTCAATCTGCTGAATTCCCGTTACAACGTGTACATAGAAGCTTTGTAAAATGGCTGTTTCTGTCAGTAGTGGAACTAACAAGGCTTTGGTTACTGCAGAAGTTACTTCTTCATACAGAGGTTCTGTGTGGATCCTCAAAAGGATAATGTAGCTTTTTCCATCTTACAGCATTGTCTGTGGGCATTAGAGTACTGCTTCTCACTATTCAGTTGCTAGTTCTCGTAATACTTGCTAGAATCTAGTCTTTTTCATTTTATGGTGACTTCTACTCCTCTGTTAAAACTGGTTCAAACTGGTCAAAGGTTCAAAAGGATTTGGAGCTTTTGTTTTTTTTTGGGGGGGGGGGTTGTTTTGTTTTTTCAATGAAAGCATATACCAATGTGTTCTACTACTATACAATATTTTATTTACAAGGGGCGGGGTGAGGACAGATGGACACCCAAGCCCCCCCAAAGCAAAGAAAAAAATTACTCTTATTAAAATTATACTTATGTTCTAAGAGCATCACTACTTTTCTTAAAAGTCCAGTGTGCTGATAGCATAAATTAAAGATGCATTTAGAGATCTCATTTCTAGAAAATGCAGACAATTTTCAGTCACCAGTAAAATTTCTTGAATTGCATAGAGACACATAGAATATCTTCTTTTCTAAAAACTTTTGATAATACCTTGAGGCCCATTATAATAAATCTAATTTTCCTACTGGATGACCCACTACCAAAGGCCCAAATAAAGATATTCGCATAGTTGCAGTCCTAGAGACCCCTTACCTATTTGACTTATTCATCTTCAGCTCATTTCCCATGCAGTCCTCAATTAATTTTGATTTTATTTTATAGATGATACCAAAAAGTTTTAAATTTGTAATCAGACTTCTTTAGAAAATCAGTCAGAGCTGGACTCTCCAGAGATATGACCTAGATACAGGTCATAACATATGGCAAAATGAGATGAATTGCTAAAGCTGCATCTATTGAAGCTGAAAAATAGGTAAAGCAGCACTGTCTATCTGTCTGTGCCTACTCTTCCCATCCAAAATACCTATGAAGGAGACTGGGAAATATTCATACCACAAATGGGATGTTGTATAATCATCTTCCACCTGGATCCCTGTCATTGGGGACTTTCTTGAATCAGGAGGCAGCAAACTCCCATAAGATTAATATAGCATGCATCAGTTGCCAGATCCTTTGATACTGTGCAGCTGTTCTGCATCATATCTCCAGCACAAGCTGAATTCACTTGATTAGTGAGTTAAGGCCCTGTGTAAATGCAGACATGCAGTGATGTGCCAAAGTATAGAGAGAAGTGGTTAGGGCCATCTGTAGACTGCATCTAGAACCCTTTCCGTAGCCCAGTTGTAGTTATAATGCTTTAAGGTCATTTTGAGCTTCCAGAGGTCACCTAAACATATTGATTGAACGGAGGAATAGTCAGTGGATCCCTAGAAGAGGTAAAACATTGACTGTGATCACACAATTACTTAGTCTTGGATACCGATTATCTTCACTAGTAGTCCTTAAAGTCATCTCTATGAACCTCTGGCCCAATTAATTATTTAAGCAAATTAAAAGATGTAAAGGAGCAGCAGACAGAGGCTGATTCCATAGATTTTCAACAGACTCAGAGCAGGAACCTAAATCTGTGTTCCCCATTTTGATTTACTCATAACATAGAGGGTTGTTTGAGTTTCGGGATTTTTGTTTGGCTTGGGTCTTTTAGTGTTTTGTCGTTGTTCTTGTTATTTGGGGTTTTTTTGTTTGGTTTTTTTTTGAGGATTTTTTTTTAGGAATAAAGGGGATATGAAAAACAGAATATTTCAGGAGACATTTGGCTTTGAAAAAACAAAAAATTTTCAAAGGGAGAGAACTTTCCACCCTCTTCATACCAATGCAGTCATGCAGTTGTGCAGACCAATGCAGACATTAAATGCAGGACTACCACAAAAGAAAACTGGAGTTTTTTGTGCTAGTCACAAACCTGAAGATGTGCAGTCTCTAGTCTTTTATAAAAGGCTCTGCACAATCTCGCATACTCTGTTCTTTAAATCTATGGTTTCCAAGTTACTGACATGGTAGCTACTCACTGAACCTAAGACTGTATAAAAACAAGATACTGAAAACCTGTTGTCCTTAACTAGGATCTAAACCAAACTGCAAAACTCTACCTATTTGCCTTGGTTGTGCACCTTTTTTTATTTTTTACCTTACCACATGATCTGTAAAATGAAAGAGAGGCTAACTCTTTTAAAAGGCAAGCCATAAAATAAAACAAAACAAAATGTAATATAATATAATATAACATAATAAAACAAAACTAGAAAAAACTTTCAGGGCATATCTAACAATGCATTTAAAAGTAAAGCAACAGATCAACTAATATTGACCAGTGAAATTTTTGGTACCGCTCAATTTTACCCACATTTAGTCATTCAGTTTTCCAAACATCAGAATCCCTTTCCAACTCTTGAGACCAGGCCAAAATCAACAGGAACAAAACTAATTCAAAACCAAAGTCTTCCAAAGCAAAAACTTTTCTAGACTTCAACTAGAAACACCAAAAAAATTGAAGGTAGTTTTTTGAGATACATGTGTGGATTGTTTAGCTGAACTAAATGAGTAAGACAAATGCTAAATTAAATATTTCTAATGCTTGTGTACCAGAGAATTTATTCTTGTCTGAACAGTTGCAATTGCCTTAAATATAGGCAAAAACATTTAAAAAGTAATTTTGTAATATATTAGTCTGGATTTGCAAACTCTCAGAATTCACAAAATATATACTGGTAGAAATGCTTGGAAAACAAGAACGATGTGTGCTCAGGGAACAGGTTCAACAGTAAAGTTCAAAAAAAAAGTTTATTTTCATTACTTGATGCTTAGGGTACATCTTGCAGCAATAGAAAACAGTCTCTACTGTCATTAAATATAAGCAAACATTTCATATTCCTGGGAAATAAAAAATAAATATTGACATTTTACATCATGTTATTCATAGAGTTGATGTGTGAAAACTCTTAAAAAATTAGTTATACCGTCATATACTACATTTCTTTTTAATCTTACAGGCATCCCCAGAATCTGTTCAAATCTCAGTTCATTTTTCGGTGTTGTACTAAGGTAAAAGTAGATTGTAACAGGAGATTGTTAAGGAAGATGCTGAATTTGCAGTATGAATAAGAGTGTGTTGCCTTCCTTTATTATAGACAGTGTGAACTAGAATAGTTCCTTCCTGAAAATCTAAAATTTATTGTCTTGCCTAACTATATAACCTCAGTCTAAAATATGAGAAAGTTTCATATCCTGAATATCTGGATAACTGTGATTTAACTGTCTTAATTAAGCAAAATGGTTATAACAAAGAAGTTTAGTCACAGCAGTCAAGTTGCTGGCTCTAGAAAGAACAACATTTTAGTAATAAAACAGTTTCACAAATGGTGGTTTAGAAAATGTACTGATAAATTTTTCTGCACCTGAATACAGGGTCAGAGTATGTAACAGAGGTAAGAGAGATTTCAGGTTCATTTGTACAGAAATGTTTCACAACCAGCCCAGTAACTCCACCTAAACCTCCAGTTACAATCTTTCACTTGTGTTAAAGTGGATAAGGAGATACCCAGAGATGAAATTCAATTTGTCCATAGCAATTTTCTTCTGCTAATCTAGAATCCACACAGTATGTTCTCAGCAATGTGTAGCCCGGTTTCTACAGAAGATTCCTGGCTTGATGAAGTTTCAGGTATGTATGTCAATTAAGGAAAATTTATGCTGCAGATGAGTGTCAAAATTGTGGAATTTTTGTTTTAAGACAGGATTCCACATGTTTCTAAGAAACATGGCTGAGCAACAAATACAGACAGCATAACTGAAAGTTTCATAAATTACTTGAATTTAGCTAGAAAAATGAAACAAAAAAACAAGGAAAAAGCTATGTGTTTAATGCAGTTTAAAAAGTGACCTTTATTAACAGTAGGACCAGCAAAAGAAATCAGTCGGAGGTAGGAGCTTGAGCAGTCAAATTTGAAAGAATCATGAAGTTTCTTCAAGGTTAGAGTGTAGACTCAGACTGAACACATACTTGGTCTTTGACTTTAAAATAGAGAAAGATATTGAATATAAGAGAAAAGTAAGTTGACTAATGAAAACAAATATACAGAATGGAAATAGTCATAACCCAGGTGAAGAAAAAATTAAATTATTTTATTCAGTTTAGTCAAGAAAATTGGATGTTGCCATCTGAGAATAAGAGATTTAGTTAGAAGCTGTCTGACTTATGTACTTTGAAAAGTTCTAGAACAAAGTATTAAGCATATGTAAAGATTTAATAAATAAAAAATGAAATGTGTAATCTTGGTTTATCAATGACAACACATGCTAACATAAACTGCAAACATTTTGAGGTTTTTATAGACGGACAAGGTTTACAGTACTTCCTGTATTTGGACTAGAGCAGAGCATCTCTTTCAATTCTTTATGGAAAAAAATAGTGAAGTGGGCATTATAGATGCATTAAAAAGCAAGGGAGGAACAACAACCTGAAGAGGACAATGGATTTTAAAAGATCAGTGGAGTGGTATTTCACAAGAACATTTTTTAGGACAGATATTTTTTAGTCTTTTTACCTCAAGCATAAAGGATAGGATTTGGCTCAGAGAATTTGTGATGAAATAAAGTTAGGAAGTGTTGTCCATAAGAAAAGAATTAATATATACAGGGAGAAGTAACTGTTGTTATGACAGGAGTTTTAAGATGTAATGCAATTGATACACATGCAGGGTCATAAGCTTCAGGTCCAATAAGATAAACTTCCATGACATCAGTCTAGAAGTTTATCTGTAAAAAAACAGATGAGAGGACTATGATCTGTTCATTGATCACAGAATGGTTTCCAACTGCTAACTTGATGTAGCTGTGAAAAACACAAATGAAATCTTAGTACAGAAGAACAGAGACTTCCAGCAGAGGCAGGAGGGAATTGATCCCACTGTACAATGTAGGCCAGGTTAGCCTTCTCACAGAGTGCGTATGTGACTCTGGCTACTCATGCTCATGAAAAAAAGACTTAGAATAGAATAAACACAGGAAGGCCTAGGAGGATGTTCAGAGAATGAAACAGCTACTACTTGATAGGATGCTAAGGAATGACTTGTTTAATCCAGCTAAGGAAATCTTAGAAGATACTTCATTACTGTCTGTTACTATCAAAGAAATATTTTTAGGGGTAAATGTAGCTAATAGGGGTAACTAAATGTAGTGGCTAGCAAAGAACTGTCATCTATTGTAGCTTATACAGGGCTGAGATATGCTAGATAATGTGTATCTTGACAGATTAATAAAAAAAAACCCAAACAAACATGCAATTCAGCTGCCCTAAACTGGACTAGGAGAAAACTATGTGCTTACATGTAGTTCAAAAGAACATATCCAAACTGTGGCCAGGAAGTCAAAGTTAAAACTCCAGATCTGGATTCCTACTGAACTGTGTAAATACAGTTTGAAACTCCAAATCTGAAGGCAACTCTTTATATAAAATAGATTGTAACACATATTGTAAAGAAAGAAAAATTTGGCTAGTCAGATTCAGATTCTCCTTACTGAACAGTTATGTGACGTTTTTTATCATTTGTCCAGCATTTTGCCAATGTTTTGCTTTTACCATTCTAGCCACATTGCCCCAGTGCAAGAAACCAGAGTGACATTTGTGGTGTCTAGTCCAGTTTGTGGTTCTGGAATTCAAGGACCCTAACTACTAACTACTGAAACCAGTAGACCCTGCAGAAAAGTCTAGTAGCCCTTAAGCTGGTGAACTATCACATCACACAGAATTGCAAACTAATGATGAAAAATTTTATCTGGTTCTTCATGATCAAATCAAAGATGTACAGGAATACCTTGTTGGGGTGAAAGGAGGCAAAAATGTCACCACTTGTGAGACAGAGCTCAGTATGTTTATGAAAGGGACTGTGAGATGAAGAGGCTAGAATAGCAGGGCAAAACTTGGCACACATTTGCTTTTTTCCCAGTCTTGCATTTTTTTAAGAAAAGAAAGAATGAATTACTTACTGGTAGATGTAATTTTTCATGCAGTCTCTTCTCCCACCTCCATTTCACATGCTTTTACATTACTCCTTGTCATCTTCCATTAGACTCTAGCTAATTTTACTATATTATTGTTTCATCATTTTATATATCAATAGGTCCTTCAGTTGCCTCTCTGTCCTCTCTGAAGTCCTCATCTGCACTTCCTATTTAGAGTAAATGAACAGTTCAAGCAGAAGTTTAAAGCTTTATGAGCCAGATTTGCACACATCTGCTGAATTCCATTTAAACATTGGAAATAAGTTTAGAGGGCTCATCCAACCCTTCTTCCACATAGCAGTAACATCATTACAGTCTAGATCCAATTGTTAGAAACTCTGTTTAAAATAAGAAACTCTATTATTATTAATTCTTATTTCTAGCTGTAACTCACTTCCAGCTTAGGAAATAAATTCAAACCCTTGGACATCATTTGTAGTTGTATAATATGATTTTATAGACTTCATTTTTGATAAAATGATTCCTGTGCTAAAGATACTGACAAAAACTCTGTTAAAGACTTAAATAGCATGTTTCCTACAACTGGATGGACATGCATGTTCACCATTAGCTCCATTCCTGTTGCTGATACCATGTTTCTTTTTAACTTTCTCTAATTACTTTCTGATATTTGGTCAGCCTATACAGATTGTTGAGGTAAGTGCAGCAGGTCTACTAAATCACAGATTATTTAAATCTGTAATGGGTCAATATATTTGATCTATTTGCGTTCAGAAAATATTACTGAATCCCAGAGAATTTCTAGCCTTGATCAGGACAGTGGGGTGAAAATCTGTATAAAATTTGAAAGTGTAAAATCCCAGGAGCCATAAGCCATGCCCAAAGAGAAGACAGGTATGGTAGTTCAGTATCAAACAGTGTCTTTAGATGCTTTGTAATCCTTGCAGGACCTCTCCACCTCCACTAAATCTTTACCTTTAACGTGTTATTAACACAAAAGTCCACCAAATTATAAAGCAATAGGCTAGCCAGGTGGAAGACAATCATGAGGAAAATATATCTAAACCTTATTTATTTATATCATTAGACCTCACCTTAGCTGGACTTCATAGTTCCTGTCACCTCAGGACTTGCACCAACCCACTCTTGATTAATTTTTTTCCATGTGATGCATCTGGCATCATTCAGTTCTGACCTCATCTCCCAGCTCTCACTGATGGTCTGCAACTTCTCTCACACCAGTTTCCACACTCCCACACTCATCTGATCCCAGACTGAGCTCTGAATATTTGGCTGGAGCTTTTCACGTAGTGAGCAAGAGCAAGCAAAAAAAGCTCATTGAATCCTTTTCATCAGAGGACTTTAGAGTTCTCCACAGTAAGAAAATACGCTGTTTAGACAGACTTGACAATGTTTTGACCTGGCTTCTCATTCTGTTTGTCTTCCAAGAAAGGGAATAAAATCAGTTAATCTGTTCTCAGCACTGAATAAGGTAGTTTGTTACTTTCCCCCTTACGGAGGAAAACTGAAATTTAAGAGCTCTGAGCATTCTGTGACACTGCTGATAGATCTGAAAATACATACCTGCCAGCATGTATGAAATGCCTTATCTGTTCTTGAAAGGCAAAAGCACCACATGGAAATTAGCCAAATAGCAGGCAGGAGTATTTACCCTTGAAATAATTTTTGAACTACTAGTGAAGCAAAAGAATTTCTGTTCTTGTGAAGTCTTGTTTTGGCTTTACATTCAGATAGGATGAAAGAATCCCATTATGTGGCCCAAATCCTATATGCGTCCCACCTGTGCCTGAAGCATGACACCCGAGCTTATGGAGAGTTCTGTTGTAAAGCAATGTCATTACTTTAAGGAACTTAAAAAAAACACAATAGTTATGCGTAACACAGGTATGAAGTGACTCTCAGTATGGCTGGAATGCCCTGAGAATGAATGAGAGAAAGAAGATGTGGAAAAAAGTTTCAGTGATGCCTACTTAATCTCAAAAAGTAACAAAGGACTGCAGTCTACTACCAGATTACAAAGCAGTGAATTCCTATGTTTTGCAGCTATGTGGAGCTGACCCTGGACAGAAGGAGTAGACTGGACACAGAGGAGATACCATAGCTAACTTGTATTGTGCCAGATTTTCCCAGGCTAGAATGTACTTAGAGTCCTCCCCAAAGGAGACTTTACAAGGCTGTGAAATCATGTTCCAACTTTCCAGAGGCAAACTCAGTTTAGGAGGCTACTCCCCTCAGTTATTCTAGTACAGCAGGTCATAAGGTTTGCTGTGAGGTCAATCACTAAAAAAAATCTGTGGAAAGGAACTTATTTATCCAAAGTTTGTTTACTAATCCTGTTCATATCCACAGAAACAGATAAATTGCTACAGATGATGGAGACAGGTGGTGTGATGTGTGGGACAGGCTGACAGATGAGAGAGTCTGCAATATCATTGCTTGTAGCACATGGTATCTGCTTGACTTGTTTGTCCGCTTTCTACTACTATTTCTACTGCAAAACATAAATGGTTCTCCTAATTGCATCAAAGATCAGAAAAAAATCTCTGCAGTAAGGGGTCCTCTCCTGAAGGTGTGACCTGAAATGGAAAGCTAGTCCTTCTCCACTAGAAGAAATATTTTAAGTTCAAGTAATGGACAACAAGGAATGGGAAATATAGGAATAATAAAAACAAAATGGAAGACTCCCCAAAATAGAAAGGAACAGACAGATCAGAATCAGTTTTGGTGGAAAGAAAGATGTTTTCTGTAAAGGCCCAGAAAAGTCTGGTCTTTGATGTAACACACAAAGCTACCAAAACCTGATGACTAGAGAACAGCACCTTAGGGAATGAACCTTCATAAAAAAGAGGTGTAGGAAGGTGACAAGTTTTATTTTGCATCCTTTTATTCTAATAACCTGGAAGGTCTTAATCTTCTTTATTTAAAGAGTTACTTGTTCCAACTTTTGCTTTGATAAAAGCAAATATCAGGATTTCAAACCTCTTTTGACAGTTTGAACTACTCTTTACAAAGCAACAGTATAGGTAGTTCTGCTCCAGAGATTTGGTAATTTTTTTATTTCATTGTAGTACTTGGGAAAACAGAGTAAGAAGCTTTGGAAAGAATCACTATGATAAGGAAAATCAGAAAAGACTGTGAGTGATAGGGTTCCTCTGTAATATGAAGCATTGGTAAGAAGAATACAGAGTAGAATCATAGAATCATAGAAAGATTTGGGTCGGAAGAGACCCCTAGAGGTCATCTAGTCCAACCCCCCTGCAGCGAGCAGGGACACCACTAACTAGATCAGGTTGCTCAGAGCCCTGTCCAACCTGGTCTTGAACGTTTACAGGGATGTGGCCTCCACTACCTCTCTGGGCAACCCGTTCCAGTGTTTCACCACCCTCATTGTAAAGAATTTCTTCCTTATATCTAGTCTAAACCTACCCTGTTTTAGTTTAAAACCATTACCCCTCGTCCTGTCACTGTTGTCTCTACTGAAAAGATTGTCCCGATCTTTTCTATAGGTTGCCTTTAAGTACTGAAAGGCTGCAATCAGGTCTCCCCGCAGCCTTCTCTTCTCCAGGCTGAACAAGCCCAACTCTCTCAGCCTGTCCTCATAGGAGAGGTGCTCCAGCCCTCGGATCATTTTTGTAGCCCTCCTTTGGACCCACTCCAACAGCTCCATGTCCTTCTTGTGCTGAGGGCTCCAGAGCTGAACGCAGTACTCCAGGTGAGGTCTCACCAGAGCAGAGTAGAGGGGCAGAATCACCTCACTCAACCTGCTGGCCACGCTTCTCTTGATGAAGCCCAGGATACGGTTGGACCTCTGGGCTGCCAGCGCACTTTCCTGGCTCATGTCCAGCCTTTCGTCTATCAGTACCCCCAAGTCCCTCTTGGCAGGGCTGCTCTCGATCTTTTCATCAGAAAACTCTAAGGAAGGATAAATAAATAAAAAGGAGTGCAAAATAAAAGAAGATCAAAGATGGGACCATAGATCATTCAGGTGCCAGTCACAGAGAGGCTGCCCAAAGGCATGGACGGCTTGCTCTCACAGTCAGTATTACAGAAGAAGGTGTTCCTGATTCCTTCTACCATTTGTTCATTACAGAAGGTGCATTTTCACAACTGTCTTTCTAGTTTACTGAAATGACATTTAAGGACAAACCTCTTTTCTTGTATAAAATTCCAGGCACTAGTTACAAAGGATTCTCTGCATATCATGCCTCTAGGACGTCAAATGTGTACTGCAGCCTTTACAATTATTAATACTCAGCCGACATTTGCTCTCTGAATTCCCAGACTCTTGAACATTTACATACATAAAACATTTGCATCCTGTGTGCTAAGACACTCTCCATCTGAATGAAGTGTTGCAAATGTGTTGACTTCAACTCAATCTGGAAATTTTCATTGAATCAAAGAGTTGTCTGATGTCAACCACAATATCTAGCATCTATTTTATGTCTGATTAATTTTTTACATAATCAAGCTGATGTGAGTGAAGTTACATTTGGATCAAAGTATTAGCTTTGTAATTAGCAATGAATGGCAACTTGAAAGCTGACAACAGGCTTCAAAATGTTTAGATTTTCAAGGTTTGCTGAGTAAACCACAGTCTGATAATAATTTCTTGTCATCTTAGTTTGAGTTTACACCTTTTATACCCCGTGTTCTTATTTTCTTGCTAAACTGTTAGCTGCCCTGATAAAAACTTTTGTGGGTGAGATGCACAAGGTAAACTGAACTTAGGAACTGATAGTATTTGAAAACAGCACTACTGCATAAACACTTACACTGACACAACCAAGTGTGTAGTTCATGGATAAGTGCAGGATGGCTGCTTGGACAAACCCCTTTGCCAAAGGAAGAGTTAGTAGCCATCCTTTGCCCCAAGTACAACTGAAGCCCGTATTTGTTTGGGGTTTCTGTTTGTTTATTTTCCATAAAAAAAAAAAAAAAGAGGAGTAAATTTTACAACCAACTTAATTTCCCACTAGGGAAGTCAGTAAAGCTAAACCTGATATTACAGATTGCTAGCACAAAGAGAAAGTTATACATTGCTCATGGATAAAACAAATAAAAATAATCCAGGTTGTAGTAAGTGGTGATCTGACTTTTTTTTCATTAGACTGTTTTTCTTGTTCCTTATCTAACCTTTTATTAGATCTAATTTTACATTTGGTTTTAGTGCTTTCTGTCTTCCTTGTTTTGCTCCCTAGGATTTTTCCTCTCTTTTCTGCTATCTTCTTTCCTCCCCTTCTAATCCAGCTTGTAAGTAATACAAAAACATGTAAGACTGAACCAAGTTTAGGAACTATTAAGTTGGAAAAAACTAATTCTTGGTTTGTTTATGTTCTCTGTTGTCTTTGTGATTAGTTATTTGAAATGAATAATGTTTTTTTTTCCAACAGCACAACTTGCTAAAAGAAATCATTTTATAATCATATTTCTTACTGTGAGAGAGTGATAATTCAAAAATCGTTAAATTTGATCTGACTTCCTGCCTGTAAATAGCATGAACATATTTTGATCCTTTGTTCTGTCTTTATAGGAAGAAAAGGAAAACTAGTTATTACATTGTAATGTTTAATAAAAGCTATCTAAAACTATATGCATGCATATTCAGGATTTTGTTTCATAGCTTGATGCTATTCAACTTCTCATGCATCAGT
Source organism: Opisthocomus hoazin (assembly GCF_030867145.1). Classification (NCBI taxonomy): domain Eukaryota; kingdom Metazoa; phylum Chordata; class Aves; order Opisthocomiformes; family Opisthocomidae; genus Opisthocomus; species Opisthocomus hoazin. The sequence continues at coordinate 50,313,930 of NC_134421.1, read as the reverse complement.
ACAGGCTTGGGGTGGACCTGCTGGAGAGCAGCTCTGCAGAGAGGGACCTGTGTGTCCTGGTGGACGATAGGTTAACCATGAGCCAGCAGTGTGCCCTGGCTGCCAAGAAGGCCAATGGGATCCTGGGGTGCATCAAGAGGAGTGTGGCCAGCAGGATGAGGGAGGTTCTCCTTCCTCTCTACACTGCCCTGATGAGGCCCCATCTGGAGTATTGTGTCCAGTTCTGGGGTCCCCAGTTCAAGAAAGATGAAGAGCTACTGGAGAGAGTCCAGCAGAGGGCTACAAGGATGGTGAGGGGACTGGAACATCTCTCCTGCGAGGAGAGGCTGAGGGAGCTGGGCTTGTTCAGCCTGAAGAAGAGAAGGCTGCGAGGGGACCTAATAAATGCTTATAAATATCTGAAGGGTGGGTGTCAGGAGGATGGGGCCAAGCTCTTTTCAGTGGTGCCCAGTGACAGGACAAGGGGCAATGAGCACAAACTGAAGCACAGGAAGTTCTGTCTGAACATGAGGAAGAACTTCTTCCCTCTGAGGGTGACGGAGCCCTGGAACAGGCTGCCCAGGGAGGTTGTGGAGTCTCCTTCTCTGGAGATATTCAAGACCCGCCTGGACAAGGTCCTGTGCAGCCTGCTGTAGGTGAGCCTGCTTCGGCAGGAGGGTTGGACTAGATGACCCACAGAGGTCCCTTCCAACCCCTACCATTCTGTGATTCTGTGATTCTGTGATTCTGTGATTCATGTCAGTATATGGTATAGGTATGTATGGAACTCACCTTAGAAAAATAGCCTCTATTTACGTAAGTTTTCTTAACATAGTTTACAGTATAAGGTTCTTCATGAAAGGTGAGGCAGAATCTGTGCCTCACAATTGAAATAACATTTCAGGCAGATAAATATACTGTGGATGCAACACCTGATACAATAAAACACAATTTTCAAAATTATTTATAAAATTAGAAAGTGAATCTGAATCTGTTACATACATCGGGGGGGATTGGGGGGGTGTTTAGAAGCTGAATTTCATTTAAATAAAACAAACAAACAGGAAGTTACAATAGCAAACCAGAGTCAGATGCACACATCATATGTAGGTAGTACACCAGAAATATTGGTATAACTATTCAGTCACTGAGTGTGCATGCATTTTCATATAGAACTCCTTAGTTCCACAGTTTCGTAATTATTACATCACTATGTTTCTTGACTAGTTCAGAAAATAGATATCAAACCAAAACCAACACAGTCGCAAAACTCAAAGGTGGACTAGAAAACTCACCTGTTTTTTTAACATAGAGGTTCTCTTAGATACTAAGAAGTAGGTTTTCAGAGAAACTTGGTGATGAACATGCAGGATCCATGAGTTACTGGTTACTAAGCCTGTTAGAGAAATCCCGTCACTTATTGAATATTTAAGCATGAATGAGTGTCTTCTGAAATGCTGACCTGACCACGTATTTTGAAAAGTCAGTCTTTAGTACCACGGACATCTTCTAGCCTTCAAAATGGTCACTAGCTAGATATGTAGCCCTATAATTTTACAAACCTGAAATGTGTGAACCTAAGAGGTGCGGTTGCATAGGATGGCACAATTTAGTTCTACAATATGTAGACTTCAACAGGTGATAGACAAATGAATTTACAAAAAATGAGATAAATCTCAATAGCAGATAAGGAATTCCTTAGCTGCACCTGCATAATTTTGAAAACTCTTTAGAAAGCCATACTTGAAGAAAGTCAGACTGTGCATTCTCTCTCATGTGGAGTCTTGTATCAGGTCCTTCTTCAGCTAGGGAAGGAAGGGTTTGCTCAGTTTGGCTCAGCTTTCTCAGATAGAGTGGAGAATGAGAAATAGAATGGACAGGGACAGCAACAGCAGCTAGTTTCTGTGGGAGAAGCTTGAAATAAAACCTCCTTTCACTTCATAGTTTGGCTAAGAGAGTAGTGGATAATGCAGGCAAAGAACACATGACAATGTTATCAAAACACTTTAAAAGGTTCAAGGATGTTTGGGTAGATTCATATAGTCTGTTAAGCCTAGATCAGAAGACTAGCCACAAATCTACATTGCCTCCTGTTCGTATCAGTCATATCTGAAAATTAGACATGAACTTTTGCAGACTAATAAAAAAGATGAAAGACACTGACACTGTTTAGTTTAGAAAGCAGATGATTCAGAAGGATAAAAGAAATTAGGGACAGAAAAAATACTAAAAGTTTGAACTAAACAACTGGCACTCATCAATGCAGTTTTTTTTGGAGAAGACGTGAGTATTTCAGGACACAGCCAGGTAAAAGCTTTTAGGAAATTCTCACATAATACAATCTGCGAAACTTACTGACGAGAGTTGCTGGTGTGGTGGAGAATGCAATGGAGTCAGAAAGGTAATAAGAAACAGATAAAAAATTTAACTTGATGACTAAAAATATTTTTTTTAATAACTCTTTTGAGGATGGTGATGTAAATTTTCTTTCTTGGTAATTTAAAAAGTGACTAATAAGAGATAGGAAGGAGCTTTTGTCTAAGTGACCATGAAACACCTTGGATTTTCTTGAAAGTAGAAGGAGGTAAAACCAATGGAAAAACCCTGTCTGTTGCACTGGCCCTATAATTGGAATTCCTGTTTGCTATAATTAATTACCACCTATAGCAAACTCAGTTTTGTCTCTACTTTGAGATTTGAAAATAGTACCCTTGTTCCACATTCAAAACCTATTATTCATACTTCACAAAATATTCTCTGTATTGAATTAAAATGGAAACTAGAAAGGAATTAATATTTTTTGCCCTGCACAGACAATTTCTCACTGTTCAAAGATCAAACATGGAGAAGAGGAGATTGTCTGATCAGAAGGTATGATTTGCTACAGAAATCCTGTTGAAACTTTTTATTTCTTACAGCGGTCAATTTAAACTTTTCTCCCTTATGGTGATTCTTCTCATAACAGCATGATACAGGAGCATAACAGCCCAATTCTCTCTCTGTTTCCCATGAAACAAGGTCAGTATATCTGTATTACCTAACACACACGTTTTTCCTCTTTTTCCTTTTTTCCTCCTTCATTTTTCTTTTTCTTATTGCAGGAGATGCAAGAAGCTAGCATTCGATAGTCATATATCAAACTGATGCCTCAATTTCTGCAGCATGTTCGCACAGTATTTATGATCTTTTCAGAGTTTAATCCAAAGTGCTACATTTTCAGGGAAGGGTGCTTTGAACCATGAAAGAAAGGTCTAAATACTTGGAATAGCCAGGCTATTTGACTGCCTTCTTGAAATGGGCAGTCTGCACTAGCTGAAAATTAAACATGATCCATAGCCGCTACTCAGAAAAAAAAAGACCAAAATGTTAATTTCAGTAAGTTTAGGCACTTAGTGATGTAAGCGTATGTTGATTTTCAGCAATAGCAAAGATTGGTACAGCCCTCACATTCTTATGAATTATAACATTCCTGGTGGTTTCAGGGTGTTTGCTAGAGACAATACATTCTCACTGAAACAACACAAATGAATCTGTGCCTTTGCTGGTGTCTCTTTGTAGAGAATTGTCATCATCTGTGTTGTCTGAAACGTAATGAATACATTTTGAAAGAAACTGAGCGACTTATTAACACTGCATTTGGTGACAGGAAAATAGGAATGATGAGACTTCCAATTTCCTAGATATAGGTTACACAAACAAATTATTGTGAGTTAATTGGAAGAATTTTGAAAGACCTTATGTTATCACATGAAACTAATGATACGAAAATACAAAAATTAGTACAGTACTAACAATCTTCAGTTCTTTACATCTGATCCTTCAAGATATGGAATATTTTGATTAAATAAAAATGAATATAGATTATACAAACTGTAAATTTATGTAGACTGTTTAAAAAAGGGAAAAATGCATAAAGAAGTGCTTCAAGCTTCCTTTTTCATTATTAGATGTACCTATAGAAATACCAGCATTTTAATGATATAGTCATTAGCCGAGTTACTTGACTAACATACTCCATTACTGTCATCTCATTCCAAAATAATGTAGTGAACAGAGAAATATCTGAAAAATCAGTACACAAGCAAGCAACAGCATTCTCCATCTCAGAAGTGCAACTCAGCAATCAAACGAACTGAAAATGTTAAAAAGAAGCCAGGCAAACAAGGTTTCATTTGTTATGCATGAAGGAGTATTTCAATTAGTTTAGTGTGGATTTTTGTTTGCCAGTTGTATAAAACTGCATGTGTTTCCCAAGAACACTTATTTTCCTAGTGAAAAGCCTTACTTCCCCAATGACATGCTCCAGAACCGGAGTTTTTTGGAAATTGTTAGATGGAGCAGAGACTACGAATTTGTCAAAACCAGTGTTTGCAGAGACAGTTCAATTTTGACGAAGTTGTGACAAAAAGGAGGCAGGTTTCCAACAGTCATCCACAAAGCTAGCTCACCCACCCGCCTTTTATGGAGGCTGTTGGTGGACTTCCAGGCTCCCAACTTTTCAGAAGCCTACCTGGCAGGCTGTTGAGGAGCTGTGAGTCCTGGCTCCCAGGTTGCTCTTCCTAGCCAAGCCTTAAAGGCTCTTGGCTTGCTTTCACCTTGCCTGGTACAGAGTTGACAAGCCTCCCAAATTTGCATATTCAGCTCCAAGCGCACAGCTGCTCAGCAGACCAAGCTTTTATGGACTATGATCCGGGTCTACCTTTCCAGGTGCAGAACCAGATATTTAATAACTTCTAGGATCAGTAGCATCCATCGCAGAGAAGTTATCTTACAACTGAAACATTTTACCTTCCAACTCAAACTGAAAAGTTCAAAGACATTTATTATTGACTGAAAATTGAGATCTGTGAAACAGAATTACTTTTCTATCCTCAGCTTTTCTCAATTAATGGAGAAAAAAGCACTTTTTAAGATTTTACTTTCCAAAATACAGTTACTTTCCATATACATCTGCAAATAGGACATTAGAAAAGGTGTCTAGAAAATAAAATATTTTGCTGAGTTTACAGGCTGCCAGTACTGTTTATGACTGGACACTCCTCTTCTCTTGTAGCTACTACAATGGTGTAAAAAAAATTCTAAAACAGTGGTTAGGCTCCTCTGAAATATTTTTGCCATTCCCTACTTTGTCTTTTCATTTTTAAGGAAACACTAAATAAAATCTTTTCTTTAAAAATAGTTTTGGAAAGAGAAAGTCTTCTACAGATGCTGCATGCACTGTAGTCAACAGAAGCTTTCAATGACAGCAGCAACATGCTCATAACATGAATGTTATGTTGTACAATAAAAGAAGTTGTGTGTGTTTCACTGTTATAAAATGTTACACAAGAAGAATTAAAATGCCGTGTGTTTATATATTCAGAAGTTCTTGGCAACCAAGAATGCTAAAGAGTAAGAGACAGTGCAGATAAGGGTAGCAAAAAAGACTAATCACGAAATAGAGTATTTACAAAATAAATATTTGAATTAGGTTCTACCTTGATCTAACACAAAGCAATAAAGTCTATATTTTTACATAACCTTTAGCTGTTATTACCAGAATATTGTTTTTAAACTTTGTCACTTTAGAAGATGTCAGATCAACAATTTGGCATAAGGAAGTGTAACAAGTAATCATCGGAAGGCATAATCAGGAATCAAAGAAATGAAGTGTTTCAGGCAGCTGGTACTACTAAGTAGACATCCATGTGTTTTGGCTGAGGATGTGTGTAATGTAAAAAATAAATTTGTGGGTGAGTGAGATCAGTCAGGAATGGAAAAATGCCATGGAATTAACAATTCAAATCAGGAAGGGAAAAGAAGTAAGAAAATTAGTCAAGAAACCACTAAGTCCTAAAATAATTAGTCAAATATGGCAAAAATCATTAACAACCCAGCAACATGGCATGAAACTGCATTTTTAAATTTAGACTGTTGAAGAACTTCAAAATTCTGATTAACTACATGGTTTCTCTGAGTGCTAACTGTATATTGGACACTGTGAAATGTATTTGCCTTGTATATTTAGATATTCTATTTCTAACATTTCACCTGTATTATATGGGCTATTAAAAAAAAAATTCCAAGAATATTTCTCTGGTTTCTGATTTTACTGATTTTTCTCCAGGAACATTTTCTTGTGTTTATAGGAAAAGTTGAAATATTCATCTGTCAAATGGACTATTTTTTGAATGAAAGTATGAATGAATGAATGAAAGAATGAAGCTGTGCAGTGGTTAAATCATATGGAATTCCATCTCTGGATGTGGAATTTTCATTGTTTTGTCTGTTGAGCAAAACAGGCAAGATGGAGGTTGCACACTTTACAGTTTAGGTCACATTTTCTTCCTATTTTTGTTTTGTTCCTGGTCTGTCAAGGGTTAAAACAATATTATTCCTCCCCAGGTGCTGGACATTGCATTTTTTTGTTGTTGTTGTTGAATTTCATGAGGTTCTTGTCAGTCCATTTCTTCAGCCTTCTGAGATCCCTCTAGATGACAGCACAACCCCCTGGTGTATCAGTCACTCCTCCTAGCCTTGCATCATCAGCAGACTTGCTGAGTGTACACTGTGCCCCATTATCTAGATCTTTAATGAAGATTTCAAACAAGATTGGACCCCATATTGAGTCCTGGGGTACACCACTTGTTACTGGCCTCCAACTTGACTTAGTGCCACTGATCACTACCCATTTCCAGCCATTCAACAGGTTTTCAATTCACCTCACTGCCTGTTCATCCAGCTCATATTTCATCAGCTTCTCTATGAGGGTCTTATGGGAGACACCTTGAAGAACTTTCTGGGGAATCACTTTTCCCAATTCAGAGGTCCACTTCACCATGGATAGGTGCTGGGGCCATTTATTTGCCACTCATCAAAACTTCGTTTTCTTACAGCTGTGCCTTTGTTAAAAATCCCTCAGTGGATATACTAGACATCACAGAACATCAAAGGCTTAAAACTATTGGTTGTCATAGCTATATAATTCAGTACAAGTGTTCCCAGATATATCTCTCATGATCTTTTCTATTATTTGAGTAAAAACTTAAGAAATTGTCACAACTCTTAATGACTTTGAAACATCAGGATTATATTTAAGGTTTTAAAAAAATCAGCTTCTGTAATCAACAGGTTATTCTTGCTCTGTAAATTGGTTTTACAGTACTAATCTCTGTCTTAATGACAAAAGAAAAGGAAACAAAAGAAAAAATCTCAACTTGTGTTTAGTATTTTCATTAGGATCTTGGCTTTTTTTTAAAAAAAAACACCACAAACTTTATTTAATACACACATTCGTTGTGTATTGGTCATTCTCCTTTAGAGGAGTATCAGTTCTGTGCTGATGACAAAAAAACTTCTTTGCCTGGAATTTGTTTCAAGACTTTTCAGTTAAAAAACCCACACTGTGAAAGATACTGTGAAAGATACATCTGTGTGTTTAAGTAAAAATAATTTGTTCCTCAAAGCTATACAACAGAATAAGAAGAAAAAAAAAAACCCTGGCTGTTTCCAAATCATTGAAAAAAGTCAAAGGGAAAGACCAGGCTTGTTTTGTCAAGTTATGTACGCGTGCAGGTTTTTTTTCTTGTACCCCATTCTACCATGGTACCGCCTAGTTTTTCAGACAGTACTTCCAATCTGCTCTCATTCTGTTCTTCAGCCTACTGTGTTCTTCTTATTTTAAACAAATCTTGATCAGGGTCATCTAAGACTTTTTCTCAGTTTGATGTCTTTAGTCCCCTTTACAATGTGATCTCAAATTAGGAATTATAATGTAATCTCAAATATACCTTCCAAAAACTTTTATGTTAACCCATCAGATTCAGATCTCTTAGAAAGCTTTCAAAATTGTTCTCATTTTTTCTGGTGTTATATGAGTTCTTTTCCAACAATTTCTTCTATTTTTTGAAGACATTATAGTTTGAATTTTTGGGAATGCCTCCTAGCTGGACTACTATTATTCACTTTACATTAGTCCATTAAGCATACCTCATTCCTCTGAATAAGCAGCATTAAAATGGAAGTGGAGTAACAATAAAACAAAAAATCTAGTTGTCTTTTGCTTATCTTGCATTGCAGTAGCACCATTTGAAAACAGTGAGACAAACGTCTTGCCTGAACCACCTCTAGTGCCTGCTGCCTTACCAGAGATTTAAGCATGATGCTGGAATCTTCACAGTTTATGTTCTCATTCATTTTCTCATTCATCACCCCATCATTATGTTCTTATTCATCACCTCTTTATCTTTTCCACCTCCCACTTCTATCAATGAGCTGTGGTTAAAAAGAGTGCTTTGATCTGAGGAGTAGTCAATGAAGTAAGAAGTATGCTTGAGAAATGAAGGTATTTGGAAGACAAAACAAATTAGAAGATACCCAAACTTCATTTCAGATGATCCTATGCCGACTTCTCTTCAGCAAAAAGCAAAACAGTCATAGCTTACTTGAAAGGAGGGGAAGACTCAGGTAAGCCATGGAAAAAAGTAGAGATCATAAACCTCTGCCAGCCCAGAGGACTCACTTGCTCAGCCTCACATGTGGGGAAACCTTCAGCTGACCTCAGTTATCAACAGCCAGGGAAACAGGGGTTTCCAGAGACTAACACTAATCAATAATTGCAGCCTTCCTGAGTAAAAAGGGTAAACAGCGAATTAATCACAAGGCATTAACTTGTGTGGTAATTAGGTAATGAAAAATTTTTATTCAACATCCATTGTTTTTCTGTTCCCATCTATCAAGAACATTTTGTTAGCACACATGATTATATTTCTGCTCTGTGCATTTTTTCTTGCTTCTCATTTTAACTCTTTGCTGAATCAAAAGCCAGGTTTTGTTAAAAAAATCCATCTTCGTGATTATATAGTTAAATATCTTGACAAGGGTGAGTATCGAGTCTTTTCAGAACACCTTAATATTATTCTTTTTCTTAGCAAGCAAAGATTGAAGACAGAGAGAAAACATCATAAGTAAGATTTAGAACACAATGAATCTCTTTTAAATTAAAAAATGTTAGGAAGCAAATTTAGTAGTGTTCTTTCCTGCACTGCTTCTTTAAAATAGAAGGCTGACATAATATTCACAATTGCTCACTTTAGAACATACATATACTAACTTAGATCTTTCTCTCTGCTGTCTTTTTAAAGATGGCTTCTGAGCCTTCATACTCTGTCTGAAACACGTAAAATTTGTCAACTGGATTTTTCAGAGCTTAAATAAAAAAGAGATGACTTGGTTTTTTAGAAACCGTGTAAGCAGATAAGCCATCCAGGAATATTAAGATTCAGAAATATTAACCCCTGAAGACAATATATTGTTCAGATTGTTTGGCTGGTATCAGTATAATTCATCAATGGCCATTTATACTGGAAACAGCAAGCTATTTAAATTAGACTGGAAAATTCAAATACCGGCCATGTTTACTCATCTAAACATAGGCATCTAGGGCCATTTGAGCTATGCAAGGATATCCTGGCTGGCTTGTAGCTGCCTCTCTGGAAGGAGATGGTCATACATTCAATAATATTTATGAACTGCACTATATTTGCCAGTAGTCTATAAATATCTTCGATACAGTGTGGCATCTCAGACAGAGATGATGACATTTAGACAGCTGGACTTAAGGAGCGTAATCAAGTGCAAGAATCAGACAGTTATATTTGGGTGTTCATCTATAGATATCTGCATGAGAGATGGTAGCTGGGGGAGACCAAGTCAATACAGTCCATGGAGTCTGCAGTAGTATTGGATCAGTCTAACGTGGAAACCTAGAACTTGATTCAGTTGATCACACAGAGAAGTTTAATGTAATTTGAGTTGGCCTGTGGTATTCCTTCTGCCACCCATCTACCATTCCAGAGGGTAACAAGTGTCCTACTGCTGGACCCTTGCAGATGACGCAGATGTGCTAGGGTGTCTCAAATGACATTAGAGGCTTATGTTTAAAAACACTAATTAAGGAACCACTGACTAATTTACCCTCTTTCCACTGATTATAATAGAAGTATACATATCTAACTCATACAAAGACTTTTACTTGAAGACACCTGAAAGCAGTACCTTAATCTAAAATTACCACACTTGTGGTTTAATTGGGTGCACAGCTGTGTGTCTTTGTTAATACTAGTTTTCTCTTCAGTGTCTCAGTTAACTGAAGTACAGTATAGAGATACTGATGCTGTCCTCTGTTGCACTGGATTACGTTTACAGTAGTCAATAATTCATAAATGTCCTGCTTCCCAAACATTATCAGAAGAATATGTGCTATACACGTGCAATTAAGGTTGTGTCTTTTGAAAAGTTTTTTTTTGTCGCAGCATACTATGTTATATATTTGATGGAAATGATGGATTTAAAATGGGTTAACATTTTTACTAAGGTTTTTTACTACACAGTTTCTAGTTGCTCAGTACAAGGAAAGCAAATCATGAAGTGAAAACATCACTCCAAAGAAATGATGCAATTTATGCTGAAAGGGTAATTTTCACTTCTTGGAAATTGCTTTAAAAAAACTTTAACAATTAAATGAAAGACAATCTTTTCCAAATATTTTCAGCTCCTATTACAGACAAAAAACTGCATTAATGTGACATCCGAAAATCTAGTATAGGAAACAGAATTTAAAAAAACCCGTACTAAAATAACAAAGCTCCATTTAGATCACTTTTGTCTATCAATCACCTTCATTTGGGAAGGTACTTTAACATGTCTTCCTTAAACTAGGCATATGACAAAATAAAGCGATTAACTCCAACCTTCTTCACTTTGAAAGGAGTAACTCTGTTACTGTAAGGCTTGACAGTATTTTTATTACAATGGTCTTCATTCTTCAGAGCAGTAAAACTAGAAAAAGTCAGGCAGAGCAGATTGAGTCAGTTTACAGATCTTAGTACAGACAGATTCATGTCAGTGTTTGAACTGAAACTTGGAATTCTTTCCAAAATACAGGGACGTGAATTTGTCTATCCTACCAGCAGTGCAGCAGCTGTTTGCCTCTTTATTCCTGAACTCCATGAGAGTTTCCTCCATGACCAGTGAGTGCGTGGAAGGCTATAGAAGTATACTTCGAAATGCGTAACCGAACAGGCCTCTCAATGCAATGGCACCACTGCATGGCAGAAGTCTCCAGAATATGGTGGTAGGCTCTTCTCAACCACATGAAAAGTTGTGCAATAAAGGTATACCTGAAAGTTGTTGTTTATATCAGAGCTTTGCATAACACATTCAGGTCTTGACAGGTTTCTTGCTCAGATAGGACTTCAGATCACTGAGAATAAGCTGAATTGTATCAATCAATGTTCATTTAGCCTTTGGTATCATGACAACAGATTTCCCTGTTTCAGCACTTGTGTCTACTGGATGATATGGCTGGCTATCATGGATAAGATAATTTATGTAGGCCTACTTATACCCATCACAGCAAAATTTTCTAGAAAGAATGTTTTCTTCAGATTAATCAATCTTTATTCTGTTTCGCAGTTAGTGGTTAGGGAACAGATGTTGCCAAAAGGTAGATTTGTGGAAGAAAAGAAGGTTATCAGGAGTAGTCAGCATGGATTCACCAAGGGGAAATCATGCCTGACCAATCTGATAGCTTTCTATGATGACATGACTGGCTGGGTAGATGAAGGGAGAGCTGTGGATGTTATCTACCTTGACTTCAGCAAGGCTTTCGACACAGTCTCCCATGATATCCTCCTGGGGAAGCTGAGGAAGTGTGGGCTGGATGAGTGGTCGGTGAAGTGGATAGAGAACTGGCTGAATGGCAGAACTCAGAGGGTTGTCATCAGCGGCGCTGAGTCTAGTTGGAGGCTGGTGACAAGTGGTGTCCCTCAGGGGTCAGTACTGGGCCCAGTCTTGTTTAACTTCTTCATCAACGACCTGGATGAAGAGTTAGAATGTACCCTCAGCAAGTTTGCTGACGACACCAAACTGGGAGGTGTGGTAGATACACCGGAAGGCTGTGCTGCCATTCAGCGTGACCTGGATAGGCTGGAGAGCTGGGCAGAGAGGAACCTGATGAGGTTCAACAAGGGCAAGTGCAGGGTCCTGCACCTGGGGAGGAACAACCTCATGCACCAGTACAGGCTTGGGGTGGACCTGCTGGAGAGCAGCTCTGCGGAGAGGGACCTGGGTGTCCTGGTGGACGACAGGTTAACTATGAGCCAGCAGTGTGCCCTGGCTGCCAAGAAGGCCAATGGGATCCTGGGGTGCATCAAGAAGAGTGTGGCCAGCAGGACAAGGGAGGTTCTCCTTCCTCTCTACACTACCCTGGTGAGGCCTCATCTGGAGTACTGTGTCCAGTTCTGGGCTCCCCAGTTCAAGAAGGATGAAGAGCTACTGGAGAGAGTCCAGCGGAGGGCTACAAGGATGGTGAGGGGACTGGAGCATCTCCACTACGAGGAGAGGTTGAGGGAACTGGGCTTGTTCAGCCTGAAGAAGAGAAGGCTGCGAGGGGACCTTATAAATGCCTACAAATATCTGAAGGGTGGGTGTCAGGAGGATGGGGCCAAGCTCTTTTCAGTGGTGCCCAGTGACAGGACAAGGGGTAATGGGCACAAAGTGAGGCACAGGAAGTTCCGTCTGAACATGAGGAGGAACTTCTTCTCTCTGAGGGTGACGGAGCACTGGAACAGGCTGCCCAGGGAGGTTGTGGAGTCTCCTTCTCTGGAGATATTCAAGACCCGCCTGGACAAGGTCCTGTGCAGCCTGCTGTAGGTGACCCTGCTTCGGCGGGGGGGTTGGACTAGATGACCCACAGAGGTCCCTTCCAACCCCTACTATTCTGTGATTCTGTGATTCTGTGATTCTGTGATGAGTTGGCATGAAGATATCAGAATTCCCCGGTCACCACAACAGAGATTTTAAATTTGTTCAGAAACATTACTTACCTCTATAATCTTCAGTAAATGATTCACAGATAACAAAAATCTTAAAGTGAAAACTTGGCTAAAGTTTTCATAAAAAACTACTGTTGCTTTTACTAACATTATGTAAATAATGACTTCTGATACATTACAGGAATACAAAAGAGGGGGCACTAAGCCTGATTGAGACATCTAAGTCAGACAAGATATGCCAGTTTTTGACACCTAAGATGGGCTTTTAGGGATGGATCTTGTTTATCTTCAAGATGAGTGCAATATGGTTGTTTATGCCTGAGGTAGTCATCTAGATTCCTTGCACAGAAGATGGAGAATTGTAAACATTTAGAATAGTCATGTGTAGAACAGTATTTAACTTTTAATTGTAGATTGTAGTAATTCAGTTGAGTTCCAGGAATCCCTGTCATTTTTCTATTGACCATGAAGAAGATTTTTGAGTTTAGCTGAGATGTAGACCTCTACACTGTAGTCATCTAAATTTGACATACAGAAAAGGACATTTGGTCCTCCTAAGAGAGGTGCTTAAATTCTTATAAAATACATAAAAAGAGATTGGCGCTTCTGAGGATTTCCAAAGAGCGCTCATGTTTCTTTTCTGGTGATTCTCTAAGGAACTAAATGTGTGATGACTCCTAAAGACACTTCTTTTTATAAATCTACCCAACAGATTTTCCTCTAACAACACTATGCAACATACTTGAGGTGTTGTAAACAAGTCATTTATTCTCTGTGAAAAAATATAACTTATAAATTTGACACTGATCCTTAATAGCTTCTTCTGTCTCTGAGCTGCCCTTACAAACACACTCATATGTGATACTTGTAATACTATTATAGTTGATCATACTTATTAATAGTCTTAAAACAAAATTACTGAAATTGTATTTAAACATTTCTAATTGCTGTAGGAAATGGGGAAAGCACTGCCTGCTTTATCATTCTAAGACTGTCTTCCCCAGTGCACACTGTTATGTCTTTGGAAAATGTGGGTTTGTAACAATAGCAAAGGTAGACACCTTCTGAGAATAGACAGTTAATGGGTTCTTTGGTGGTTTTTTTTTTAAGTAACAAGAAAACAGTTTCTTCATATTTTAAATTTTGTCTTGCAAACACCTCAAACTCAAGGTATTACATCCCAATGCTCCTACATATGAAAGGACAACTTTATCACAAATCCCTATGGGCACTCTGTGAGACTGAACCTTTATCAAATGTCATATCTGGACCACTACGTGGCCAGGAATGAAAGAGTCCTAGAGCCAAATGTTGAGCAAGTAAGAAAGACAATTTTCACAATGAGAAGGCATGACTGTTTAGTTATCCCCAGCCTCTGCAATCTGTAGATGTTTTAGATTAGACTCTCTCTGTATTTCAAAAGTGATACAAAACAAATTGTTCCATCAGGAGTAGAAAAAATGATGTCTAGTTTCCCGTAGCAGATCTGCATCCACTTTTGTGCCGCCCAGCTCTTCACCTTTTCTTTATTATATCCATTTGACACATCTTTCACCACAGTGCTGAGTGTTTTCTTACAACACTTTTAGGTCCTATGTTCTCAAGGGACATCTGGTGGGCCCCTGACCTCCATAGGTAAGGAATTTTTAAAATTTTAAAAATCACTTTTCTGTTATGGATGGTCAGAAGATGCAGATACCTTTGAGATATGTGATGTTCAGATGTTAAGAGGACAGGTAGAAGTTGCCTAAAAAGTATGGGGTATCTCTGAGCTTTCCCTAGCTTTTCCACAGTGAGGTCATAGAAACACAGGTTAGAAGGAATCTCCAGAGGTCATCTAGTTCAAACTTCAGCCTTCTGCTCAAAGCAGAAGTTGTAGCAGGTTGCCCAGGGTCTTGTCCAGCTAATATTAGAATACCTCCAAGGATTAAGATTCCTCAACTTCTCTAGGGGACTTTTCCAATCTTTGACCAGCTTCAAAGAAAAAAGTTTCTCCCTTAAAAAGTAAGGAATCTCCAGGTTCCAGCTTGTGACCATTGCCTCTCATCTGTCCACTGTGAGCCTCTGAGAAGTGTATGGTTCTGTCTTTTCCTGTTATGAAGCTGTAGAAGATGTAGATCGCTAATAGGGCTCCTGCCCAAAACTCAGAGTTAATTTTTGAAATCACGAAGTTGTTGTCAAAGACTTGGTGAAAAATGCATAAATGCTGAAGTATTTGAAGAGATGGGAAGTGGCCAGTGTATCTGCATAAGAAATTTTGAATAGGAAATCATCATTATAAGCAGGATGAGTGCCAACTAAATATCTTAAAGAGTAGGCTGAAGTCAAGTTCTATTTTGCTGGCTTTCATTCTGGCCTCATGTTTCCCAGTATATTCAGCAGCCTACCTTCAGCAAAAGGATGAATACCTTACTGTTAGGAAGACACATTTTAGGATGTGGGCTCAAAAATGTTAAAGACAAAGAAGATCTACTTCTCACATTACTGTTTTCATCACCAGGTTATTATAAAAAACCTGTACACCACAACTACATATGTACATTTGTGCATGTACTTGTTCACTCTGTGAACAGAATGGGCAAACAAAGTATGTTGCATCAGCCAGGGCATGGCACGGCAGTTTGCATGGCAGTTTGTGAGGAAGGGTACACAGGAAGGGCGTACTCACACTATCAGCTCAAGAGGTGAGTTCAGTTGGTGGTCATCCCCCTCCCAGAAGAAGCTTAGCTGCTACAGTCTCCACCCAGAGGAAATCCACGTCCTCTGCACTCACCAGAATGTGACAGATGTGGCAACCCAGACAAAGCTCCCATGAAAACATGCAGCCATCCAGGTCTCATGCTGCAGGGAGTACCAGAGACTTTCGCTCGTAACATTTGGCTCTAGTGAGAAAAGCTGTGTGAGACGTGACCAGGTGGGTGATCTGCTCAGCCTGGTGGCAGAGCTACGTGAGGAAGTAGAAACTTTGAGGAACAGCAGTGTGTCTGAGAAAGACTGGTGAAACCATTCTCTGCCCTCCCTGAGAGAGAAACAGGAACAGCCACCAAAAAACCCCGACATCAAGGGGATCCTGTGTCCTACCTCTGTCAGGCTGAAAACAATAGCTTAAAGGAGAAGAGTGAATGGAGGGAAGTCTATGCTCAGGGCAGCAGGCGAACCACCTCCTTTCTCACCTCACCTTCCCAGGTGCCTCTGTACAATAGATACAAGGTTCTGGATGTTGAAGGCCAGTCAATGGATAATATAGATGACAGTCCACCTACACTAGAAGTGTCACCAAGGTCAGAAAGGCCTACCACTTCTGTCACAACCACCTCCATGAGGAAGAAAAGATAGGTTGTAGTTGTAGGCTACTCCGCTCTGAGGGGAACCGAGGGTCCCATATGCTGGAAAGACCCTCCTCTTAGGGAAGTTTGCTGCCTGCCTGAGGCCCAGGTTAAGGACATCATTAGGAAACTTCCTAGACTGATACAGTCCTCAGACGGTTACCCATTACTGCTCTTCCATGTGGGTGGCAATGAGGCCACAACGTGTAGTCCAAAGGCGATTAAAACAGACTTCAGTGCCTTGAGACAGTTGGTCAGGGAATCTAGCACACAGGTTATTTTTAACTCTCTCCTTCCAGTTGTGGGCAGAGACATTGGAAGAAACAGACGGGCCCAGTCTATTAATGCATAGTTCTGTGACTGATGTTACTACAACAATTTGGGGGTTTTTGATTATGGGATGACCGACATGGCAGCAGGCTTGTTGGCATCAGATGGGATTCACCTTTCTCAAAGGGGGAAGAGAGTCTTTGTTGACAAGCTAGCAGGGCTCACTGATGGAGCTTTAAACTAGACTTAAAGGGGCTGAGGGATAATATCAGGCTTGCCAGTGACAAACTGTGGGATGACACACCAAGGTTAGAGGGGCGGGGTGGTAGCAAGGGCCCTCAGCCTGTTTCTTTGAGATGTACTGGATACACTGCAGCACTTGAAGTCTTACAGAGATGAGCCAGGGGCTCCTGAGGTAATAGGGGCCAACTGAGAAACATCAGCGAAATACCTCAGAGGAATTAAGGGGTGTTCCTCTAAGAAGATGACACAGCTGACAGCCCAACTGAAGTGCCTCTACACCAATGCACAAAGTATGAGCAACAGACAGGAGGAGCTGGAAACCACAGTGCTGCTAGAAAGCCGTGAGCTAGTTGCCATTACAGAAACTTGGTGGGATGAATCCCGTGACTGGAGTGTGTCTAACAATGGATACAGTCTGTTCAGAAGGGACAAGTGAGGAAGGAGGGGTGGAGGCCATGCTCTCTTCATCAAGAAATGGATTGGGTGTGAAGAGCTGTCTCTGAAGAATAGCCACGAGCAGGTAGAAAGCCTGTGTGTAAGAATTAGAGACAGAGGCAACAAAGGGAATCTTGTGGCTGGTGTCCAGTACAGGCTGGTCAGTCAAGGGGAACCTATTGATGGAGCCTTCTTCCTCCAGCTCCAGAAGGCATCACGCTCACAGGCTTTTGTCCTGCTGGGGGAGTTCAACCACCCCAGCATCTGCTGGAAAAGTAGCACGGTGAGCTGTAAACAATCCGGGAGACTCCTGGAGTGCATTGAGGACAACTTCTTAAGCCAGATAATAGACAGCCCTACCAGTGGGGATGCGACACTGAACCTATTGATCACCAATGCAAGTAAGCTAATTGGTGAGGTCAAAACTGAAGGCAGCCTGGGCTGCAGTGGTCACGTACTGGTGGAGCTGACACTCCCAAGGGATATGGGTCAGATAAGACAGGGACTGGGGAAGCAAAGTCCCTCCCACGATAAGAGAAGATCAGGTTTGTGATTACCTGAGGAACCTGAACGTACAGAATTCTACAGGATCTGATGAGATGCACCCCAGAGCCCTGAGGGAATTGGCTGATGTAGTTACCAAGCTACTCTCCACCATATCTGAAAAGTCACGGCAGTCAAGTGAAGTCCCCAGTGACTGGAAAAAGGGAAGCATTGTGCCCATTTTTAAAAAGGAAGACCCTGGGAACTACCGAACTGTCAGCCTCACCTCTGTGCCTGGGAAGATCATGGAATAACTTGTCCTAGAAGCTCTGCTAAGGCACATGGAGACCAGGGAGGTGATTTGAGACAGCCAGCATGGCTTCACCAAAGGCAAAGTCCTGCCTGACCACCCTAGTGGCCTTCTACGATGGAGTGGCGATATCGGTGGACAACGGAAGAGCTACGGATGTCATCTATTCAGCTTTCTGTAAGGCCTTTGACGTGGTTGCCGACACCATCCTTCCTTCTAAGTTGGAGAGATATGGATTTGATGAGTGGACTGTTCTGTGGGTAAGGAATTGTTTGGATGGACACATGCAGAGGGTAGTGGTCAATGTCTCAACATCCAGGTGGATGCCGGTGACAAGTGGTGTCCCTCAAGGGTCTGTATTGGCACCAGTACTGTTTAATATATCTTCATTGTTGACCTAGAGAGTGGGAGCGAGTTCACCCTCAGCAAGTCTGCAGATGACACCAAGCTGAATGGTGTAGTCGACATGTCTAAAGGATGGGATGCCATCCAGAGGGACCTGCACAAGCTGGAGAAGTGGGCCTCTGTGAGCCTCATGAAGTTCCACAAGGCCAAAGGCAGGGTCCTGCACCTGGGTCTGGGCAACCCCCGATATCTGTACAGGCTGGGGCATGAAGGGATTGATAGCAGCCCCACCTGGAAGGAATTGGGGGTGCTGGTGGGTGAAAAGGTTGACATGAGCCAACAGCGTGTGCTCGCAGCCCAGAAAGCCAACACTATCACGGGCTGCACCAAGAGAAGAGTGGCCAGCAGACCAAGGGATGTGATTCTGCCCCTCTACTGCACTCTGAAGAGACCTCACCTGGAGTCCTGTGTCCAGCCTTGGAGCCCTCAGCGCAGGAAAGTCATGGACCTGTTGGAGCGGGTCCAGAGGAGGGCCATAAAAATCATCCGAGGGATGGAACACCTCTCCTATGAGGACAGGCTGAGAGAGTTGGGGCTGTTCAGCCTGGAGAGGAGAAGGCTTCTGGGAGATCTTATAGCAGCCTTCCAGTACTTACTTTA
Organism: Opisthocomus hoazin; assembly: GCF_030867145.1. Classification (NCBI taxonomy): domain Eukaryota; kingdom Metazoa; phylum Chordata; class Aves; order Opisthocomiformes; family Opisthocomidae; genus Opisthocomus; species Opisthocomus hoazin. The sequence goes on along the minus strand of NC_134421.1, from coordinate 50,295,064 downwards.
AGGGGGATTTTAGGGAAGAAGGGCAAAAACTTTATAGCAGGGCCTGTTGCAATAGAACAAGGGGTAATGGTTTTAAACTGAAAGAGGTTAGATTTTGACTGTCTGTAAGCAAGAAATTATTGACAGTGAGAGTGGTGAAACAGTGGAACAAGCTTCTCGGAGAGGTGGTAGATGCCCCATCCCTGGAAACATTCAAGGCCAGGCTGGACAGGGCTCTGAGCAACCTGATCTAGTGGTATATGGCCCTGCTTATTGCAAGGGGGTTGGACTAGATGACCTTTAATGGTCCCTTCCAACCCAGACCATTCTACGATTCCATGATTCTACACATGTACTTCCTACAGCAGTTTATCCTAATTTCAAGGTATTTTCCTCTTTAGAAACAGTTTCAATGAGAATGTATACAGTTTCAGATGTTGCAGTTCAACATGCAAAGTCCAGGTTCAGTGGATAATATATTTTGTGGAAAAAGCTGCAAATGTGTCTCAGAATTAGTAAGTATGAGAATATTCCAGCTGAACCACTGAATCATCACTGCTAGTGGGACTGTCAGTGCAAGTGACTCAGCTAGTCTTATAGACAGTGATTTATGGATTAGTACGATTTATGAGGAAAGATTTCATCTGCTCTTGAGTAAAGTGAAATATTGATCTCAAAAGACATGGGTGATTTTAGGGTAATGTTATGCAATTATATTATGAAACCACATAGCAACACCACACATATTCACAAGCAGACTTAAACACGGCCAAAATAAACGCTGAAACCACTATAAACCAGACACTTAAGCTCAGAAGGGGAATTCAGAATGATAAGTTATGATGTGCCAAAGTTGCTCTTAGATACAACAAGAGGAGACCTGGAAATCTCAAAGCAGCATTTTAACACCACATGGGATACCCACAAGCCACCTAATAGGAGAAATCTACGGCAAGAGCAAAGGAAGGCTCTGAAATTGCATTGCTTTCCTAACGCTTATGCCTATTTGACATCTGAGGTAAGAAATTACTTTAGAATGAATGTCAAAATCCAAAATCTTTTACTGGACTTACGGCAGTTAGTGTAACCCATATGCAATCAGAAAGGAGTGATCATTTTCTTTATGAAACGGAAACCAAAGCTTTAAATGAATTGGAGTGTTCACTTTGGAAACGAGAATTTCTTTCTCCTGTTTATTTGCATTGGAGGGAATGACAACAGATATTTCCTGCTTAACATTATTTAGTAATAGGTTGTCTAAATATGATATCTGGAGAAAAAGCTCTGATATACTTTTCCATCTAGTCAGACTTTTCTATATATAAGGGAAAATAAAAGGACAAAACAAGTCTAGGGCCATTTTAGGAAGAAGACGACTATCAATGTAAGCATTACACATATGAAATTAAAGGGCAGGAGGTACAGGCAAATATTCACGGGTCAGAGCTTCATGCTGCTTCCTGGGAGAAAGAATTTCTTCCTTTCAGGATAACTCAATGACACACAGTCCATGAATGATGCTGAATAAAGACATTTAGATAAGAATATTTTCCATATGAGACTCTCATGTCAATTGCTATTTATAGGCATCACAGTCAAGGTGACTTCTTCTTTAGAGACAGAAGAGGTAGAATTTGGAAGTCATTGTTAGTCAGTTAAAAAATATTGCTGGGAGGTATTGCAGGGCCACGTAATAGTCAGTTTAGAGGAGCAAGATCATGAAAGACAGTAAAATAAAAAAGAAAGATAAGCTGTGGTTTTAAAAACTTACAGCAAGAAAATGTGATATACCTTTTCAATAGTGAGAACAAATGCCTCAGTCTCAGCTACTGTGTGCTCTTCTGGAAGCTTGTCCCAAACTGCACTCAAAACCACATAACCAACATTCTCTTTGCTGGAACATCATAGACCCATGTTTTTTTCGCAGAATCGTAGAATGGTAGGGGTTCGAAAGGACTTCTGGGGATCACTAGTCCAACCCTCCTGCTGAAGCAGGGTCACCTACAGCAGATTGCATAGGACCTCGTCCAGGTGGGTTTTGAACATCTCCAGAGAAGGAGAATCCACAACCTCTCTGAGCAACCTGTTCCAGTGCTCTGTCACCCGCAAAGGAAAGAAACTCTTCCTCACGTTCAGACGGAACTTCCTATGCATCAGTTTGTGCCCATTGCCACTTGTCCTGTCGCCGGGCATCACTGAAAAGAGTCTGGCCCCGTCCTCTTGACATCTACCCTGAAGATATTTGTAGGCATTTATAAGGTCCTCTCTCAGCCTTCTCTTCTTCAGGATGAACAAGCCCAGTTCCCTCAGCCTTTCCTCATAGAAGAGATGCTCCAGTTCCCCTCATCATCCTCGTAGCCCTCTGCTGGACTCTCTCCAATAGTTGCTCGTCTTTCTTGAAGTGGGGAGCCCAGAACTGGACAGAGTACTCCAGATGGGGCCTCACTAGGGCAGAGTAGAGGGGAAGGAGAACCTCCCTCGACTCACTGGCCACGCTCCTCCTAATGCACCCCAGGATACCACTGGCCTTCCTGGTAATCAGGGTACACTGCTGGCTCATGGTCAACCTGTCATCCACTGGGACAACCCAGGTCCCTCTCTACAGCAGGTCCGCCCCGAGCCTGTACTGGTGCATGGGGTTGTTCCTCCCCAGGTGCAGGACCCTGCACTTGCTGTTGTTGAATTTCATCAGGTTCCTCTCTGCCCAAGTCTCCAGATGTCACTGCGTGTCAGCACAGCCTTCTGATATATCCACCACTCGTCCCAGTCTTGTGCCATCAGCAAACTTGCTGAGCGTACACTCTATCCCTTCATCCAGGTCACTGATGAAGAAGTTAAACAGGACTGGGCCAAGTACTGACCTCTGGGGGACACCACTAGTTACAGGCCTCCGGTTACACTCAGTGCTGCTGATGACAAGCCTCTGAGCTCTGCCATTCAGCTAGTTCTCAATCCACGTCACTGTCCATTCATCTAGCCCACACTTCCTAAGCTTGCCTATGAGGTTGTTATGGGAGACCGTGTCAAAAGCCTTGCTGAAGTCTAGGTAGACAACATCCACTGCTCTCCCCTCGCCATCTTAGAAGGCTATCAGACTGGTCAAGCATGATTTCCCCTTGGTGAATCCATGTTGACTACTCTTGATGACCTTCTTTTCCTCCACTTGCTTAGAGATGACCTCCAGAATGAGCTGCTCCATCGTCTTTCCCGGGATGGAGGTGAAGCTGATCGGCTTGTAGTTCCCTGGATCCTCCTTCTTGCCCTTTTTGAAGATTGGAGTGACATTGGCTTTTGTCCAGTCCTTGGGCACCTCTCCAGTCCTCCAGGACCTTTCAAAGATGATGGAGAGTGGCTCAGCAATGACATCCGCCAGCTCCCTCAGCACTCGTGGGTGCATTCCATCGGGGCCCATGGATTTGTGGGTGTCCAGATTGCTTAAATGATCTCTCACACAATCCTCACTGATCAGGGAAAGCTCATCATTTTGCCAGCCTTCCTCTCTTATCTCCGGGGCCTGGGATTCCTGAGGGCCAGCATTAGCACTACAGACTGAAGCAAAGAAGGCATTCAGTAACACTGCCTTCTCTGTGTCCTCCATGAACAGGACACCCGCCTCATTCAGCAGTGGCTCCACATTTTTCTTAGTCTTTTTTTTTGCTGCTGATATACTTGGAGAAGCCCTTCTTGTTGTCTTTGACATCCCTTGCTGGATTTAATTCCAGGTGCACCTTAGCCTTCCTTGTTGCTTCCCTGCATGCTTTGACAATGTTCTTGTGTTCCTCCCAAGTGGCCTGTCCCTCTTTCCACATTCCATAGACCTTTGTCTTCCGTCTGAGTTCTGCGAGAATTTCCTTGCTCAACCATGCATGTGTCCTGTCTCCTTTGCTAGATTTCTTGCTCAGGGATATGCATCAATCCTGAGCATGGAGGAAAGGATGCTTAAACACATTCATTTTTCCTATGAAATTACTATAAATGTTAACATCAGCAGCAACCATTCATCTCCGAATTACAACAATATTCAATCATGAATAAAGAAAAAAGGTGGTGTACTTTAACAATGTAACTCTCAGAGGTGCAGAAAAATGTTTTCATTTCTATGCAAAGAAAAAAAAAGCATGGTGCCTTATCATTTTCACTAGCTCCATGTGGGTTTTCTGTGAACTGCTGCTTCTCTTAGTCTGTTATTACAGAAACACTAAGCAAGCAAATAAGGAGGGACTGCAGATCAGAGGAAGGACAGAATATAAGAATGCAGGTGTTTTCTGCTCCTCAGCAAATTATTAAAAAAATGCAGAATTTAATCAGATTTACTTAATTTTGATGAAGGCTTACTAGGAATTGTTAACACAGCAGTTTTTCTTCTATTACCATTAACATTAAGGATAATACTTTGTTCATGTACTTGTTTTTCTCTAACATTGAGAAATGTTTTGTGGATTCGCTGTTTATGGGATATACATGTGGAATATTTGTCCCACTTGTTACTTATATCTGTGATTGTTTCTAGCACAGTCTAGAAAAAATATGTACAAATGTAAAGGCTGCAATCTTCTGAGTTAAAATTTTATAAATTCTTCTAGGTATAAATAGATCTAAAATTTTTCAAAGCTTCTTGGTAGAACTGTACCAAAGAGAAGACGTATCAAGCTTAACAGTAAAAATCTGCGTTGTATACGTCCAGATCATAGCTAATCAGAGACGATGTTTTTCTAGAAAAAGAAAGAGGAATTAGTGATTTTTAGAGTGTGATTAATCTACACTATTTTAGGTATTTACTTTATAATGATATGAATTAGATGTTCTGATTCTTCTCTACAGTAACGGGAATCATAGGTGACCAGCTAAGATCTACAAGTCAGCAAAGTCAGCTCTTTAAATTTTACATTAATGAATTTCAGCCTCAATTTCTGATTTCTTTAGTTTCTAACAGGAAGTGCACTCAATGGCTGTGAAAAATGTCATTCTGCTGGTTTTCTATGATCCTTCTGTACTCACCATTTTACTTTAGACATGTAACGTGTTTTACTACTTTTAAAGATTCATTTGATAGAATCATAGAATCACAGAATGCTATGGGTTGGAAGGGACCTTTAAAGGTCATCTTGTTCCAACTCCCCTGTCATGAGCAAGGCCATATACCACTAGATCAGGTTGCTCAGAGCCCTGTCCAACCTGACCTTGAATGTTTCCAGGGATGGGGCAGCTATCACCTCTCTGGGCAACTTGTTCCAGTGTTCCACTACCATCATTGTAAAAAATTTCTTCCTTAATCTAGTCCAAATCTACCCTCAGATTTGCAGCATCTAATTTACTAGAATCCGAAGCACAATCTTCCTAGCTCAAAATGAACGTTGCTTACTCCTGACCTTTGAGCAGCACTGCTGCCTGTGTGGTAGAAACACATCCAGGATACTCAGAGCCTATTTATTACAGAAATATTCTCTTGTCCTTGTGTTCAGAATGTTTAGTGTTACCATGTGAAAAGATAAGGATGAGCAGGGAGAGTAAAGTTCCCCCATCCTTATTTTATTTTGCACATTCATCAAGCATAAAACTCCCAAATTTATAGTTAGCTGTTGTTATACTTCCTGTGGGATACATCATTATATTTCCCTTTTAAGTTCATACTGAACATCATACAAAACTCAGTCTGAGTATCCAGGTATCTGTCTGTGCAATATGAGTCATTTTTCTTCACAGCAAAGCAGGTGGCTGCATTTTCAGAGACTAGAAGATAAAATTTAGAAATCTTAGTGTCTGAACTGCATTCATGTTGCTGGCTCAACAGCTGGCATTACGCAGTAGTGAGTGCTGCGGGAGTTAAAATATAAATGAAGGATCAAGTAATGGAGGATAGCAGAATAAAATGCAAATCGAAGACTATATTTCAAGGGAAGTAGTTTCACAGGATAGAAAACGGCTGCATGCTCTAAATCTATAATAACAACTTTAAAGCCATACGTTGTGCTGAATCTGTACCTCTCATCTTGCATTAGGGCTGATACTGAAAGCTTGAAAATTCTCTTTTTTAAAAAGTCAACATATTTCCTTATAATTATAATATCAAGGGTCAAAAAGGACTAGTCAGTGGGATCCTTGTGGAATACAGGGACAAGTATATTTTTTGATCCCTGTCTATAGTTGCTGTACAGTCAGTAGGACTTTGTAAAACTCTTTTTCTAATGTCTATGACCAGAAAATACCTAGAGAGTAAGAATCTGCAGTTGCCTTAATGCCCCTTGACATTCATAAATTTATGAACAAATAAACCCAGATCACTGAAAATCATCCGTGAGAGAAAAAAAATAATGAAAAGGGGGGTTAAAAAAAGAAGGAAAGAGATATGCAATGTGAAATAAATTAGTTAGTCTTAGAAGATTCGAGTAAGAGGAAAGAGGTGGAAGATAAGAAAAACAATGTCAAATTGTCATGGAGAACTACAAAGTAATCACAGCAGGGTGCCTTGATATTGCTTTGCGATGTTTTCACTGTGATGTTGCATCAATACAAGAGTACATTGGGTCATGTCAGGGTGACATGTTCCAATTATTTTGTAGTTCTCTGTGACTTTATTCATCGACTTCATCATCTCTTCAGCTCTTCACTGTTGAATACCACTCAGTTAGGTATTCAAAGCACTGGATGCCTCCTAATATGCTTTAAAATTTGGTACTTCTGTGTGCCCCCTTATTTTTCAGACCACCCTTACAAAACAAGCTCTGGAATGGATTACTTTGAAGTTTGGGGAAAAAAAAGATCAGTTCATGTCATATTCTATAAGTCCATGGACACACGAAAAAATAATCAAGAATTGGCAGAGCAGTGAAAAAGCACTTGAATGGAGGTTTTAAAATGTTTTTTGTAAAAGGGCAGCTCTAGATTATTTAGAGACATTCATAAGAAAAAAAACGGAATTGGTGGCATTAAGCATAATACTCTCTTTTCAAGTCTCTTATGCTTGCTTTAAGTAGAGTTCATGGTCCTAACAGCAAAAATATTCTTGTGAAGCCCAAGAAGCAAGCCCCTGGTAATTATATTGATCCATGAGAATAATTTATATCTCATGAGCATTTAGAAAACAAGCATTTCAGCAACAAAATAAAGTGAAACAGGTCTGAGTGGTGACAGACAATGGAACCATATGTTCAGTCCAGAGAGACTTTCCTGCCAATGACTTCCCCATTCCCTCCTTTGAAATTCTGATCTTGGTGGGAAAGAGAAATTGAGTAGCATTCAAACTAACAGATGTCTCTCAAGAAGTGGCTTTTTCCATGCTTAGCAGATCTATAGTTTAGAGCACAGTAATCCCACTGCAAGTCATGGAGAAAAATGACACCTAACCCCGTTTTGTTTCACGGACACAAACAATGGCCAAAAGGTAAATATCTTTTGTGTCACTAATCAATAACCCTCTTAAAAATTACATATCACTGCTACTCCAGATTCAAAAAGAGAGGAAGATTTAGTTTCTCTGTTTCTGCAAATTACCGGTTTAAAAAAACTCTTTGCTTACATCTTTCTCTTCCTAATGGAAGACATGACATAGCCATTGCTGGCGTAACATAGGTCTAGGTGGTGCAAATGGTATCAAGATACCTATTTTTGCAATAGCAGATCTTCCCAAATTGATACTTAGGTTCTTGAGCAAATATCCTGACTTTCCAAAATACTAAGTAGTAAACTTAATGTAATTCTTTAAGAAGTTAAGAAGTATTATGGACAACATGACTCGGGAAACAGATACACATGTAAGTTAATAAAAAGTCATTAATAGAGAGGTTTATAATGGTTGGGTTTATAATTTTTGTTGTAATAAAAATATAGGTTCCTCTACTGAGAATATAGTGTGGTTTTTAATGACCATTTAAATTCCAGGTGGAGAAAAAATGTAAGTATTAAGACAGGTTAAGGGTATATATATATATAGGATGCAGAAACAACTTCATGTGAGTTAGACGATCTGTCTCACTGCTCAAATATTGCATTTTGCATGTGGAGTGAAAAAAAGAAATGAGAAATAAAGTTTCTGGGAGACATTAATATAATTTATATCACAGAAATTTTATATCTAATTTATTCTAAAAATCATTAAAATGACAAATTATAATAAATGCAATTTTCCTGCAGACAATACTTGCAGGAAAAACTGCAATGTAAACTACAATGAAAAATCCAATCAGCTATGCTTATCCTTCAGTGCAGGTACCTATATCCTTTCAACAATACTGAAAGTGTTGTACACACATAACTGGGAGAATACAAACCTTATCATTTGTTGATGATTTTTTTTTATATGGTGCTCAAAATTTCTGTAAATTTTAATGGGGGTGCTTAATTATAAACACAATTTGAAGCCTACAAAGAGGACGACTTTCCCTTGGTTGAGGAGGACTGTGTGAGGGATCGCTTAAGAGATCTGGACGTCCACAAATCCATGGGCCCCGATGGAATGCACCCACGAGTGCTGAGGGAGCTGGCGGATGTCATTGCTGAGCCACTCTCCATCATCTTTGAGAGGTCCTGGAGGACAGGAGAGGTGCCCGAGGACTGGAGAAAGGCCAATGTCACTCCAATCTTCAAAAAGGGCAAGAAGGAGGATCCAGGGAACTACAGGCCGGTCAGCCTCACCTCCATCCCGGGAAAGGTGATGGAGCGGCTTATCCTGGAAGCCATCATGAAGCAAGTGGAAGAAAAGAAGGTTATCAGGAGTAGTCAGCATGGATTCACCAAAGGGAAATCATGCCTGACCAATCTAATAGCTTTCTACAATGACATGACTGGCTGGGTAGACGAAGGGAGAGCCGTGGATGTTGTCTACCTTGACTTCAGCAAGGCTTTCGACACAGTCTCCCATGATATCCTCCTAGGGAAGCTGAGGAATTGTGGGCTGGATGAGTGGTCAGTGAGGTGGATTGAGAACTGGCTGAATGGCAGAGCTCAGAGGGCTGTCATCAGCGGCTCTGAGTCTAGTTGGAGGCCTGTAACAAGTGGTGTCCCCCAGGGGTCAGTACTGGGCCCAGTCTTGTTTAACTTCTTCATCAACGAGCTGGATGAAGAGTTAGAATGTACCCTCAGCAAGTTTGCTGACGACACCAAACTGGGAGGTGTGGTAGATACACCGGAAGGCTGTGCTGCCATTCAGCGTGACCTGGATAGGCTGGAGAGCTGGGCAGAGAGGAACCTGATGAGGTTCAACAAAGCCAAATGCAGGGTCCTGCACCTGGGGAGGAACAACCTCATGCACCAGCACAGGCTTGGGACGGACCTGCTGGAGTGCAGCTCTGCGGAGAGGGACCTGGACGTCCTGGTGGACGACAGGTTAACCATGAGCCAGCAGTGTGCCCTGGCTGCCAAGAAAGCCAATGGGATCCTGGGGTGCATCAAGAAGAGTGTGGCCAGCAGGACGAGGGAAGTTCTCCTTCCCCTCTACACTGCCCTGGTGAGGTCCCATCTGGAGTACTGTGTCCAGTTATGGGGTCCCCAGTTCAAGAAAGATGAAGAGCTACTGGAGAGAGTCCAGCGGAGGGCTACAAGGATGGTGAGGGGACTGGAACATCTCCCCTACGAGGAAAGGCTGAGGGAGCTGGGCTTGTTCAGCCTGAAGAAGAGAAGGCTGCGAGGGGACCTAATAAATGCTTATAAATATCTGAAGAGAGGGTGTCAGGAGGATGGGGCCAAGCTCTTTTCAGTGGTGTCCAGTGACAGGACAAGGGGCAATGGGCACAAACTGAGGCACAGGAAGTTCCATCTGAACATGAGGAAGAACTTCTTCCCTCTGAGGGTGACGGAGCACTGGAACAGGCTGCCCAGGGAGGTTGTGGAGTCTCCTTCTCTGGAGATATTCAAGACCCGCCTGGACAAGGTCCTGTGCAGCCTGCTGTAGGTGACCCTGTTTCAGCAGGAGGGTTGGACTAGATGGCCCACAGAGGTCCCTTCCAACCCCTACGATTCTGTGATTCTGTAATTTTCTCTTCAGTAGTAAATACTCCAGTGAAGCAATCCTCTTACATTGTATTGCATTAGTATTAGAATAGAAATGTAGCAAATCCAGGCCTGTAATCTGCCAAAGTTGGCTTTAAATATGCCCAAAATTGCCAAGATATATTTAATCAAGTAACTTGCTGTGGCTGTTGTATTTTTTTTTCCCTTTATTGTCCACTTTTTTTGTACTTATCTGAGAAATGGGATTTTGCTTTGGTTTATATACCACAAGCTGGGACAAATCATTATCAAATTTCTTTTATACCAATTCTGAATTCGTGCAGTTATGATACATAAACACACGTGTACTTTTTAAAATAATCTTCCATATTTTATGTCACAACAACTACAACTTTTTTTTTGTTTGGTAATTAATAGGAATTCCTCTTAGACACAGATCATATTTTGAATGCAGAAATAGAAAATCTGTGAATTGCCTTGTCAAGCCTCATAAATAATCTGTTGTCTAAAGCGTGTAGCTCATATGCATTGTTTTCTCTTTCTGCTTTGAAACTTCATGATTCCTCAAAAGAAAGAAAGAGTTAGACATAGCATCCATCGATACAGCAGGTGAAAACTACTGGGGACAGTCACGGACAATCAGACATCAGACATGGATGAGGACAAGTGAAACTGAATATATTCACTCACCTGACTAAACTAGCCAACCGTGTTGGGTTAGCAGCAGTGTAACACTTCAGGAACGCAAGAGAATTTTTGTTAATTGTCCTATGAACTTTGTCACCATTCAACCTCTATATATGTCACATATAGCTAATTACCTTCATATGTGACTAATTTAGTTCTGCTCCAAGCTCACCATTCTGACAGGCATAAATCACCAGAATGTGAGAATGTGCAAAGGGTATGCTCATTTGTTTTGGAAGAATCCCTGTACCACAAACTTTGAAAGATGTAACTTAACTCACTATGCCAATTATCAGCCCCTGATGGATCTTTTTTATGAAAGCAGAGCATTCAAGGTAAAGTTGTCCTTAACCAGGTTTTGGTAACGACAGAGATGCAGTTAAGAGTGAGTAGCAATCATGAAAAGCGTTGCCACTGAGTGTGAATTCTCAATTTACATTTTGATCATTACACGTCCATCTACATTTATTCTATGCAGGGCACCTGGCTGCAGGAAAAAACAGACACTGAAGACAAAAGCCTTAGGGTAATATTTTGCTACAGGAACTCTGTTGGTATCTGATTTTTACCTCAGACCAATGTAAATATGAATTAACAGTACTAGTATAAAGTGTTGCATGATAATATAAACCAACTCCCAGTAAAAGAACAATGAGGTGCCAGAGAGGCACCTCAGCCTTATTTCTATAGAAAATGAATCTTATGTCCCCTGCTGCTGTATCTGTTAATTATTAGGAAATCAGGATATCTGGTCCATGCCCTCTTAGCACTCTCTTGCCAGATTAGGGAGAGCAGCCCATGAGCCCAAGCCAAAGGGTGAAATCAGATACAAACCTCAAAGAAACAACAGATTTGTTGTTCTGCTGTAAACTCCATTGATCTTGTGCAGGGCTACTCAACAAGAACACCCTACAACCCCAATCACATCACTTACTTTTTTCTCCTCCCAGATTCACCCTGCTTACCACCCTCATTCCCTCCCAAATAATAGCCAAAGTTTGTTTTTCCTTTCCCTATTTGCCACAGTTTTGTTGACTTTATGTCTCAATTTGCTATTTATCACATAATTGCCCAGGTAAGCTTTATGTTGATGAAAAAAGTACATAGATTTTTTTGACGGATTCACGGTCTGTGCAAGTACTGAATGTGCTAAGGGCACGAACTAAGTGCCTGGTCCTTAGGCATCCCACTGCTGTTATAAGTTACCTTTTAAAGAACTGAGTGCAGCTGGGCCCTAAATGTATGGCAGATGATGTGGTCCGTGGGAGGGGGTAGCAATGAGGTAGAAAAGGCAGCTGGCTGGAAAGCCTGTTGTTGGGTATTGAGCACATGGTGCTTAGCTGACCTGAGCAGAGGGAGGTCTACAGCTGACAGAATGGAAGCTGAGAGTACACCTGCTCACTGAGAAATTTTTGCTGCCATGAGGCAGATCACCACTCCCATTGAGGGAGGCTGTCTTTAGCAAGGACTCATATTCCCCTCTGTGCACCATCCAGGAGAGGATTGAGAAAGATGTGGTTGTACAGTGAAGGCTGCAGTGATCCCTTCTCTTGGTCTCAACAGGAATAAGTCTTCAGAGCAATCTTGTTTATAGAGTAACTGGAGCTCACCAGTTATATATCACATAATTTGAGTCCTTCTGCACTTAAATATTTAGTACAGGATAGTAGTATAGGATAGGATTTTTCTACTCTTAAGAGGAAGATACAGGCAACTGCAGAGAGGGATTCATCCTATTCTAAAATAGATTCCTAAAATCAGTAGGAAGAATAATCCTGTGGAAGCACATTTCTCTCTTCATGGGCTAGCGTTATCTCAGGCACCTACTGCTTACATAGATAAAGTTTGTTAAGAAGAAACTTACCCAAAGAATTGGGTTTTATATTTGTGTAACTGTGTTTACACCAGAACTTCACATTCTGACAATTCCTAACACTTACGTAAGCATAAAAATAGGCATGAATTTGAGAAACAAAGGCTGTCAGAAGGAGCGATTAAAAGAAGGCAATTGTATGATCATAGATAAAAGAAAGGGTGCAAAACTGTAAATAATGGAAAACCTCTTGCATGAGCAAGGTTGTGCTTAATAATTACAAAAAACATTAAGTGGCCCCTTAAAGACTTACTCTATTTTCAGCTTGATAAGAGAACAACACTTTTTGAAGCGATAAAACTAAGATATTAAATAGCTTACTTTTCCTTTGCAAACGAGAAAAGAAGTTTAGATCAATGTTCTACACAAAGAAAACTTTTTAATAATTTTAGTAAGGTTAGGTTTAGCTGCTTTCCTCATACTACATAGTCATTCATATTTCATGAATGATTGCATTATAGCCTTCAATTCAGATTGGCTGGTTCTGTCACTATGTTATTGATATTGAAATACAACTTAATACTTACTGACAACAATGGTTTAAGCCATCATTGACGCAATTTGGAATTCACACAGGTCAGCAGAACCTGAGGATCTAGCTTATCTGTAGCAAAGATTCAGTTGACATAAACCCTTGGGAACCTCTGGATTATATTAAAAAATTCAACTACAAATTGTACCTGAGTGTTGAAAGCTTCAAGTATTTAGGGGCATTTTTTGCTTTTGCATTATTTCTTAATTACTGCTGAATGTATTTTCATTATTGTATTCTCTCTCTGATGGAGGAAAAGTCCACCAAATTTTTAATTTTCACCTTTATTTAGACTGAAAAAATATTTAAAGGATTTGAAATTCACTACAAAAAATGAGATTCCCATATTTTTGTGAGATCTAACTAAGATACAAATACTACCTCCTTATATTCATTTCCAGCTGGTCTTTATTCTCTTTTCTGAAAAGCAGAGGATAAAGTAAGAGGACATAATTTGTCATTGCTGAGTCTAGTTCCCTAGTTCTTTGACTTGAAACACATAAATACTAATATGTTTATCAAAGTAGCAGCAAGTAGTTTTTAATGATGCTGACAATATAATAATAAAAAATTTTCTTACATTGTTTCTGCTTCCTGTCATTGGATGGTATTATAAGTCACGCTATTATCAGTTTTTATTTCAGAATAATAAAAATCTAGAGGAATAGATGCAGTATGAAACTGGAGTGACTGACCTTTCTAAGGCCTGCATTAATTTAGATGTAAATGTGATACATTAATTGCATCAGATTTTTTATCCTTGAAAAGTTTGTCGTAGAGGCTCATATTTGAAGTGGCTGCAAATAACAGAGACAAGGGTGCATTTCATTTGTCATTATCTGCAGAGTCATCTCTTCGAACACAAAAGTGTGGTGAGACAGCATCTATTTTTCAAACTAAGACTTTACAACTTGGTTTTAGTAAGTATCTTACCCTACTAGGGGATTTAGGAAGGCAGGGAATTAAAAATGGTATATGGACCATGGTATATGGAAAAGGTATACGTTTTTTCTATCCATGTTCTATCATGTAACTTTGTTTTGAATGCACATAGCATTGTGTGAAATTCATATTGTAAATACACTAATGTTATTACTTTCTACAGTCCGGATCTGGAGTTTACTGATATATTTAATAAGCAGCAACAAGGTAATAAGATAACAGTGAGAGAAGCCTGACGATATTTTTGTTGCTGCTGTGCCTATGAACTCTAGTCATGAATAAGTATATATCAACAGAGACTGAAGCTATGTTGAGTTAGTCTCACCTAGATTTAGGTGCTTAAATAAGGATCTAGATTAGTAGTGTAGTACTGATATTTTAGAGTGCAGCTAAGAGAAACCAAGAGACTATCAGTGCAACTTTGTTCATCTAAGGTCAACTCAAATTATGAGATCCACGTGAATAGTCTATGAAATATGTATATAAGCATTTACAGCATTACTAATCTTATGCTCAAGCATTAGTAGTCCATGAATATTCCACTTATGAAAGTCTTGTGCCCATGAGAATAATTCTGTTAATGATTTGGCTCGGCTGATGCAACCTTCAGTGTAGAGACACTGTTGTTCCGATTTTATTAATTTTATTGATATTTGTAATGAGTTTTCTTAAACAAATTCAATGCCAGGCATTCTTCAGCAAACCTGACAGTTCCTACACCCACGCTGTTGCAAAGAGTATAATTTTGCAATGCAAATTCAGCCATTTTTTAAAAATAAACATACACTGTAAATTCACAGATTCAGAAAATTTGGCACAAAGAGGAAAAATGTTTCTCTGCACAAACCTGTGGATTTCTGTTTTCCTGTGTCTGAAGAGGCTGAAAGGAAGACCCAAAGTACACAGAGAGATACAGAGAGATAACTGTAAATCTTTCATTATAACAGGAGGTGCAGAGGTGGTGGATGATTACTGGAAACAATAACTATCAGTGATAATAAAACACAGATAAACCGAAGCAATCAAAGTCCAGTGTTATCCCATCACCTTTCCCTCTCTAGCTCCCTCTTATATGTCTGCTTATGTCTCTTTTTTAATCTTCATTAACTATTTTCAACAGCTTCTATATTAAAAGAGGAAAAGACTGGCCATCCCTAAAACTGCTGAATTGTTTCGTGTATGACCTTGAATTTAACTGCAAAAAAGACAGGACCAAATTCCCCATAATTCCTATAGATATTGCTGTATATTACATTCTGAGATATTTGCCCTTCAATAGGTATAGGTGGCTATATTCAAATCAGAAATGATCAATGGGATTCTTGTTTTCGTTTTAGTTTCCAATTTTTTAAAAGGTTAATGAAGGTAAATTGTGGCATCTTTAACAGCAAATTCTTTCTGTACAGAATTTTATAGATCACTTTACATGCACTTAGGCATTATTTTTCCTATCCATTCAAGATAAGAGTTCTTCTGAAATAAGGTCTAACTGCTGCACAATGTCTTCATTTTAAAATTCTTAACATTTTATCACTTCTCTTATTCTTCAGTAGTTCACTGGCTCTGTTTAACTAAAGATGTTTTTAATTCCTGAAGCCTCATTTTCTCCCTCAGCTTCTTAATCAACTTTTCTAAGTCCTTATACCTTTCCACTTTAAATTCCTTGTGGTAATTGAAAGCTTCACCTTTGCATTCTGTTTTTTTATGTATTACATTTTATCTAGCACTAGACTTTCAGAAGAGATAGGAGAATTAGTTCCATTAACTTCTTCACTTTTTTTCCCTAATTTTGTACTGATAAAGGTGTTAGTAAATTATAGTACCTGCACTCATCCTGGTCAGGAAGGATTTATTTATTCTTCTGAATTTGTTCAATTAAGCTATTATCTTATGTCAAGCATTGAATATAACACAAAAAATTAAGTCTTTCTTTTCTGAAAAAGGACTACTGGTTACTTCTCGTATGCAACTGTCAGTATACTTCTCATTTTCAGGCTCAATATTTTTCGTGTCGGCAATCAATGCAATGAAGTTGCTAAAGTTGCTAAAGTTGAGACCATGACCTCTTTCTCTGCTTACCATCTCTACTTCTTATGTCTTTAATTTTGAAATAATAGTGTTGCTTGTAGGATTTAAAAGCTTTATATATGGAGTAATAGGAACATTTCTTAATGAATAGCTACTGTATATACAATGTTTTGTTTATTTGCTTTTTTGTTTTATTTGCTGTTGATATGAATCAATAAAGACTCACCATTGTTGTTGTTGGTTGTATTGTTACAGGTCAATATATTGTAGAGATGTGGCAGGTGTCTTGAAGGTTTAAAATTAAGGTTTTTGGAGACACTCTGTGCTGAAGGCAAACTCCAACTGATTAAGACCACAAGGCCTTTTAGACCACAGGGCACCTATATGTGACAAGTGGTGCTTAAACAGGTTTTTTTCCTCTTTTTCTCTCATTATTCTTACAGATTTTCTCCTTAGTAATTGACATTTGTGGAGCAATTTTTCTTCTTTCTCCAAGAGGTATCTGTCCAAAGAAAAAGCAGTTTCTTTCATAGTTTTTATGGATATGCTTTGTGAACGGGAAGATTTCTGAGTCAATACAATGTCTGATTTTCTGGCTTCCAACAGCCTGTGGAAATCCAATATGAAATTAATTTAATCTTTTCTAGTGATCAGGCAATGTTCTTACCAGCCCCTGCAGGAGTGGTGGCCATCATAAAAGACACTGTTTATCTAGGTATGATTTTTCTGGTGTCTGTTCTGCGTCAGCACTGAACAGCAACCAATGATACACATAGTAACAATACACCATGCTTACCATCCTATTTATTTATATCTTGCTTCACCTCTTTTTCACAAATATTCTACATTTGTGTGAAGGGCCTAGTATTACATATTTGAGACCTTTTAGTTCATGGAATAAAATCCATTGTTATTAGTCTTATCGAGGACACAACAACTATATTTTTTAAAACACCATTTTTTACTTCCTCAGACCATTTCTTCTTAATTCTTGGTCCAATCCTCTTAATCTCACCTTGCAAGTATTTTAGGTTTTACACAAAGAATAGCAGATGATTTTTCCTGCTAAAGTTCAGCCAACTTTTGTTCAAAGGGGAGTAAAAATACAAACACTGAAGAATAAATGGGAAAAAAAATCTTCCTTGAAGGATCCCCAGCTGATAAAAAGAATAGCTAAATACCAGTCTTTGATTCTGATTAGTAAAACTCTAAAATTTGCTGTACTATTCACAGTAGTGAACAGTCTCAATATTTTCAATATTTCTAAACACTTGCCTGAATAAAAAGCGTTGTTGTAATCCATCCACTCTAGCCCAGAGGTTCCTCTTCAAGGATTTGACGGTTTTTATAACTTGATTCTCTATCAGAATCTGAACCTTGGTACCTCTTGTTTTCTGTTTGCATCTCACAGGAAGTATCTTTGCCTAAATAAATTGTTGTAGGTATGCTCTGATACAAAGAGTGCTAACAGATTCATCACAGTGGTTAAACATGAGATAGGTTAGTAGTTCTAAGTATGATAATTAGCGTTTCCCTGGCATGAAGCATTCGTTCATGGAGTTCTGATAAAACCACCAGGAGATGTGCTGGTCTTGGTAAGGATACAGTTTGGTCCCAACACTTGCTGCTTCTACGTTTCTTTTCAAATGCTGATGTTGAAAACATAATAGAATGTCATTAATTCAATATCCTTCTATGTAATCTCTTTTCTTCGGTACTTTGACTATCTCTTGTAGAAAGAGTTCTCTGTCTTTATCCACCTTTCAGTGACAGCCTTGATAAATATTACCTTTATCCTCTATATTTTAATTTATGCTCTTCTGTTTTCTCTGAAGACAGAAAATATTGCTTCTCTAGTTTTGTGTGACTGCTTTAAGATGATGTACTGGTTTTGGCTGCGACAGAGTTAATTTTCTTCATGACAGCTTGTATGGAGATATGTTTTGGATTTGTGATAAAAACAGTGTTGATAACACAGGGACATTTTAGAGTTACGGCATTTGTCTTCCCAAGTAACCATGACAAACAATGGAGCCCTGCTTTCCTGGAGATGGCTGAACACCTGCCTGCCGATGGGAAGCAGTGAATTAGTTCCTTGCTGTGCTTTGTTTGTGTGCGCAGCTTTTGCTTGCCTATTAAGTTGCCTTTGTGTCAACCCATGAGTCTTCTCACTTTTACCCTTCTGATTTTCTTCCTCATACCCATGGGGGTGGGGTGGTGAGCAAGCAGCTGCATGTTAATTATCTGCCTACTGGAGTTAACCCACAACAGGTGATTACCTCTGATACAGTGTATTTGTTCGAATTTTTTGTTGATTTCCCTCAAAAACAGTTTTAAATTAGCTTAGTTTCCTTCCTATATTCTTCATCTAATTTTCTTGTCTGAAACCTTCTTTTCTACCTGTTATTGATTTATGATGTTGTTTTGCTGTGTTGTGTTGTGTTGTGTTATACATTGGGATTTTTTTTCCTTAGGATTTGATAGATGTTAATGCATCATGACTTTGAGCAGATCTAATCACTGTATCCAAGCAGTACAGCTATCTATATAGTTATACTATGTAGTTTTAATCTAGTCAGTAATACCTAATTCTTTGTGTCTTAGCCTAGCATAACTTGTTGTTTTTAATGAAGAAATCTTCATATACTTTCTGCTGCTTACATTTCATCTGAGTTCTTCTTGAATCTCTCTCATCTCTTCAAAGATTTTAGGAAAAAAGTTGCTTTTTCCCGTGAAAGTACTGATCTCTGCACATTCTGGGGCTGTTTGGAAAGAAAGCTTGAAATTCACACTCTGTGAACACAGCCATCACCTGGGGTGGATTATTTGGTGTAGATTAATTACTTGAGTTTTAGTTTCTTTGGTTTTCTTTTTCCTGTCTACATTACCATATCTCTGGCTTCCTTTTTTTTGCTTTTATTGGTATACCTATGTTTGTGTAAATCCAGCTATAAAGCATAGGAGTTGGTTTGTGTTTATCTTCAATCAGAATAAGTTACCTAGAAAAAACACCTTAGTTCTCATTTATCATCTATCAAGATCTTCATGATGATGCTTGGTCTCTGTTTGAATAGAGAGAAAGGATGAGAAGCCATTCTACCTTCCAGTCTATCTGATAAATTGTGTTAAAGATTATGTTAGATTTCTAAATGACCTCTGTACGAGTTTTATAATACATCATAAGACAATCTTTGAAAAGATAACAAATGAAGTAAATGAACAAACCCCCAAACTTCTAAAGAAAAATGCAGAAAAATAACATAACAAGGAAGAAAAAAAATGTAATAGACAATTACTCCAAGCTTAGGATAAATTTTAATTTCTTGTAAATCAAAACTACCAAGATCCACAAAATAGTTCTTGGATTTTTAATTTTTTTCCCCAAATCATTATGACCTTCTATTTTAAAATTTGAAAAGCATGACATCTTGTATCTGGAATATCATCCACTATATGTCTTTATAGTGAATAACAAACTAAGAGACTGGTTATTCTGACGTGCGGAACCAAACTTCACAACTCAGAGAGTCATAAAGCAGATATGTTTATTGCGGCGCCAGGTGCAAGGGGGATCATTCCTCCTAATTTGCACACCGAGTCACGAAGCATGCACCTATTTATTACAAAGCTTATCTAAGTAGGCTGGACTATTGTAATTATTTCTAGGAATTCGTTATCATACTCCACCCCCCTTTACCACTTGCGCAGTGTCATCTGGTGGTCGTCTGTGAGGGTCATCTGGATGAAGGCTTGTAGTCTTCCTCGCTGTGTGCTTTCACCTTTGGCTCAAAAGTTCCTGAGTTGTCTGTGTTGGCTGAGTCCCAAACCATAGAACCAGTTTCAGCTAGAGAGTTGCTTCTTACAGACAGCAAAGTTCTGGTTATCAGTCCTTGTTTTGATTCGTTTGTCTCCAAGTAGTCCTTGTTAGCTACATTTGAGCCAAAACAGTCCTTGTTTTTCTTCTTTTGTCTCGCAAGTAGTCCTTGTTAGGTACATTTGAGCTCACAACAGTCTTTGTTAGCAAGGTTACAAAGGACAGAACTAAACTGAATAACAGTGTTTAACTCTTACTTTAACATAGATGCAAAGTTATATAACAAAATTAATCTAAAGTTATAGCAAAATTGAACTAATTGTCAATTTCCCAAATCAATTCTCAAGAATTATTGCAAAAAATTCTGAAATAAAAGTAATCCTGGTGAGTTCAATAGGCCTGTCATTAACTAAGAACCAAGAACGTGAAGAATAAGTGGCCAAAAATCATGGCTATTTATAACAGTCAAGAGGATTTAGGTAGTAGGAAAGATATTTAGAAGCAAGATGGAGTATCGGAAGAGGAAAGATGAACAAAAAGTTGGTAAACATGATAATTGTGTTGATAGAGATGAGAGACTGTACAGCAAGGGGTAGAGCTGCAGTGGATCCTGAAAACAAGAGATTTGAACTTCCTTGCGTGAAGAAGAACCAGGAGGAAGGCAGAAGATAGAGCATGATTTGGGGGTGGACGTGCACAGAAAAGGAACAGGAGCATTCTAGGTGAGCCTGGTCTGTAGGTCCAAGGCAGTGTCGATGTTTCTGTCATCAGCCTAGACTGATATCAAAACAGGGAATATGGAGATCTTGGCAGAGGAAACAACAAGCTCAGATTTGATCATGGTAGGTTTGAACTGAGGAAAGAACAGAATCACATTTTCTGGTGAAAAGAATATAAGGATACTAAAGGCTATATGGTGGTCATGCAGGAACACTACAGGTAGAGAAAAGGGTATGGGTGATCAGTACAATACACTGCTTCTTGAGGCAGATATCACCTTTTGGTTATGTTAATATATTGTCCTAATGCGCTTGCCTGTGGCGGGAGGCATAACACTACCACAGAATCAATTAAAATATCTATTTGAAATAAAATTAATTTAAATAAAAAGCCCTACATTTATTTCAAATTTGTTCAAATAAAAAGCCTTACACTTACTTCAAATATATTGGAGATACTAAAAAATGTTTCCTGTGTCCTGTGGTAAAGTCATTAAAGAATGTCCTCATTGTTACAGCCTAGTGATTTTGTGGAAGACTTAAAATATATTAATTTCTTTTCTCCATTTACAGCTTTGTTATAAAAGTGCATTAATGTCGACTGTGGTACCATTTTCACCTTTTGCTGTACTCTTTTATAAGATAATGAAATACTATAACAGAATGCCAATAAATCACTACACGTGCACTCATGATACAAATAAATAGCAAAGTTGTAAAAACATTTCTTTTAGTTTCTTATATTGTCTGTGAATCTTAGGTGAGTTACCAGGACTTGTACTATCACTAAAAACCCTAATCAGTAGCAGAGAAAAATTTGAGACAAGCAGATGGCAGTTTCATTGCTGATTTTGTAGACTTTGTTCTTTTCATTCACTTTGGCTAAATACCATTTATATAATTTTATTATGATTTCTTAAAAATGTTTCATTAAAAATCCATTCTTGATAAAATATATCCTTTTTTTACCATGTGACATGCATCTGTCAAGATCCTAGATAGCAGTAGACCTTTCTTCTGATGTGACCTCCTTCTTATCTGACAAAACTCTATGTGTGTCACTGTTAAATGATCAGAAAGCACCCTGATTTATTTGTGACTGTGTCATACTCCCTGTATCTACAGATCTTACAGCAGCTAAAAGTGTCATAGCTTAAGATCAAAGTGACAGTGTGGAGGATAAGTGGATGAGGACACCAAAGTATTTTAATCACAGGTCTATGCAATTTTACAAATTATGAGACTTGCCTGTCCTGTGGGAGATATATTGCAGTCCAGAAACTGTGCAGGTTAAGGTAGTGATTTCTCGTACAACTTCCCTGTCCCATGGGACACATGAAGCATTCCAGAAGAAGAATCGGGTAGGTCAGCACAGCTTTTCCAGTCATGTGGTGGAAGTCCAGGACCAGGGCTTTACGTTCCCCTGGGGTCTTTCATTCTCTGTTTCTCTCTGTTCCAGTCCCCAGGGTTAACTCTCGGGCTTATCTTACTGACACCTCTCGTACAACCCTGAAATTTCTCCCCATGTGACTCGGGACACACTCAGTTACAGGACTGGGTAGACAATAACCTATTCTTGATTGATCTGTGTTGTCTGACAGCTGGCTGTTGCCATGTCTGGAGCTCACATTCTGCTCCTCTGAAAGCTTCCCAACAAATTTGCAACTTTAACAATGATCACCAGCTTGTTTATTCTCAAAATACTCCTGTGTTTCCCCAAAGGGATAACTGCAGTTCTTATACTAACACTGTTATCAATCAAGCCCAGTCCATGCCAAATGCCACGTAAAAATCTCAGCCCATAAAGAGCTTTTTCTTGTGAATGTTACTGAGTTCAGCAATCCATATGCATGTATTTGAAGGATTTTACCCTGGAAAATATACTAATTTTTGAATGATAGCATACAGGAAATTTTATAAAGCAGGGGAGTATCTCAGTTCTTTATTATTAATGAAATCTCAAAACTTCTGTAGAAGGTACAGATAGATTTCCAGTTGTTTATTAAATATCTTATCAAATCATTCATTGCTTTGAGATTCATTCAGGTCAGTCATAACAATCTTGGACCCTGAGCACAAACTGCAGGATGAAAATCCAGTAGATTTTTGTGTCATATTCTTCATTTTATGACTCTGAAGATAAAAACTTTGCAGCTTTCTCCCGATAAAATGTTTATAACCAATAGGCCTGCACAGGTTTTACTGATTATAAAGCGGGACTTTGTTTTCTCAATTACACTTGAGAAGAAATTGTGTAGGCACGATTTTACCTCTGCAGTCCTAACAAAAATGAAGAGCAATGATTTGCTCCAGCCATTTAAGTCAGCAGAGGTCGTTTTAAGTACTTTGAGAATTGCAGTTAAAACAGCAAGCAAAGGTGCATCAGTTACAAAGTCAGATTTGTAACTGAGCTTCTGAAGAAATACAAAATTGATTTAACTCAAGGAAAAGATGGTGTTTAAGTAGCTTTCATCAGGCATCCCTGAAAGTAATCCTTAGAACATACATATTTTTAATAAGGTTATCCATTTCAGGAAAAGGCTTTTATTTCAGAATCTTTTACTTTGGAACAGTGTTTGTGGTAGTGCAAAAGGTGTGAAATTAATATAATGTGTGAATTCCTACAGGTAAGGGTGATATATTTTGCTGAAGCTCATCCTTATTTTTTTCTAATGGAAACCATGCTTCGTTACACACATAGGACCACATTTTTTAAATCATTGCTCAAATTAATACCATTGCACTTGTTTTGTTTTCCAAGATATTTTTCACTAATTTTATTAAAATACACATTCTGTCGTGTTGTACAGATGCATTATGGCTCCAGGTTCTGGCATTAAATATAGTCTGGAATGTTCTACATAAACTATTTAGTTGCAATAATTAAAAAAAAAGAAAAGAAAAAACAGCAAACCCCTCTGAAACCTCTGAAGTTTAGATTGTTCTGCAGAGGCTTCGAATTCTGACAGGCAGATCTTTGCCTTCTTTTCAGTCTTTGGTAATTTCTCATCAGAGAATCACCATCATATAGACAATACAGAAAAATTTGAGGAGCTCAAACCTGCCTATGGAACGTGCTCTCCTAAAAGAATAGTTTTTATCCAGGGATGAGAAATTTCAATGTTGTGTAAAACAGTTCTTTTAATTATTTGAAGAAGAAATGAAAGAACGTTTGAATACTACAGAATAACACTGAAGGGTGTGCACAGATAAAATTCAAGGCTGTATGAACAATTATTCATTTGCAGCAAGTATGTCATTTTTGCACTTTTTTTTGCTGTTATTATTTTACTTGCTGTTCAATGTTTGATTTCAATTATTGCTGTCTACAGGAGACCAGCTTATCCATGCCAATATCTTTGCTGGAACAAACTGAATAACCAGTTTTCAGGGAAAAAAATTATTTGACCCAACTCTTTTTTCTTCTCAGAGGACTAAATTAGAGTTTAAAATAGCAGCAAAATTACAAGAAGAAAATCTGCTGTTATCAACATTTGGAATTTATTTAGAGGAACAAAGAAGTCTCTCTCCTGTAATAATGAACTATGCGTAATTGTCAAACGTTAGTTGATTTGTGCTTAAAGGATTGTAAAATGAAACATGCGTACAAAATAGGTGATATGCCCAAATTTTAGGGGAAGCCTGTGACAGAGACTTGAGTTGAATCTAGGTCTTCTGGATCAAAACTTTGGGCCTGACACACTGACTTGCACAAATGAACAGAATGAGAGTTGTGCCTAGTTTCTTTACTTCGGTACTCTTATCTTCTTCCTGTCTTCACACATTAGCTGTCATGAACAATTCCTTTTCTGTGTATAATATCTATAAACACATACATAGTATAGGCAAAAAAATATCTGATCATAGTCGAGTAGATAGAGATATTTTTCTACCAACTGATTTCTGTGGTCTACTAACAAAATACAGATAAGTAAAGATGTATTTCCATACTCTCTATTAAAGGTTTCTTTATGGAAATAAAGGTTCTGTGTTTATTTTATTTTATTTTATTGTATTTTATTGTATTGTGTTAGATTTTATTTTGTTTAGGTACCTACAAAACTTGGTATTTATTGCTTTTGGATGGATCTTTTTTCCCCTCTGGTTGCTTCAGGTCTCAGCTTCTTTAAGATAAAGAGCAAATTAACACGAATTATTGATTATAACTGCAACTATTATTAACACAAATGTGGTTTTGTACTGCATTTATAAAATCAGTTTTGGGAATATGTGGGTTATTGAGGTCATTACATGCATAATGTTATAAAGTGAGCATGAAACAAAGTTACGTGTAACTGATTTGTTTCACTGTATTAAAGCTGTAGTATTAAAAACCAGACAAATACATACAACACTTTTGACAACGGAAAGTGAGTTTCTTCGCTAGCATTAATCAAATTTTAGTCATAACCTTTTATAAATTAGCATCCTTGTATACAGACCAAATAGTTCATCTTTTTTTTATTGGTAATATTTTCTCAGTAAATGAATGTTATATAAAATCCAAAGTGATGTGGAATTATTGGCTGTAGCCTGTTGAATTACAGCGCTGTTATTTGTTATAGCTTATTAAAGATTAATAGCACAGGCATTTTTTCTTCTTAGACCACAGTTCAGTGGTTAAATCATGCCAACAAAAATGTGTTTTTAAGTAAAGGTAACATACCACTTCACATGTATTTTCCATTCAGAGAATGTTCTTGAAGAAAAGGTGAATTAACTATTCATGTGGCTCTAATGTGAAACTGCTTCTGTTCTCTATCACATAGATGAACTAGTTCATGCTTTGTAATGCCAGGTTCATTTAGTGTGAGCTCTCCCTTCTTGTCGCTTTGTTTTTCACTCATTACCGCAAGCTAAATTCTGAAACAAACTTTCGATTTGTGCACCTCTATGAAGTCTAAGACTATGACAGTACACATTGCTATCAATAACATTTAGCACTGAATTTATATACATATATACATATATATATATACATATATAAAGGAAAGTTCCTGAGCTGTTAAGTATTGATTGAAAGTCTGGATTACTTTTAAAGTGCAGTAATGTACAGGCAGATGACTCATCACAGTTGCTCAATAATGATACTATATTCAATTAGAACTCTGATGCTTTCTAATTAAGTGTCCACTAACTACCTGATCCAGCTATTGCATTCGTTGGAACAAAATGGATCTTAACTCAGCTTTAAAGATCTAATGAAGAGGAATATAAAATATACATCTGTTTCTCTGAATCATACCAGTTTAGCATTTGGTACTTTTTCAGGTGGAAAAGAGCTATGTTTTCTTTCATTGCAAAACCTTTTCTCAAAATTTTCTGTTTTACAGAGAACATTGCAGAGAGGTGTCACAGATATATTTGCCGAGATTTAAGTACTTCAGAATACGCACACATGCTTTGTATATGGATTGCTATTTGTGACCATGTTAACCATTAAAATTCCCACCCTTTGAGGGACTCTTCTGATTCCTGTCTCTCTGCTTACACACTTGGAATACCTAGCCTGACGTTCCAGTTGCTGATTCCTACATTTCAGAAGACTCCTCTATCCCCGCCATACCTTGTGACCCAATGTCATCTGACTTGCGTGTTGTTCAGTAGAGCAGTTCTGGAGCTGTGGAGATGAGGGAGTAGACTTTGTGGGTTCACCTCATCAAATGTTTCTAAATAACATAATGTAAGTATAAATTACTAAAAATATGTGACTATTTTACATGGAACTAGATTAGATCTTTCATTCAGAGATCAAACACAATGACCAGGTCTGGTCCACAGCATTTTCTTTGAATGGTCAACTACTAAAATAGTGTGAGGAATGGAGAGAAAAGAGAGAGAAACATATAACTGCTGAAAAAAAAAGCAAGCGAGAAAACAATCAAACCCACAGCCATTACTGGTGCTACTACCTCTAAAAAAGGTGGCGGCTTCCACGATGACTTTAGGGGAATATGACTTCATCTTTTCTGTATCACTAGGCTGTGCATGAAAGGAGAACATTTCTTTTGCATTCTTTAAAGATGGAGAAAGGGTTTAATCTAAGACATAACTCTTAAAATGTGGAAGACACCTTTAGGCTGAATCAACCACAGCTTCTTCCAGTGTTTCCTGCTGTATCACATCCTAGTCCCTGTGAGACCTTGTATGGCTTCACTTTTCACCTGTCCTTAGAGTGTGGACAGTAGTGTGAATAATACTCTGCATGATTCAGAATTAGGGTGCAGGTTAGAAACAAGGCAATATCATAGTTAATGGTATAGAAAAAGCTAAGTAAGCAGCAACAACATAAGAAAAAGCCTGCAAAATGCAAGCATGCTTAAATTACAGAAAATACCTCATTGCTGTGTGTTGGTTTGTGATGATGACTTCCAGATCCATGATTTTCTTAGTAATTCTGTCTCCTAACCACATAACTGCTGTGGAGAACATACTTTTGCAATTTACTTTGAACCTTCAGTGTTGGATTGCAGTAATTCTCTGTTACTCTCTTTACTGCCAAAATCCCTTTTCCTATTTTAAAACACTGCTGTGCCAGAGGAGGACAGGAAATGACTGAGATGTAGGAAAGCTCATAGGAAGACAGCTCCTCACAGGACAGGGCCACCCTTTCCTGGGAGTTTGTGGCTAAGCCCACTCTGATCCTTAATTTAGGGGCTTTCACTCTTTCATTCTTATGTCAGTATAGTCCCAGTAATGGATCTACAGACAATGAAAATAACACTAAGAACAAAGACAAGAATAAACACTGAACAAAATTAATTTATCCTGTTTTAGAGTTTGTTTCCAATTTTAAACTTGGTTTTCCCCAAAGTTATACATGAATTTAAAACAAAATAACACCTTAACTCTGGAGAACAATAATCATAGAGTCATAGAATCCTAGCAAGTTTTGGGTTAGACAGGACCTTTGAAGATCATCTAGTCCAATTTCCTTGCTATGGGCAGGGACATTTTCACTAGATCAGGTTGCTCAAAGCCCCATCCAGTCTGGTCTTGAACACTTCCAATGATGGGTCATCCACAGCTCCTCTGGGCAACCTGTTCCAGTGTTTCACCACCCTCATCGTAAATAATTTCTTCCTCATGTGCAATGTATATCTACCCTTTTTCAGTTTAAAATCATTACTCCTTATCCTGCCAATATGGGCCTTGGTAAAAAGTCTCTCTTCATCTTTCTTATAAATCCCTTCTAAGTACTGAAAGGCTACAATAAGGAGTCCCTGAAGCCTTCTCTTCTCCAGGCTTCTCCCTCTCTGTCTTTCCTCATTGGATAAGTGTTACAGCTTTCTGATAATTTTCATGGCCTTCCTCTGGACCCACTCTAACAGGTCCATATTCTTCTTTTGCTAAGGACATCAGAGCTGGATGCAATACTCCAGGTGGTGTTTCACAAGAGTGGAGCAGAGGGGCAGAATCCCTTCCCTCGACCTGCTGGTCATGCTTCTTTTGATGCAGCCCAGGATACAGTTGGCCTTCTGGGCTGCAAGCACATATTGTTAGCTTATCCACCTGTATCCCCAAGTCCTTCTCCACAGGGTAGCTCTCAATGCATTCTTACTCCACTCTGTACTGGTATTAGGGACTGCCCCAACCCAGGTGTAAGACCTTGCACTTGGCCTTGTTGAAGTCCATGAGGTTCGCAGGGGCCCATGTGTCAAGCCTGTCAAGGTCTCTCTGGATGGCATCCCTTCCTTCAAATGAATCAACTGCACCACTCAGTTTGGTGTCATCTGCAAACATGCTGAGGGTGCACTCAAGCCCACTGTCTATGTCATTGATGAAGGTATTAAATCGTACTGATCCCACTACAGGCCTTTAAGGTGCACCATTCTTTATTGGTTTTGTATTTGTCATTGATTCATGTGGGATGTGGCCATCCAGCCAATTCCTTATCCAACTACCAGTTCATCCATAAAACCCATCTCCTGAATTTAGCGTCAACAGTGTTGGGGGGGACCATATCAAAGGCCTTACAGAAGTCCAGGTAGGTGACATCCGTTGCTCTTTCCTTGTCAACTGATCCAGTCATTGCATCATAGCAGGCCACTAGACTAATCAGGCACCATTTGCCCTTGGTGAAGTCATGTTTGCTGTCTCTAACACCTCCCTGTCTTCTACATGTTTTGACATATCTTTCCAGAGGATCCATTCCATGATCCTGCTGGGCACTGGGATGAGGCTGACTGGTCGGTAAAGTTCCCAGGGTCCACTTAATTATCCTTTTTAAAAATGGCTGTGATACTCTCTTTTCTCCAGTTACTGGGGGCTTAACAGAGCTATTTAAATGCAGGCCTTTTTTGCTCCCAGCCATGTAAAAAATAATAATATGAATTAAGTGTAGGTTTTAAGTAGTAGGAAAATGGGTAGTGATAGCAAAGTTATAGCTTCAAATATTCACCTAGTGCAGCAATAAGCTTAGCTGACATTTACATGATTTATAGTGTACTGAGCCTAAGAAAACCAGTGACAGTGACCATCTAATGAAGAGACAACATAAAAAGCAGAGAGGGTACTCTTTCATTCTTACATTCCAAACAAGATACCCAGATACTCCAGTCTGCAGAGTGTTAGGGCAGTCCAAGAAGTTCAAATCTGTCACAGTCATGGGATTTGCATGATGCTTGTCATACTCTTAACTGAATATTAGAAAAAAAGTATTAGTATTAGACTAGTGCAGGGATAAAGGTTCTTTGAAGAGAATAAAAAATCTACATTATTTTTTAAATTTTTTTTTTCTTGTTGATCATCTGGTTGATAGTTGGCTGGCATGTAATTTGAACATACCTCTGTGTTTCCAATGCTGGGAATAAGTGAGAAATTGTCATTAAAGAGAAACTAATAAAAACAAACAAACAAAAAACCAAAACCCCTTTCTAATGTAACCAGCTAAGCATTAGCATCACTAAATCAATGGTAGGGTATGAAACATCAATTTCTTGTGTTATAAGAGCAAAACTTCTGTGGAAAAAAACCCAGAACAATTTATTTTGATTCAACTAAAATGCTCTGATACTAGTTATAAGCACTTCTGGAATGGTGTGGAGAAGAAGATATACGAAATCAAAAAGCAGAAAAGACCGGAAGTAGATTCAAAAACAAGACAAAGAAGAGGAATATTATTTCTTACCTGGGATTTTCACCTCCTCCCTTCTGTGAACCAAATCTTAAAGAAATAAACAGAATACAAAACTGAAGAATGTTTGCAAGCAAGATATGTATTTCTGCAGGAAGCATATATAGGCAGGCAGTCATACCACCTAATTTCAGGTACTTTCTCTAGTTGTGACAACTCGAAAGCTCTTCTATATTATTCTGTTCTTATGAGTGGATAAAGAGTCTCCTCCCAGAGATCAGAAAATATCTCCAGTCTGGAGGAACTTTTTCACAGAATCACAGAATCACAGAATAGTAGGGGTTGGAAGGGACCTCTGTTGGTCATCTAGTCTAACCCTCCTGCCGAAGCAGGGTCTCCTACAGCAGGCTGCACAGGACCTTGTCCAGGTGGGGCTTGAATATCTCCAGAGAGGGAGACCCCACAACCTCCCTGGGCAGCCTGTTCTAGTGCTCTGTCACCCTCAGCAAGATACAGATGCTCAAAGCACAGACGTTACTGCTAGAAGCCTACATATTGGGGATGTGGACACCTTTTTCCTTACATTAGAGGTATTTTCATGATCGAAGCAAACAGGTAACTTGTTGAAGGGAATTATCATCATTTTGTCAACTCTGCTTCTTCAGTGTAAAACGAATGTAAAGCAGGTATAACCTTTTGAATGTTCTCTTTCTCCTTAAAAAATAGATGCACTCAGGAAAAATCCAATTTCTGTCTTTTACCTTAGTCATCCCAACCACAATTGCAGAGACAGAACAGTATTCTCGAAGCAGAAAATACTATACATCTTTCCATTATCTAGACTTTCAGTCTTATTATATATTTAAAACCCAAACAAACAAATAGAAATCTCATGTTATAAAATCACAGGTCTGATGTTGCACATATGACCAGATTTTGGAGCCCTTGAGAGGCTTTTTAATGGGAGGTGAATACTTGCAATGATAAACCCTGCTGTGCAAAGGGCACAGTCTCATGCCCAAGTAAAACTCTATGATTCCATCCACAAATAAATAAAAATGGAGTAATGTTCTTCAGATCAGTTACTTATATTTCTGCAGTGGTTAAAGCAATGGCAGGAAACAGAAAAAGTATATGGAACAATGTTTGATTTAAAGTATTTAATTTTCTGCTTGATGAAGCTTGAAACTATATATGCACAAGTTTCTGCTATGTTCCAGGGACCAAAACTGTGAAGGAGAAAATATATTGGTGTTACTGATAAATAAGCAAATACACACACATATATAGCATAACATTGGATGTGTCACTTACTGTCTGTTTTGTGATTGCAGTTAGTGTGTCCTTGTGTGTTAAGAATTTGAAATATGTGAAGTGAATGCTTGTGTCTGCTCTCATCTCAAACTGTGGCAAGACTCAAAGCTGTCTGTCAGGGGAAATAGATCTACTAATGAAAAGGGATGAGGGAAGACTACTTAATGCAGAGAAGCAAAATTTGCTGTAGAAAAAATCCTGCAGTTCTGTCCTGACCAGACTCTTCAAGCTTCACTTGACAGGAGAAATATTTGCTCGCCTAAGAGAGTCTATGTCTACGCAGGCAGTTGTGCAGGGCCTTGAAAGCAACAATCTTGGAAAATTAAACTTAGTAGAGTAGTAAAAGTTGGCCAGCAGGAGGATTTGGAGAGAGGAGTGAATAGTAGAAGTCAGCTGGCAAGGAAGATAATGTTGGCTGCAGCTTTATAGATAGATTACTGAGCTGGTCTGAACTGCTGTCTAATACCCAGGCAGGAAGGATTTCTTCTTTATGCTAGGAGGATGAACTGATTACATACCAAAGATGTATTCCCTGCATATATAGGCTTGTTTATTTGCAACAGGAATATGAACCCAGTTACTCTTTTCCCAGTTGCATCCGAAATAAAAGAGGACACAATTTCTTTGCTCCACAATCTGCGGGGCAGAGAACTGTTTACCCAAAAAGCTTTGCACCTCTGAACACTGACATTGACTGTTACTTCTTCAGGTCTTTCCCAGCCTCCTGCATCTAAAACTCACTTTTTTGCCATCCAAATGCCTAATGCTTGCAACTTTATACAGGCAAGTATCACACTCAGTCAGGTTTGTAGGTATATAGAGAGGAAATATTTAGAACATTAAAAGTGCCACAGACCACATAATGACAACAATGTAAAATGAAGTGGGTACTGCATTTAGAAGTATGTGTGCTGACTATTCACTAAGAAATGAGCTTTTAAAACCAGGATGCTTAACCCTCATTTACATAAAAGTAGTGACATCAATTTCTGTATTTGTCACCTGTTCACAACTATGTTAAAAATCAGGATAGGGAGAGTAGGCATAAATTAATCTATTTTTATGTACAAAGCCAGTGTTCAAACTAATTCTGACCTGCTATTTGCCTAGGATGATTATTCCATCGCCTCCAGTTATCTTTGATACATACAAAGACTTTATTGTTCCTTTCATTCAGCCTGAAACTGTGTTTGACAAACACATTAGCTTCAACAAACTCAGTGACTGTTTTTTGGACACTGACTCACTTGCTGACAGCAATTAGCACTCCCAAAATGTATCTTACTATGCTGAAACCCCAAGAGTTTCACAAGGTAAAAAAAGAAAAAATCAGGTTCTGAGATTTATTTTTGCTGCAATGAGGCTTAGAATTTCCTGAAAATTAATCAATCTAAAATGATTAAAACCTGTGTTCTTTCACTCCAGTGAAGATACTATTCTGTTGTTAAGCACCTGATCTGAACAGAGAAATCTGGAGTGTGTCTCCCTACTCTTTCATCTCACTCAGTTAAGTGAATTATTCCCATTATTGTTGAACTTGTTTTCATTTTTTTTCAAGTTCTCTTTGGTAGAAATAGTTACATGTCTGTTAGGTTAGAGAAACAGATAGGAAAACTGATGGTAAAGTCCCTTGCTCGGGCTAGATATCGGCATTTGTGTATTTGCTCAGGATGACTACAACAATCCATAGGATAATTCTGCTGCTTCTCTATAAATTTGAGCAGATATAATGCTAATCTTCCCTTTGAAAGACTTAAAGTCCAATATATTCAACAGTAAAATAGTTTCCTCTTCAAAAACTTTCACTAGATTTATATACATTGTAGAAGAATGATATAAGAACTAGACAGAGAAAGATAAACTGAGAAGGAATAGCAATAATAATCTCATCAAATTAAGATATATAAAACTCAGGTACAACCTCTAAGTAAATGGAAAGAAATCAACATTTCCGCATCACAATTTTTTGCATTGTATAGTAGATGTGTTAATAGATCAAATTAATCTAATTCTAATTTCTTTTCACTAAAACATTATTTCTTATCACTGATCAAAAAGGAAGTATGGGGTAACTAGCATGCATATACAGCCTTATGTAAGGTAAGTAGCGCCTGAGGTGTCTAAAATCCAGTGAGCCTGATCGTCAAAACATGAATGGCAGTAAAGATTGCTTTGACTATCTGTGATTAAAAGAAGTGGGAGACAAATTTTGATATGGAGAAACAGAGTGTGTGTGTGGAGGAAAAGGGAGGTTAGGGTCTAAGACAGTACACTGTAATTAATTATTACTGTGTGGGTAAGAGTGATGAAATGTGTCGCGTTAAAGGGGGGGGTAAGGGGAGTCTGATATTCAATTTGCCTGTCAGAGCCCTTCCAAGGACTTTCACTGAAACAGTTTTACAAAGCTGAAACAATAGGTAATTTATTCAAGCAACAGGTATCACAGATTCGGAATTGCCATTGATAAATTCACTGTCTACAAAAGGTGAGCTCAATGTAATTGTTTAGTGCTTTAGTTAACAAGGTGTTCCCGGGGATAAAGTCAGAGGCGCGACTCTTACCAAAAACGCCTCCCTTCTTGGGGGGGGAAAAGAGGTTTAGGCCTGTCGACCCGTCCATCAGGTGAAGTTCTCTCTTGGCCTCTCCTCCCAAAGAGAGTTTTCAAGTGCCAATTTTTATATATTTGGAAATCTTTTTGCGAGGTGGGACTAAGTCAATTATTGTGTATCGATTGGCTCTTGACATGGAATGTCCTGTCCTCAGAAGCAGGATTCAGGAGTGTAACATGTCTTCAGAGTGGGCATCTTGGTATGTGTATCTGGGGGCCATCTGTGCTTTGTCCAAAGCAATCTCTGAAGCAACCTCTGGCTGTGCAGCCTCCGCGGCGCCCCACAGATCACTTAGTTTACAGTGATGGGCTATCCCTCCTTACTTTTGCCTGATAAGATAAGCACCAGTTAATTCCTCCCTTGGTTATCTCTTGGGCTCTTGACACCTCAGTCGAGAGACGCCTCAGTCCGAGTTTGTCTTTCCTCTTGCATTTGACAAGTCCAGCAAGGCCATCAATTGTAAAATAAAATACAAAAGATTGTTCTGTTTATAGGGAACTTGAATTGTTTACAGACCAGCTTAAGTCTGACAGTAATATAAAAAGTTAAAGGAGTGAAGAAATATATCTAACACAGAAGAAATAATTCACTTTCATGCTTGTATTTAGAGCTTATAGAAAGATGCCTAAACACAGATTGCTGTAGTGCAAATGTTTCTGTAACTGTGTAAAGGCTGAGAGTAGATTCTTTTCTCTTTCTCTTTCCTGCTCCATAGACCAAGCTCTGAAATCATGTTACAGTCTTTCTGGAAAATGCTAAAATATATTCAGTGTTATGAGCAAATGTCAAATACTTAGCTACAGTACATCCAACAAAAAACTAAGTGCTCTTAGAATCTTGTATGGGTTAAACTATGTAAGCATATTACAAATAGTGTTTTTTCTTGGCTTCAAAACTGTTTTCACAATTCAACATTCTTTTCCTTTTTTTTTTTTTTTTGTCTTCCCAGTGAGTAGAGCCTGGCATTTATGATATTTAAAGCTTCACTCTTAGCATTAAAAAAACAGGCAGTTTTCCAAGTTCACTGAAGTAAGAACCATCAAAACATTTCAAAGGCACTCACTAAGGCAACTTCAGAAAACAGGCAGAGAGCTGTAAATAAAATTAACAAAGCAACCATTGTGTTTGAAAAGTGTTAACATTTATGTAGAACACAGAGCCCAGTAAAGTCATTCAGTAATTGAAATAATTGCTTGAAATTAACAGTAATCACCATGTATCACAACTACAAATTATCTACATTTCTGCAATATCTGCAATATTAACAGATTAAAAAATACTGAACCAGGCTGTTGAAAAACTTAAAAATCAATAGATTTTGCGGGTTTCATTTTAAAAGAAAGACGTATGTATGAATGGAAGGAAATGATGAAAATTTAAAAATAATTTACTGGTCTTCAGGTAGGCTATACCACAATTAGCAGGCTTCTGCTTCCTCCTTTAAATCAAAAAACACCAGAGATTTCCATACAGAATCCTAAGGCCACATGCATAGCAAAACTTGATTCAAAATCATGTTTGTACTGAGTTAAAGACAATCAGTTGGGCAGTTCATGTCGTCACTGGATGAACAAGCTTATTTGATAGCTGAGGGGTGATAAGCATTGAACATACGTTATCACATTATCAGTAGAATCAGCAGAAAATCTTCTTACATCTACTATAAAATGTGCAATGAGTGTTTGGCTACAAAGAATGCTGTAGACAGTGCAAATTTCCATCTTCCTTATGAGCTGAATTTGATACCTACGGAGATAAGGACATGTTTTTTTATTATGTGTTATATTATGGCACAAGGTCTCTGTTTGTTGCTAGCAGAACAGCAAGTATGTTTCATTAACGTCACAATAAAAGCAGTGTATATAGCAGCTTCCGAAAGGAAAGTTATCAACAATCCGTTTAAAAGCTTGATGAAATGAAACTGTAAGTATCTTGTGTTCGTTCTGTACATGGTAGCTTCAAAATGGAAACAATGATAATAAAAAGAAATAGATTATATGACGCTCCACTCTATTTAATAACTAAAGCTTTTTGGCCACACTTACTTCCCTCTGTTATTCAATTTAAATGAGTGCTCGAAGGATTGAAGTTCTCTGGTAAATATTTAGTAGGCAGGCAACTTTCAATGTCACATACATGAGAAACTACACAGTAAAACACACAGAGAAATGATCATGAATCATAGTATGTGGCATGAGCACCAGAAACAAATGATGCAGTGTGATTCCAAGTGATCAGTCACAGCTAGCCAATAACCTTCAAACTAATGTCCAGAGTTCTGAATTCTTGAATTTCTTAAACAGCCTTAGAGATAAACCACAAAGAATCTAAAACATTAAAATCATCTGTGGAAGCCTGCATTATCTTGTGCATATTAAGATGTGCAAATCTAGTAATTTTTCCAAGCAGCACTTTAGTGGCTGTCCTTTGTGATCTTTCTCAGCACATTTACATCTGGGAGTAGATAAACTGTGACAGACTAAACAGTTGATTGTGGAAGAAGTCACACTCTCCGCATCTGATGTGTTGCAGACAGGAGATGTCCCTAAATCCCAAGTCTAATGGAGACTGAAGTGATTTGTTTTTGACCTTTCCATTTTCCTTTGTTGTAGCCACTACACTACGAGGTAGTGCCAAATGGGTCATGTTGACAGCCAGTGAGAGAACCAAATCTTTCTCTTTAGAGGACAAAACTGTCCATATCAGCCAGTAGTTGATCTGGTGGGGGCTGAACTGCAACAGTTGTGCAGACTATCTTTAGAGTTCTGTCACTCTTTTTTTTATTTTACCTTTCATAAGAGAGAAATTTAAAATCTAAGCACCAACACACATGCATGTACATGTACATGTAGAATGGTATTTATCTTAGAATTTTTGCTTCTAAGTAGTGGCTTCTGATCAGTAGAACTATTATTCCAGACTGTACAGGAGATGGAGAGAAATAGTTCCTCCTAGGATATCATAGAATTGTAGAATCATAGAATGGTAAGGGTTGGAAGGTACCTTAAAGATCATATAGTTCCAACCTCCCTGCCATGAATGATATGACTAAGAAGCACCTGATCCACTCTGACTGTAAATGATGTCTTAAGTATGAACTTAGATGGACAGCTGTATCTGATTAGGTAAATACAATCAATAAAAGTCAAAGATGATGAACAAGACTATCTCTTGAAATGGATGTTGTCCTAGTCAATAAAAAACATACACTGAAGACATTAGAGGATTAAAGCACATGGAAACAGATATGGAGATAGTCACTATTATATCACAAAACTTATCATAGTAATTTATATTCTGATTTCCTGACTCTTACACCTTTCTCACAGTGACTAGGGTTCTTATGTAAACACTCATGAGAGTGGTTATGGAAAAAAGATGATGTTCAATGTGATCAGATGTATAAAGGCTGGCTCTTAAAAATAATTAATGTCAATAGCACAATAGTCATCCTGTTAACTAGCTCTGCAGTTGGCATTAATCAGCAATTTCCAATTAAAACCAAAACAGTAATTTCAAGTAAGATACAATTTCTATAACATAACTTCGTTATTGAAAAACTGTAAGCATAATATTTCGTTTTGATCCAAAGACACTCCTATTGCTTGCACTAATCTTTTCCTGAGTTTGATCTTGTCTCCTGCATAACAGTATTACAACACTGTATAGACACTGCAGCGCAAGAACAACATACACCTCTGACTGTGCCATTCAGTCTTTCTCAGGCTGAGATGTTACACTCAGCACAGATAGTGCAGCCATAATGCTCTGAAGAAACGGTGACAGAAAGTTGCATCTGAACTACAGTTTGCAAAAGAGACTCTGGTCCCACAAAGATATGCCTTTTACTGTTGAACTGATTCACAATTAGTGCTTTACTATTTTATAATCCATGCTTTCTTTTGTTCTTTCTTCAGCTCTTCAGTTCCAAAAACATTTTTCACATTTCATTGTTTTCCATTATTTCCCTATCAAGACAAAGGTTGAAGAAAAATGTCAAAATATTGGTATTGCCTGCAGGATTAATTTCATTGTAATGTTTCCGCCATGTCTTATATTAAATTTCTTTTATGCAGCATATATCAGCAATTATAAAATTATAACATTTATTTAAAGAAATGATACAACATTTAGGGAACTATTTATCAGATGAACAAATATTACAAAATGAATTTTGGAAAAGTTTATATGAACTACTTGCTGTGAACTGTAAGCTTTTCTCTACAATAAATGTTCTTCTTTTGGATTTTCCAATAAATTTTACAAACAAGGAAATGAAAGAGTAAGAAAATGAAGGCAAGATTCCTTGAAATAGTATTTACTAAAATGTTAAAACAGTGATTTAGTAGTAAGTGATCATACAGATTGATGAAGGTGTAATATAAGCCCTTGCAAAGGAAGATCTCATGTTTTATTTCAAAATTACTTGGGTGCACCAGTGAAGCAGTCTGTCATTCACATGATTATGTTAAGAGTGTATCTTAGGTGCTTTACTGAACGTTTTTACTTGGTTTTTATGGCATCATTTAGTGGTTGGAGCCCTCATAATGTTTCAAGAATTTTGAAGACATCTGTCACATATATCATATATATATTAGTCCTTTCTACTTCAGTAACTTCATTATGGAATGAAGAATTGCATATATTAGAAGAGTTCAGCTTGATAAGTCAGACAAAGGTAACTATCTGTATTTATACTATTTAGCAGTTTTATATTTAATAGTCAGAAATTATTTTCATCATATATTCTGAATTGAATTGAATTTTGCCTGTCCAAAGTTTAGATGTTTAAGTAGACTGCCTAAGCCTTGCCTTGCTCTCTGACATTTAAGGAATTTGACCAAATATTAATTGACATTTTGATGTGTAACCAGATAAACTTTATCCACTACCAGCCTGCATAACATTTCCAGTTTCACACAAGATACTCACCCTTTCTAATTCTTAAGCAATTTGAACACTTGTGTTTTGAGACCAAATCTCTTGATGCCAGGGTTATTTTAAACAAACCAATGACTTAACTATTATGCTTGGATTCCTTTCAGATGCTTCAAAAATACTGCATTAAAACATTGTATTAGCCAGTAATTGGCTTGAAATATCAACAGACACAAATTTAAAATTACTTTAAAATAAAATCAAACAGAAATGTAAAATTCATTATAATTTATAGCCTGTTATTGTTATTAATATACATTTTATAGACCAGACTCTCGCTGAGGCCATTGGCAACTAAATGCCTCATTAGACACTGAATATGATCCCTAAGAACATTAATATTCACAAAGACACCACAAACTGCTTTCTGTCTTTGTTTCCACCTGAAGATCTTTTGGATATACAAGTGACTACAACTGCAGATGTGTGTGACAGCCTTTGTGGCTACACTTTTAGGTGCTCCAAGGGCTGATCTCTTGCTCCCTGGCCAAGA
The DNA here is from genome assembly GCF_030867145.1 of Opisthocomus hoazin. Lineage (NCBI taxonomy): Eukaryota > Metazoa > Chordata > Aves > Opisthocomiformes > Opisthocomidae > Opisthocomus > Opisthocomus hoazin. The sequence goes on along the minus strand of NC_134421.1, from coordinate 50,256,115 downwards.
GGTGCAGGAAGTGATGGTGATATTATTACCCAAATATAAGCCTCAAAAGAAATAGTCATAATCCCAACTGAATGTCGCTCAGCTCTTCATTCACAAATAGTAGAGTCTGAACTCATTAAAAATTACAGGATGATTTATTCTGTTCCAGTTTTCAGTGGCTGGGTACTCAGATTATTTGTGGAGATTGGTTCTGAGGCTTTTATTTCTCGCATCAAGTCCAATACATTTAAATTTGTGTGCCTCAAGCTAGTCACCTGTTCCTGTATGAATGACCTGGTTTCAATGAGTTTGGAGACAACTCTCTGAAATACAAAGAATAATGCTACAGCATGCTAGAAAGAACGTGTAATTTTTCTATTGTCCATAGTCCAAGTTTTATAATTTAGGTAAAAGACACTCTACCTGAAAGGACATATCATGTCACATTTGTCTCACCCAGTGTGACCTCCAAGCTAGTTGTCTTGAATTCCTTTGCAATCAGTCGAGAGCACAGTTCATTTGACCCATATTAGATTTACTTACATGAGATAAATTGTACTGTAAGTGAAATCCATTTACTAGAAATGGAAACATTCTTGACTAGATACAGAGATCATGGATGAGGCTGACACCAACACTAAAATAACATGCATTTGTCGTACAAATGAAGCTTTTAAACTCCCTACAATATCTGAGACATCCTGTCAGGCCTGGAAGCTACAGACACAAAATCCATGTGTTTTTGTGGAGTAGTAGCAAAGTACGTTAGGACATTTCAAGCAGCAGTTCAGATGTCCACAATTAGGCAAAAAACCTGAACCATTCATCTGCACTGCTGTCAGTGCAAGCTCAGTCATCCAGTGTGGCTGTGGATATTTATATGTAGACATCTACATTTGAGTAACTTCAGCTCAGGACAATCTCACTCTGTACCTGGTAGACATCAAAAGCAGATTGACATGAATCCTAGCACTATTTTCTGTCCTATATACTAAACCAAATCTGTTAATTTTTACTTTTAGGGCCATGTGAGCCTGCCAGTAGAAAAGAGCTCCTCAGTAACAGTACTCATATTTCACACTGAGGTCCAGTGAACGATTTAAGTATAAAATTACACTAGTATAAAATAATGCTGTTACCAAGAGAAACAGTCTGCTGCACCTTTCACCGACAGTTGTTCGCTCCCACCTCTGCTTTTTCTGCTTCTCTGTACTGCAACAAGCATTTCAGTGGCTATGCAGTGAATTATTTCAGATACAGCTGAAAACTATCCCAGCAAAAACATAATAGCTGTTATTCTTTTGGATCAGTCACCCTGAAGTGGTTTGCCACAAAGTGAACCAAATCTCTGTGTCGGTGTTAATCTGAGGTTAGGAGTAGTAAGGTTTAAAATATTCAAAATGTTTATCAAATTAAAACAAAAAAGAACAGTGGCAGAGTTTGGTTAGGACAGTACAGAAAAGATTCTGTTTAGGAAGGTGAGATTGAAACTGTACAGAAAAATCAGTAATTCATGAAGAAAAAAATTTTGTCAGTTTTGATGATTCTCAAGATCTTAATTCCACAAAACAGTCTAATGTTTTCATGGTCACTTCAATAGAAATTTTTTTAAGAAACTTGTTACAGGTATGAGGTGAAAAGAGTGAGTAAAAGTGAATAAAAACAATATCATATAAAGCATACAGCTAATCACTTCTACTTTATAATAATCCTAAATAGATTTTAATAAGGTTTTTCCATGTTGCCCTGTATGCTGTCACATCAAAATGACTGCCACCACTCACTTTAAACTGGAGCAGCAAAAGCAGAAAAAGTACCTTACTGATTTTGATCCTGCAACTTTTGAGTTATAATTTAGTAATAACAAATGCAGTGCTTCTGCAATGCATGTTCTAAAGAAAATGACAGGAACACTGTCATAGCTGAGCTAACCCAAAGGTGCAAGCAAAATTAACCAACATATAATGTTTTTTAAATACGAAAGGTTTTGAAAAACTGCTGCTAGGCTTATCTGTACTTCAATAACTATTGATGGAGGATGTGTGCTTTATATTATCATCTGGGAGGGGATAATCTTCAAACAAAAGAAATGGCAAAATGTGTCAAATAAATCATGGATTATTTGTTCGTCTCTGATTTTACCTTACTAATTTAACTTAAAACATGCAAGCATTCTCAATTTATAGATGTGAAATGAACTTACAAGTAACAATTTATTTGATCTAAATAAATCAGTTCAAATGCTATGATGTAGCAAATGATCTTTCAATAACAGTCATTAAAATATCAGAAGGATATCTGTGTTTTAAACTTTGCTTTAATCCGTTGTGCAAATTCACATTCAGTGAATACATTATGTGTACTTTTCAAGGCCTTTAGCAACGAATTTAGACTGTTTTTCACTCCATTTTCATTTTCACTTTTTTCATTTCAAAACATTCTTAGCATAGCAGCTATCTGCTTTAACCTGAATATTAAAATTAGATATTTATTGCTAAAGTAATTAGCTTTTATGTGCATTGAAAAGAAATATGAATTTCTTGTAGAAAATCTATGACTTTTTAAAAGAGGACCCTAAAATCGGTGAAAGGACTTATTTCCATCCATTCTCATTCAGAAAGGGAGCATAGAGCGACTAACTCAGACTTTGAGATCTAAGTTTTGGAAGTCTGAATTTGGGTGGGATGGAACACATACTTAGTTCCTACTGAAATCAGTAGGTATTAATTAAAGTAGGTATGTAAACATCTCACCAGGTGTCGCTGCCGAAAATACCAAAGCATATCCACAGTTTAACAGACAACATCTCCATTAACATGAGTCACTGAACCTATAGCAACATGGTCTGTTTGGGTTAGTCATCTGCAGGTAGAATGAGGTGATTCTGTAACCATTATTTTTACTCTTACTGGTACTTCTTGATATATGTATATATCAGCTATGTGTAGCATTTTTTATTATTATTTGTTAATTATGGGAAAATAAAGCTTTAAAATTCCTTGTGAAGTAAATAAAAGAATGAACAATATCATTGTGCCAGAGATTTGCCTGTCAGGTATAAAAGATATGAAAAAATCTGCCTGTTTAAAAGGGCAAGGCATACAAAATGGACTAGCTACTACTGGAGTGCAATAGTTTACATGCAGCCTTAGAAAGCTTAATTTGTTGTAATAAACTATTTGCTACAAGGTTACAAAAAGCTAGATATTGGGCTGTCATCTATCTTGTCAGGTAGCCCTTCTTTTGAAACTTCTGTTTCCTAATGGAGACGGTGCTGTGGAAAAGGCAGAACACTGATACTGACGTGTGGAATGCAGACTCCACAATCTGTAAGACTGTAAAGTAGGTATGTTTATTCAGCACCGGGCGGCACAGGGGGTAGTCCCACCAAAGTAGTGCGTGCTGAGCAGCAACTTGTCTCTTCAATTTATATAATAAAAAATTACATATACATTAGATTTCCCAATACGCCTATACATATGCACCTATCCCCATTTCATATAAAAATCAGTTCCAAGAAATAATTTCCATATTATAATTAGTTCTAAGAATTTCCATATTAAAATCAGTTCCAAGAAATAATTTCCATAGACTCCTCCCGGCTGCACTTGCGCAGTGCCTCCTGATGGTGGTCGTCGGGGGTCCCAAGATGAAGGCCCATCCTCTTCATCACGGTGTTCGCTGATTGACCTTTGTTTCTGCCCAAACTCAGTTCTCTTCTGGCTCCCATCCATACAGAAGGGTCGGTCTTAACCGATTCTAGGCGACTCCCAGCCCCTATCAGGAACTAACCCCTTTGTATGGAGATGCAAGACTCTCTGCTTCAGTTAATTTAGACAATAGATAGGCACTATCCGTTCTCTTTAAATGCACCACAACTATTAGATAATGCTACTTCTACTAAAATCCCTTTTAACCCCTTCCTTCAATAGTGCCTGAGATATTCTTAAAGTGGAGTCTATGCCTCTGGAAAACTATGGCAAGACACAGCTGTTTACAGCAGAACCCCTAAAATATTTTTAATGTGGCTCTGGTTTTTGCAGGGAAAAAAAAGACATTTCAGCATAAATTCACTGGAAGGGATGTTGAAGAAATAATAAAAATGCCATTTACAAGCAAAAAATCGATTTTAGTTTATACTAATTTTTAACAAGCACGGCTTTATATATTCATTTTTTACAACTGATGCAGAGAGTAGCTAAATTCAAAGACAAACCACGTTAACCTGCAGTTAGGCTGAATTTTGATCAAATTGTGAGCTTCTAATGGACAAAATAAGGCTGGGTGCAAATGATATATGAATGGAAACTGAATATAAACTTTGCACAGATGATGCAAGTCAAAGCCAATGAATTTTTAACTGCTCTGTTTGAGAATTTGTTGTCCAATAATTCCTCCAGAAGATCAGCTGGTTTGAAAGGTATTCACACTCCTCCTAAATAATATCTATGGATTCAAGCCAACAAAGTACCTGCCATCTACTATGTAGTACATTATTTATCTCCTTCTTTAGAAGATTGTTTCGCGCAAGTGCCTCAGGAGGGTTTTTATATGAGATCAATAATATTTTTGAATATCTGAGTGACCGAGAAATGTACCAGAGTTACTCTCAGGGACAAACAAAATATAGCACTTATGGGAAGAAAGGGATTAATATAATAGAGACGAAGTGGAACATCTTGAAAAAGACACTGTCAAGGCTGATATGGCTATATTTAGATTCACCACCTGTATTTTGGTTTATGGGAACACATGTGTATGCTGCACTCACCTCAACCCAGAGCACACATGTACACACACACACACAATGCTTTTTCACTCCATTATTTAACAAAGTCAAAATGCAGAGGAAAATCATTTCAGACACATCAGAGGAAGAGCAGGTAAACAGACTGTGAAGAATGCTGCCTGTCATACTCACAAACCCACTGCCATCCACATAAACCCAGTCTCCTTCCAGATCCACCTGTACAACTCTCTTGAAAATGTATTTAGCAGCTCTATGGTTTGAAAGAAGTGAAATGACAACATTTTTTTGCATGGCTTAAAAGCAATCCTCTCTCCAGTCTCAAGATGCCGTATTCTACTTGACACAATTTTCTCGGTTTGAATGAGTATGTAGATTGTCAGAATTTGAATTAATGAATATATGCAAAACACAGTTGTTTGAAAACAGGAACAAACAGAAGGCTGTCGGGAAATGTTTATAATGAAAACATCATTGTTCAAATGGTTTTCCCCTTTCCAGGTGTTTGCTGTGATGCTGAGTGATGTTAATAAAAAATACAGTGATGAAGGAAGCAATTCAACTTGTCCAGGAGAAAAAGGAGACTGAGAACCATGTTGTATATGGAAGTCAGGGAATGATAACAAATAGATAAAGAGTAGGAATTGCTGTGTCTGTTCCCTGCTGCTCTTAGAGTAGTCTTCAGAGGAGATGGGAACATGGACTGGCTCTCAGACAACTTATCTCCCTGCTGTGGTCTCAAGGACACTGAAATTTCCTGGTAGCAATAGTGCGTTAGAAGTACACTGATCAGCCTGGCCTATCCCAGCATGTTGACTGTGCCTGGTCTTGCACAATCACTCTCTGAAACAAAAAAAACCCATGTGATTTTGAAGACACTTAAGGGATTCTACACCAAATGTAGTACAAATAGATTCTCCAGAGTAAGACGTGCTCAAAAAAATTTCTCCTTGAAAATAGTATGGGGACTGTAGTGTCTAGAGAGCTTGAAACTCTAAATAAATTCTTCTTACTTTGAGATCAACCCCTGCTATGAATGCTGAGTGACAATTACTTCAGGGAGCCAGCACAGTGTGCTCTAATTCATTAATGTGCGTCTCTGCGGAAAGCTATGGGGCAGGGTATTAGAATTCACTTGTCTGGATTATTCCAATCTAATTCACGACAATCCCATAATCCTGTCCCAAATTAAGAAAGTAGTGAATAGGTATTCAAAAAAGAAAATAATAAAAAATATGTTTTTAAAGGAATTTCATAAGCATAAAAATTACTTCAGATCTCATTGCTGTAAAACTAGAGAGGCACTGAACAGTTTTCTAGTATTTTTCTGAGTTTTTAACAAATATTCAATTCACTTTTTCCATTTGCCACATAGGTTAGGCTACTGAAAGATATAAAAATAAAAAGTCTTCAATGCAGATGTCAGTTCTGCCTAATGCTTTGCTGATTAAGTCCTGTTTAATTCTAAATTAAATGAACAACCACAGTAAATCAAGCCAAACATTCACGTCTTCTTCCCTACAGACACAATTACACACTCCTTAAAAGCTCACTCCATCCGTTGCCAGAATGGGAAAGATTTAAGTGAGCGGGAAAGTGGAAGACTTCTTCACCAATCATAACATTTGGAAGAAAAAGCTTAGGAAAAAAATGAAAATTCACAGAAGGTGGTTATGTAAATCCATTCGTGTATAATCGAAGTGATTCATGTGCCTGCTAGGCGTTATAGGACTATTTCTTCAGCCATGTCACTTACTCTGAATTCACTTATGGGTTTTGTTGGGTTGAGTTTTTTTCTTCTGAATGAGAACACTATCTTCAAACTAACACAGCAGCAGATTTCTTGTGAAAGCAATAAAATAGTCTCTGGCTCAGGCTAAATAAGGAAGAATAAATTTAAGAAGAATAACAGCATCTTTTGGATCTCATTTTATCTGAATGAAAACAAGTCAGGGTAGAGAGTATATGAAGGAAAGGTGCAGCACAGTCAGAAAAATAAACAAAAACAAACCCCCCCAAAAAACCCAAACAAACCCAAAACCCCAACAATGAGCAACATTTTCAAGAGTTACTAACAAACTGACGAGCTGTGTCATATTTTCAAATCTGACATAAATGGTGAGGAGAGAATTGCAATGAGGCTTAAGGCTCAGAAATCCCATTGTATTAACTTTTCTTCTTTTAGCAAAAGTCTCAGCCAACTAGCGACCCAAAGGAAGTGTGATAATGAAAACCACAAAGGAAGACACTATCTGGGCTCATGAGACAAATGACTATTTGCCAATTACAGTGACATTATTGCACATCTCAGCCCAGATTCCTCCAGTATTTCTAAAAAATTCTGAAAAATTCTCCTTTCTTACGTAATATGACTACTGACTGTCACATCACTACCAGCTGTTTCTCGGAATTCAAAGATCCTGTAATCACATTACAGGCACATGCTCTTACACAATCAAGGGAATTATTGACTACTTCATTATTCAGATTAATATTCTTGCAGATTAAATATCTCCTTAACTGTGGAACTGCGTAACTGAAAGAATACTCTTCAATATTTATGGTTTGTCCAGCGTGTCACAGGCTCACTGTAAGTTATGGTGCTTCACTTCACATTTGAAAATGTCTGTGAGGAAGCTTGTTGAAAAAGATACTTGACTTTTCATGTAGTTCTACTAAACAATCCTATTTTCTAGTGTTTTCAAAGACCTAAGTTACAAAACTAACATATATTTCCACACAAAGAACAAAATGACGGGCACTTTTCTACCTCTTAGGGCTTAGCTTAGCCTACCTGGAAACTTGCCTGTAATTTACATGTATTGACTGTTACTGTCAACTTCTGTCTCTGGTATGCAAATAGATACATATTTGTAGGGAAAAATCAGCCATCCAGAGTATCATCAAATAGAAGAAGAATCAGATAGTATCTGAAATGGATTATACCCCATCTTGAAGCTAGTCCTTATTTTGATGTGTTATAAAGCAATTAGATTATACATACACAGTTTTTTAAAAATACTGGCATTCTTTTAGTTTTCTGTTACATTATTTATCTAATCTTGGAGAAAGAAACTTTTCCATGGGAACTGGGGGTAAATGCTGCGTGTGATTAAATGGTGGCATTTTAACAATTGCTACTGGCCTAAATTTTTTCATTTGTCCATGCAGGATGTTTAGACCTGTCAGTGATTTATTGCTTCTAGCTATGCTTACTAATACAATACTGTTATCCTTTGAGTCATATGCAACTGTTCATACTAACCATGACAAACGTTCAGTACAAAATGAGACAAAAAAATTAGTCCAAGGAGGGTATATCTGAATTCTCATTTAATTTTAAAATACTACCTAAGAAATTGAAAATATTTTCTATTTTTACTCTTGGAATCAGATTTTTTCATTATTTTAAGTGTATTTTAAGTCAGAAGGAACAATTATATAATATAAAAACAGTATTCAAATCAAATATAAATACTAAACGTGGAAATTTCTTAGTAAGGCACACTGCCATGTATAAAGAGCTCTCTCAAAGTCAGAGATCCACATATGTTGTATCCCTTAGATATCTATCATCTCATCACCCAGGAAAGCACATTAAACTTTATATTTCTTAAACAATACCAAGACATCTTAGGCCTAGGAACTAAGTCAAAGAGTTTGGGTGTAAAGTTAACTGTCCCATAAAGTTCCTGGAAGAAGTGAAATTATTTATTACGACTTATCTCTGTAGTCTTGATATAAGATATTAACACCTGACTCAACACCCTTCTCCAGACTTATGGCATTGTTCAGATCAACTTTGAATCTCCTCCATAATGTTCACTCTTGGACTGAGAAGTCATTTGGGTTGTACATCCAAAAACTAATTTTATTTTGGTCAAGCAATGTCTTATATCACACTTCAAAATCACTTGCAAAACTGTAAATTACATAAATATTAGTTTAGAGTGTTTGATCCCTGCAATTAATTCAATTTATCTCTTCTTCAGGAAATCAGATATCTAAGTTAAAAGCTCATCAATTAGTCCAAGGTAAAAGCTGCGCACTGATTTTCAGTTGAAATCTCCTTCATGGTTTAAGAAAAGCCAAAGAAACATCAAAGAGAGATGGAATGGATCATCCCCTGGAGATACTTATCTCTCTTCATTAATCATGGAGGACTGCAAGTGACTAAATAGAAGTGCCTATCTGTTAGGAAACCAAAGCTAGACAAGATGACTCAAGCTCTAAATACAAGTATTGCTAGGAAAAAACAGGTATGTAAACATATTTTACTGCTTTTGTAGGGACTTCTGCCATCCATTTTCCATATATCATCATACCTATCACCTCTGCAATACACTAATTATTTTTAAATGCAATTTTTAAGCACTGATTTATTTTAAAAGTGTTCTATTTCTTTTTTCCTGTCTTTCTGCACATACAGTTGGAAACAGGGATCACAGGAAAAAAATAAGAAAAAGAATAGTGGCAAGATTTTAGGTGTTTATTGGTTTTGCACACTACTTTTCTTGTTTGGCTCATTGATGGGTTGATTTACTTCCCATTTTCTTCCAGTCTTGCTTTAATCCTGCACATACTGAAGACCAAAGACATTTAATTTTTCTAACTCCACATTTAGAAAGCCAAAAATCATGTTACACAATGCTCATAATTTTCATATTCCTGAGGAAAGACTAGGTCAGAATTCCTTACATCAGAGTAAGAGCAAGATTTCTTAGATACCTAGCCTCAGTATATTTACTTCCATTGTTTGACATGAATTTAGTGCACAGCCACAACAAAAAGTGTTCTATCACAGAACAACACACAAGGCTGTTTTGTAATATCACCCTAAGATGCTTATATCAATTCCACCCTAAAATAATATTTATGTGAGACTACCATCCTGATAATGCATGAACCTTGACTTCTAGGAGATGGGGACAACTTATGTGATATGCAGCCAGTCTATATGTTTCAGCCAATCACCTCATAATCTCTGAAGAGTTACAACTCTCATCTTTTTTAAAGCACATTTCCCTTTCTCTGCTAAACCAATCACTAAATAATTGTTTTGTAGATACAAGATACACGAGTAATTGCCGATAGAGACATGCTTTTAGTAATTAGAAAATTTAATGTCATTCTTTAGCAGTTTGTCAAAGCAGACTTCAAAAATATTATACTGTGAGGATTATTTCAAAGGAGGCAACAGTAGACAGTTGTGAATATGCAATAACTGTATTGTCTCCTGAAGCATTGTTACATGTCAATGCTGTGTCTTCACATTGTGAATATTAATTTTTCTCTTAAATTTAACATTTTTGGAGCAATGTTTACTCTTATTGGCATGATGCAAAATAATGCTTGAAGAAGAAATATGCAGGAAAATACTACACAAAATCCTCAGTTATTAGCAATTTCATTGAGCTATTGTTGCAATATTTTCACTAAATATGAGGTTTACTGATAAGTGCATACAATTTGGCTTTGAAGATATTCAAAGTTCGTGCTATTCCAGACCTTCAATACTATTTGTAAGAGACATATTTAATGCACATTTTGTTAAACTCAGTGGTCAAAATAAACCATAGGACAACTGAAAACACGCAGATCATACCTGAAAGATTTATACAGGTTTTGAAATGTAAAACAGTTCTACAGTATGTAAATGCTAAAACATATTTTTTATTACAGTAAGAAAATTATGGTCTCCAGTCCATTGAACCTGTGCAGCTTATTTTCTTCAATGTTTTTGACTTTGCTATTTATTTCTTATGTAAGAAAGAGGTACGGCACATTTTCAGGAGGTAAATATCAACAGAGCACAGTTAGGGATCAATTGCAAGAATCCATGTGTATTTAGTGGAATATGGAATTCTTTTAAAAAATAGTACTACTACAAACTTTATTAAGAAATATTACACTTCAGTGATTTTAATAGTAAGGGAAATGTCTTCTTTTCATGGAGTTAATATTTTATCTTAAAGTGCATTTTTACTTTTAAAGTTATTTAACCTCTAACTATTCAGGGATTAATGAATATGTATAATCCCACGGCTAGTGTTCCACATTTTCACTTGCAAATTCTGTTTTAATAGCTTTTTTACTTTAGCTGGTCGAAAGGCAACAAAAAATGCCCAGAACTGTGTTTTCCTTCCTTTAGTTGAGAAAACTCTTGCTTTTTTAGAAAAAAAACCTACAGAAAAACCCAATAAAAGCAACAAAAAATCAAGAACAAAATTGAAAAACAGATTTTCAGTATCTTTTTCTACCCTGGTTTTGCTACTTCTTTTTCATTTCTTAAATGTGTCTTGGGTTTGCATGACAAGGTTTTGGTAGTGGGGGGGCTACAGAAGTAGATTCTATGAGAAGCTGCTAGAAGCTTCCCCTATGTCCCATGGAGCCAATGCCAGCCAACTTCAAGACTGACCGGCCGCTGGCCAATGCTGAGCTCATCAGCGATGATGGTAGTGCCTCTCTGATAACATATTTAAGAAGTAGAAAAAGTTGCTGCACAACTTCAGTGGAATAGAGGAGCTAGAATATGTGAACGAAACAACTGTGCAGACACCAAGGTCAGTGAAAAAGGAGGAGGAGGAGTAGGTGCTCCAGATTCCAGAGCAGAGATTTCCAAGCAGCCCATGGTGAAGACCATGCAGAGGCAGGCTTGTCCCCCTGCAGATCATGGAGGACTCCACGCCGGAGCAGGTGAATGCTCCCAAAGGAGGCTGTGACCCTGTGGGAAGCCCATGCTGGAGCAGGATCCTTGGCAGGTGCTGGGTCTCAACATCTGTGAAGGAAACGGAACGATCCTCACACACATTGGTAAGATGCACAGTTGGATACTTTATTCTCCCGCTCGTGCGGTTATATACATTTTACCATATCTGTACACACGATTACGCTTACATCGGATAGGCTACAGACATAAATCACACACTGTTCACACGCCCCACATTCCCTTATAATTGGTAACTATGCACTAATGCCAATAGCAACAGACCGCCTCCACGTCCTTGAACACATCTTGTTTTTGCTAAACCACATCATGTACACTCTCTGAACTTTCTCAATTGCTATTCTTAGCTGTCCTTTCCAGGGGCTTGTTGAGTTATGCTGTTTTACTTAAAGGGCCTAGTTGTGCTAATTCTCAAGCTACATCGACCCCAACAGGCAGGACCTGTGGACCTATGGAGAGAGAAGCCCACCCCAGAACAGGTTTGCTGGTAGGACTTGTGACACTGTGGTATACCCACGCTGGAGAATCCTGCTTCTGAGGGACTGCACCCCATGGAAAGGACCCAGGCTGGAGCAGTTTGTGAAGAACTGCAACCCATGGAAAGGACTCACATTAGAGAAGTTCATGGAGTACTATCTCCCGCGGGAGGGACCCCACACTGGAGGAAGGGAAGAGAGTGAGGAGTCCTCCCCCTGAGGAGGAAGGAGTGGCAAAGATGTCATGTGATGAAATGACCACAACATCCATTCCCTGTCCCTCTGTGTTGCTTGGGGGGAGGAAGCAGAGAAAATCGTGAATAAAGGTAGGCCTGGGAAGAAGAGAGGGGTGGGGAAAAGGTGTTTTAAGATTTACATTTTTAATTTTCTCATTATCCTATTCTGACTTGACTGGTATTTAATTAGATTAGTTTTCCCCCAGTTGAGTCTGTTTTGCCCGTGACAGTAACTGGTGAGTGATCTGTCCCTGTCGTTATTTCGACCCACAAGCCATTTGTTATATTTTCTCTCCCCAGTTTGGCTGAGCAGCAGCTTTGGTGGGTACCTGATGTCCAGCCAGGGTCAACCTCTCACCAAATGACATCCGATTATTAAATACACACTGTGATAATATTCAGCTTAGGGAGTGCTACATAGAGCACAAAAAAAACCCCAAAAGAATCAAACAAAATGGTAAAATGTAAACGTGATACCTGTTTTAAAGCACTATGAGTCTTACAATAAATGCATATCATCTATGAAATATGAAAATTATCACAAGCACCTCAAAAAAGCACAGAAATCTGGCATCATTACTTAGTAGAATAAAGACAACTACTAGATGTTAAAGAAACTGTTTCCAAAAGTGGAAAAACAGTGTTTAAATTAAGGAAACAAAAATGAGCATACAAATTGTGAAGTTAAATATAAGACCATAATAAAGCTGTTCAAAACCAATCTGAAGGATAACTAGCAAAATAAATACCAGTGAAAACATTGTTGAACCTGTCAGAAATACAAAGTCTGCCAGAAAGTCCACAGCTTACAGATGACAGCCAAATATAGAGGAGTTTTCAAACAACACAAGGGCCAACAAGAAAAGTTATTTTTACTGTTACCATCAGTCTTCATTACAGATAAGCCTTAAGAGATGTCTTATGTCAGAACTCTTCCTTTGGAAGTAATTCTAAGGAATACTGAATTATCAAAGGCATAGGTTTTAAAATATGTCAATAAAAGAGTGCAAAATATAGCCAGACTAGGTGGTATTCATGAAAATGTTCTATGAAGGTGCAATTGTCAAACTTATAAATGATTAGCAGAAGCTTGAAACTGGTAGCTAAAAGTAATCTCTATACTAAAGAAATCAAGTAGCAAGGCAACATCAATTTGTCTCAAGGCAGATAAGAAAAATTAAGGACCAAAAATTCTTACTGTCATACTAGCCAAACAGGTGGATGTCACAACAATAATTACATTGGTAGATTCATGGATGTTGTTCTAATAAAGAGGCAATGTAAACATGGCCAGCCATGTCTCACAGATTAAAAATTCTCTGAAACTGTGTGTGAAGATTTGATACTGTACAACTAGATGTTCAGAGGAGTTTGTGACAATGTCTTTCACAGAACTTTAATTCCCCTGCGTCGTGAGAAACTTAATTTTTGTGGGTCCATCAAAGCAGGAGGTCCTTCATCTCAGTGATTAATAATGGATTGAATGGTTAGAAAAGAACATGTGGAAACAACTGGTCCATTTTCATAATGAAGGACAAGTCACAGTAAAGTTCTAAATGTATCAGTAGATACACTGTTCCTAAATGATCACATAAATATGTGTACACACACAAACCTATGTGTGTTTAAGTAGTATATTGGAAATGGCATTGGGTTACATCGACTGGCTGCCAGACACCCAGCCAGCTGCTGTCTCACTCCCCCTCCTCATCAGGACAGGGGGAGAAAATGAGGTGAAAAATCTTGTGGGTTGAGATGAAGACAGAAAGACCACTTACCAGTTGCCCTCACAGGCAAAACAGGCTGCATTTGGCAAAGACTAACTGCCAGATAAAACAGAGTTGGATGGTGAGAAACAAAGACAAAATTTAAAACACCTTCCCTGCCCCCTCCTTTTTCCCTTCCTTGCTTCATTTCCGACTCTTCTTCTTCCTTCCACCCTAAAGGTGCAGGCAGATGGAGAATGGGACCCTGTGGTCAGTCTATAACAGCTCCTCTCTGCCACTCCTTGCTCCTCACAGTTTGCCCCTTGTGCAGCATGGGTCTTTCCCATGGGCTACAGACCTTCAGGAAATACCACATGCTCTGGTGTGGTTTCCTCCATGGGCAGCAAGAAGACAACCTGCCTCACTGTGGTCTCTACCCTGGGCTGCAGGGGAATCTCTACTCTGGTGCTTGGAGCACCGCCTCCTTCTCCTCTCAGCCAGCGGTGGAGGGGCTTTTTCTCACATCTTTTTTTTCCTCACTCCTCACAGGCATGCAGTGATTTGCCCTTTCACAGAGGCACTGTTTTTTACTTATTTTAACCCCTCTCCTCCTCTGTCTGTCATTTTAGCCCTTTCTTTAATATGTTTAATTATGTTTTCCCAGAGGTGCTGCCACCATGGCCAAGGGGCTCAGCTGTGCCCTGTGGTGGGGTCGGCTGGAGCTGGCTGGGACCAGCTGTGTTTGGCACGGGAGAGCCCTGGCCTCTCCTCACCAAGGCTGCTGCCCTGCAGCCTGGGCACCTGCACCCAGTACAGAAACATATGATGAAAAACATACACTTAGGGTAATTTTAGAGTCTAAACCAAAAGTCTAGAAGTAACAGAGTCCAGAAAACAGACTAGCTTTTAAAAGGGAACCTGGTCTGTGTTCAGTGTTTGGTGAAAGAGGTCACACATGTTGGTGTGCCCCAAAATAGCAGAGGTCTTTCTGAGGATACGCCACTCCTCTTTTCCTTCCTCCCTGTCCCTGTGTTGGCACAGGGCTGTGGTGCGGGTCTTGTGGCTCTTGGCCCAAGGTCTTTCCCACCCTTTGGTGGTGGTGACTAGGATTTAAAACTGTAAAAAATAGGTAATCAAAGTAAATAGTTAAAAATCAGTGTGTTCATTTTGCAAGAGATAACAGAAAATGTCATTCCTAGGCCACTGCAGAACCTGTTCTGGAAGTAACTCTGACATCGTTCCCAATCTTTGTCACCAGGATTTGTTGTCTTTTCTGCCTCTACAGAGTCATTTGGCTCTTCAGATGCTTCTCCCAGCTTTAACGTCTTCTCATACATCTTTGTGTTGCTTTTGTTTTAGGGTTTCCTCTTTACAGATGCTTCTTTGAATATGATTTTTCTTACTGTGCACTCATCCAGGAAAAATAAATGATACTGTTAAGCAGATATTTATACAATGTATATTTCTTTAAAACTTATGTTCAACATCTTATTTATTTAATTACACCATATATGTTTGTTGCTGTATAACTGTTTACTATATGATCATGATTCTGTAAACGGATTGTGTCATGCTGCAAAGTGTTTTTAGAATAAATTCTGGTTAATTATTGTTTTCAAGAGAAGTAATACACTTTTCATAAGCCACATAATAAAATGACCTACTCAAGTGTTTCTGCTCACTGCCTACCTGATCAATTCATCATCCGTAGATGACTGGTAGACGAGAGCATTCAGAATAGAAAGATCTCTTCACCCAGGCCGTGGTTATGAACTATCCACTGAATAGAATATATATGATTTGATACTGCTTTTTGGGAAATAGAGTTTCCTAATAAAGCTGGGTTTTATTTTTACTATATTAACATTTTATCACTATCAGCATCTTTACATTTGTTACACAGTTAATGGCATTTTGCTCCATGTAGTATAAAGTAAGCAGCGAATGTTAAAGACATTTTAATATGAAATTTAAGGGATCAAGTTGATGTCATTATAAAAGACATAGAGATATTCCTATTCAAAACGTTCTTTTTACCAAAATCTATAGACCATTTCAATTCAGAAACAAATAAAGATTTTCACTCATATAGAAAAGCTAAAGTTATCTTTTTGAATTCCTAGTCTATAAACATTATGAGAGTTTTAAAATAGTTTTATCATTGGATCATGATAGCTGTTTGCATCAGTGTCATATTAAAATGAGGTCTGAAAGTCAAATTAATTATTTTTTCTGAGAAACGCTCTTGTATGGGAAATTACTGCAACAGTATAAAGCTGGTATGGTAGCTTTACAGTACATAATTTCCAGGACCATTAGTGAATAAGTAGGTCCCAGGAGGAAAACAGTATTACCTTATTCTTACATCCTCAGGAGCTATAAAATAAGTACAATAAACTTATAAACACTTATAAAATAAGTGTTAAAACATTCACACAATGTACAAAACTGGCTTGCAGTTTCTCTAAATTATGCTTCATATCATCCTTCCCTAAGTTCCTAAGAATGGGAAAATACAAACATGGATACAGCAGAGGTCCAAAAAGTAAGCATATTTCAGTTGCAGTCAAATATCTGGGACCAGATCCAGAAAGTACTAGGCATGACTGAAATCAAAGGGAGTTAAGTACTTTGGTTTCTTTATGCTGTTCTTCTGAAGTTCCTGGTATTTCATAGCTGATATTTCACTCTGTGGTGTTTCTAACACTTCTTTTATTTAAGAGAATAATTTCTGTTTTTAAGGTAAATTTATAATTACTCAGTGAACATGGTAACAGTTGTATATTCATGGTCAACAGTAGATTTTTTTTCTCTTCAGTCTGCCATGCTTTTCTTCTCCCTTTTGTATTCAAAAATTATTGTTCTGCCTTATGATCTTTAGTATGTAAGAAACATAATCATGGAAGACATAACCTTTTTCAGGTTTTGACAGTTATGATGAACATCATGATTCCTGGGAATTAGTTAATAATGATATATCGTTGTGTTTGATTCTGGAATGCTGACAAATTAACAGAGTTCTGCTTTGAATCTCCTTGACGTCTGCTACTGAAATCTGCATGCAGACATGCAAGTGGTTTTGTTGCTTCAAGGTAAGACCAGATCTAATTAACTCCATGCTGAAGTATAGGAAAACACAAAAATTCTCTGAGGTAAAGGGAAGTATAAACTAGCAAAGGAAAGAAAAGACTAGGCATGAAAATCTTTCAGAATACGTTACTTTGGAGGAAGAAAACATACAGCTAAATAGTTTAATTTTTGCAATTGCTCATTATCTAAATCAGAAAAAACAGTTCGGACAACATGCAGCATATCTTGGAACAGCATAGGAACATTGACTTCTTAACTTCTTATGGAGTAATAAGGCATAAAACATGGACTCATATGATACGAAGTTGTTTTGATTTGGCCTGTATGAATGCCAGGTGCCCACCAAAACCACTCTATCACTCCCCCTCCTCAATGTCATAAAGTGCCTATAAAATCCATAGTGAATTAGCAGTTACTATAAACTATATATTGATGTACAGTAGAGAAGTTGACTTATATCTTGTGCTCATGCACTGCAGCTGCCAGTTATTTGGCTGTATTTTTTCAGGACATTTTTAACATTAGGTAGAAGAATCTTTTCTTTGTAGTGCATTTATATTGGATTTTTTTTGTTTGAAGATAAATCACATTCATTGTATGGTTCATTCTCATTTTGTTTTCTTGTCAAAATGAAAGTTTGAGAACTGCTCAGTATTCTTTCACATAAGGGTCATATGCCATAGCTACATACCTCATCACACAATTCTACTACATGTTTAGCACACTAATCTTCATAGTCATCTGAGAAGAAAGTGTTTTTATCCACATAAAGTTTGAATGAACTAAATACCACTGCTTTAGTTGACGACTGATAATCTAGAATAGTCACTTTAGTCCAGGGCTAACATGATAGGTTAGTTTAAAACCCATTGACATAGGTAGGTGAAGTTGTTCAGTTCATTGTGTTTGAATGCTAACTGAAAGCCATGACCCAGCAAAGTGTGAATCTATGGATGACATTGAAAAAAAAAAACACAAGTACTTTTAAAATCAGCAAAAGTACTGTCAGGCAACAAAGCAATTTTGTTTCCAACAATGCTGAAAGAGAAATATCACTGCATGATGATTTTCCTTAATATTTAATTTGAGGTTTGTTCGGTTTTTTTTCATTTTTTCCCCTGAGGAAGCATGGGTAATAAAGCAAAAAGGAGCAGAGGACAGGAGGTGAAATGATGTAATAACACTGCCTTCCTGTCTTTCCCCTGCTACTTGATGCGGAGTATCTGTTAAATTAACTAAATCCAGCTGGTAGCTGGTCACAAGCAGTGTTCCTCAAGGCTCAGTTTTGGGTCTGGTCTTGTTTAACATCTTTATCAATGATCTAGACGAGGGGATTGAGTGCTCCCTCAGTAAGTTTGCAGATGACACCAAGTTGGGTGGGACTGTCGATCTGCTGGAGGGTAGGAAGGCTCTGCAGAGGGATCTGGACACACTGGATCGATAGGCTGAGGCCAACTGTATGAGTTTCAACAAGGCCAAGTGCCAGGTCCTGCACTTGGGTCACCACATCCTCATGCAACTCTACAGGCTTGGGGAGGAGTGGCTGGAAATCTGCCCAGCAGAAAAGGACCTTGGGGTGTTGGTGGACAGCCAGCTGAACATGAGCCAGCAGTGTGCCCAGGTGGCCAAGAAGGCCAACGGCATCCTGGTTTGTATCAGGAATAGTGTGGCCAGCAGGAGTAGGGAGGTGATCGTGCCCCTTTACTCAGCACTGGTGAGGCCGCACCTCGAGTACTGTGTTCAGTTTTGGGCCCCTCACTACAAGGAAGACCTGGAGTTGCTGGAGTGTGTCCAGAGAAGGGCAATGAGGCTGGTGAGGGGTCTAGAGAACAAGTCTTATGAGGAGCGAGTGAGGGAGCTGGTGTTGTTTAGTCTGGTGAAGAGAAGGCTGAGGGGAGACTTTATTTCTCTCTACAACTACCTGAAAGGAGGTAGTAGTGAGGCAGATGTTGGTCTCTTCTCCCAACTATCAATAGGAAAAGAGCAAATGGCCTCAAGTTGTGTCAGGGGAGATTTAGATTGGATATTAGGAAAAATTTCTTTACTGAATGAGTGGTCAGACATTGGAATAGGCGGCCCAGGGAGGTGGTGGAGTCGCCATCCCTGGAGGTGTTCAAAAAACATGTAGATGTGACACTTCGGGATATGGTTTAGAAGGCATGGTGTTGTTGGGTGGATGGTTGGACTTGATGATCTTAGAGGTCTTTTCCAACCTATGATTCTATGAGTCTATGAACTGGGCAGAGTAAATAATTTTGGGGAGAAGGAAAGTATTGTGAGAACAAAAGGGAACAGTAGCCTTTCCTCTACTTCCGGCCACCTAAGTCCTTGCAAAGAAATTTCAACAGCAGAAACATTTGTCATTAATTTTAATTAATTTCTAAACTTTTCCATTATATTTTTCTTTCTGAGTTCTTTAATCAAAGATAGTCTCAATTTACTATGAAAGTAACAAATAAGAGCTGAAAAGTGGACCATATCTGCAAAAAGTGTTTTGGGAGTTCTTTGTGGTTTTAGTCTGCAACTGAAAGGGGATGGTTGGTACCTGAAACGGAAGGGTAATGTTGAACTATAGAATTAAGGAAGACAATTCTGAGAATTCTTTTAGGTAGAACTATGTGATAAGTTCTTTTAAATATAAGATATACCACAAGTACTTTAAATAAAATTGTTAGTAAACTATCTGACATAAAAAATGACTGATAACTTTGATCTTGGAGTAAACTGTATATTTCCTTGAGATATTATAATATCAGCAATTATTAGTGAACACTGCATAAAAGCAGAAGTAGTTTTGTTTTATCTAAAGTGAATGAAGAATACTTGAGTGAAGATCTTACAGGTCATTGATACTGTGCCTTGAGAGGTCACATTTAGAATTATTTTTGAATAGCTTTAGGTCATAATGAAGTAAGCCAGTGTCTTTTTGCCATGATTCCCTTCCATTGCTCACTATTTTGAGGAAGCGGCAGCACCTGAGGACACTCAGAAGCCTTTATTGGCCATGATGAAGGCCATATGTTCAATTATACAAATCCTTTCCAGGTTTTAGCATTTGGTTCCTTGGCATATCCCCAAGGAAACAATGTAAAAGCTTTAGAGTTGCCTGCAGAACTGTCCTATGATTTGTCTGTGATGCTTTCTTGTTTCTCTGAAAACTAGCTTATATTCATTCACTTGATCCTGAAGAAAATGTAAAGTAAAAAATTTACAATGACATTCATTTTATGCTGTTTCTAGTGTTTTCTTCAATGTCCCCAGTAAAAGGAGGATATTTTCTTTATTTGACGTAAAATCATGAATGAATACAGGCATTATAAATGAGGAGAATGGCTACATTATTTAATTTTAAATTTTTCACTGTATAGAAAGAGTTTTCCTTTCCCCATGTTTGAAGAAATTCTGAAGTTTTAAAACTTTAGAATTTGGATATAATTTTCCTTTTCAATGAGTGTTGAGGTAGTAGGCATTACTAATAAAATGACTATAGCAAATGAATGGTAACTGAGGAAGTAGTTAAGAAAAAGGATCTGGGGACAATGAACAACCATATTGTCAACAAATGAACAAACAAAAAAGCATCAGGAAAAGTCCCTTGTATACATGTGTTTGCTTTTGTCAATATTTGGTTTCATGTTTCATCCACTGCAATTAATATACCCTATTTTTTTCAAGATTTTATAGGAAGATATAGCAATAATTGTATCAGAAAGATTATCTCCTCTTCTTCAGATGGTATCAACACATGTCAGCATGTACTACAGATTTTTGAATTAAGCACATGTTTTTTGCTCATAGTAAACCTTCCTGAATCATTCCCCTTCAATAAAAATTACTTGAGCTACACTAATCAATCTTCATTTTACAGACAATCAAGGAGAAATAAATGAGAGCAAGTTCCTATTAAGTAGTCCTTCAAGAATGATTAAAATGAGAAAAAAATCATTACAACAAAAAATTGATCTTGAACTTCCCCTAATGTTCGGAAAATTGTGGAAGATATTTTACTCTTGTCATAATACTTAATAATTATAAATAATTATGAATTCAGGGACAATGTTTATTCCTTTCCTTTGCTTATATCTTCATTCTTTCTGGTCCCAGGTAAAAGTGAAAAGACTGTAATATAAAAAGACATATGATTCCTTTAGCATTTTGAGAAGTCCAGTAATTAGAAAATGTGAGGAATTTTGTCAGTAAATAGTGTTTCCTTTCGGTAGTGCACAGTTATCAGGAAAACATATGCCTACAACTGGCAGTTAGTGCAAACTTCGTTCACAAGGCTAGCACATATAGCAAACACATTATGTGTAGGCAAATGCAATGCAGCTGTAGGATCAAAACAAATCAAACCGTAAACTTTCCTTCTGTGCCTCACTGGTCAGTGACACAGAGGTACATAATAAAACCAAGAAAAAAAAAGATTCAGCTCAGTTGTCTGACCAGGAAGAAGAGTCATGCAGAGCAAAATCTGCAGGCTGCACTTCTTGTATTCATCTGTCTATATTTTTCTTCTGTACAGAATCTTTTCGTCCAAGTGGCGGGTCCTGCACTTCGGTCACAACAACCCCATGCAATGCGGCAGGAAAGCTGCCCAGGTGGCCAAGAAGGCTGACGGCATCCTGGCTTGTATCAGGAATAGTGTGGCCAGCAGCAGTAGGGAGGTGATCATGCACTCAGCATGGTGAGGCTGCACCCCAAGTACTCTGTTCAGTTTGGAGCTCCTCACTACAAGGAAGACATGGAGTTGCTGGAGCGCGTCCAGAGAAGGGCAATGAGGCTGATGAGGGGTATAGAGAACAAGTCTTATGACGAGCAGCTGAGGGAACTGGGGCTGTTTAGTCTGGAGCAGAGGAGGCTGAGAGGAGACCTTATCACTATCTAAAACTACCTGAAAGGAGGCTGTAGTGAGGTGGGTGTTGGTCTCTTTTCCCGAGTAACAGGTGATAGGATGAAAGGAAATGGCCTCAAGTTGCATGAGGGGAGATATAAATCGGATATTAGGAAAAATTTCTTCACCTAAGGGTTTGTCAAGCATTGGAATAGGCTGTCGAAGGAGGTGGTGGAGTCACCATTCCTGCAGGTATTTAAAAGATATCTAGACATGGTCCTTAGGGGCATGGTTTAGTGGTGGATTTGACAGCTTAAGGTCTACAATTGGACTCAGTGATCTTTAAGGTCTTTTCCAACCTAAATGATTCTACAATTCTATGATCCTATAAACAGAGAGAAATCAAATACACAAAGTCTTCAGCATGAAAAATGTAAAATATTTTCTGGGCTGTTAATAACATATTCAAGGTAAATGTGTTGACTACTGAGCAAATGACACACAGTGTGAAGCAGGTCTGTCTTCAGTGAATGCTGAGCAACTGGGTGGGACAATGATGTTAATGAGCTTTGAGACTTTCTTCCAGGGAATTATCTTAAATCGATTTTTTTAGACACTTGCAGACATTTTATTTAATTAAATTTGTATGGCAACTACTGGATACTCAGTATAAATAATACTTTTAGGTGTATCGCGCAGCTTCAACAATCAAATTTATAAACTCAAAACTGTCTTAGATAAATAAATAACATGATCTCAATATCTCCAATATTTGTATTTTAGGCACAGGGACTGCTGCTTCTCTTTTAATATTTGAGATTTTTTGCAAAAGAAGACTATTAATTATTCCAGCCTGGTATTGCCACTTATTTATGGAAGCACAGTTGAATTGTATACATGTATGAAGAATGTCTATGGGGATGTTATATTCTTTTCGCGTTTTATTCAAGCAGTATTTTCCTGAGGTACAGCGTTTGATGAGCGACATTGTACTGGTTTGGTTGCAAAGAACCCTCAAATGTTCCTGTTGATTGAAGTAGTATGGAAGGAATTTGCATACTGAATGGTAAACGGATTTTAAAAATCCAAGTTTTTGCATAAGATTACTCTTTGAAGTAGCTGAGATTTTTTTAAAAATGTATTCCTGATTAAAGAATCAGGATAATGCTTAAAAATAAAACACACTAAAAAGCAAAAAAATGTGAAAAATGTCCCAAGACAGCAATTGATGTAAACTTATCATGTTAATCAGTTTTTAAATACTTAACATCAATGGATTTATTTATAGTCTTGCAATAGTGATTGCTAACACAATTTATGTTTAAAAGCGAAAAGTGATTTTGAACTGAAAAATGAAATTTTCAATAACAAAACAAATTTCAATCTGTATATTCTGTAAAAAATGGATTTATATAGTCTTTTTTTCATGTAAGAAATTTGCAGCATTGACAAACTTCTTCAAAATTATTTTGGGGATTTTCTTCAACAAGCCTGTAAAGTTATATCTCAGAATACTAGAAAAGTGGTATTGTGTAATTATCTAACAAGTCATGGTCTAGAAACTACATTTCCAAAGAGGGAAGAATCTTCAGGATAATTAGTTCATGAAAATATGCTACCATTATAAATTAAGCTAAGTTCTGCTGAGCATACATTTGTAAGTCTACGTTGTGGTGAAGAAAATGATTCATCTGTCAGCGGAGCATTTTCTTCAAGGTATTTGGAGAGGATGTCTACAACACATACAAAAAGAAAAAAAAACAGCAAACCCTGAAAAAATTTTCTGCAGGCTTTGAATGGATTTGTCCCATCTATTCTTAGACTTCTATACAGAACTTCAGATTTGGACTAACCAGCCCTGAATCCAATTTATAATCAAGAGAAAAACAAAGACTTTGGAGGACAACAACTATTGTAAAATAAAATTGCACACACTCTAGAAGTTTCTGTTTCTCTTCACTAAATGTAAAAGGTGGCGAGCATAGACGTAGATGTCTCAGCTATCTGTAATGAGTTAGATCAAGCATCTGTATTTATTATCTAGATCTATTTTTGTAAGTACTCTGTCCTTGAAGTTCACAAATATTCAAAGGTAAATGTGTAGAGCCATCACTTAGAGATCATACAGTTTGTCTTGTTTCCCTGGTGTGTTTCTGATATGATCTCATTTCATCTTTACGAAATCTATCTTCTGTTTGATCACTGACATAAGAAGACACCTGTTAGTCAAGGCAACAGGAAAACCTCTTTACACACATTCTTTACAAGTAAACAAAAATGCTGTGCATTGAACATTATGGTTTGGGTAAAGTTTTCTACCAGGAGCTTCTCAAAAATGAGATTTCAGCAAGGAAGAAAATGGTAGTGACACTGAAGATTCAGAGAATAATGACATAGATTACAATGCTCAAAATGTAGACAGTATCAGGGAAGACCATTTTAATTAGAAAACACTGGTGTTCAGTCACAGAGTGTTGATAATCCTGTTAAGTGCCATCAAGACTCCATTAGAGTCTGCTTTCGCTAACCCCTGGCATTAGTTAATCATCTTTCAAAGACACAGGAAGCTTCTACTGCTTTTACATTCGTTATATTTAAAAAAAAAAAAAAGCATTAATAAAAAGCAACTTAGTATTATTTTTAATAAAGCTAATCACTCCAAGAACATCAAATCTGGATCAGTCAATCAGACTTTACAAAAGAAGAAAATTTAGTGCTGTTCAAAACATAGTGCTGCACTGGGCCAGCATTTATTCTTTGGCGGTCTGAGTTCCCAGAGATAAATTTTACTATTGGAAAGGAATTTGTCAACAATTTAGATGAATGCTGAACTGATAATTCGTAATCTGGAGTTCATTCTGCATTTCAGGGCAGCTCTTTCAACTTTGACTGCCGCATCACATAGATTTATAGAATAATGATATTATTCACCTTGTGTATCAGAAAAAGGCAATAAAAATCCTTTAAGTAGAGCTGTTGGCAGTCTGTTGCTCTGATCTTTACTAAACGCTCTGCAAAATCTGTGGTGAAAATATCTTAACAGTGCTGTAAATAAAAAATATGTAAATAGCATAAGGAATATAAAATACATGTCA
Organism: Opisthocomus hoazin; assembly: GCF_030867145.1. Taxonomy (NCBI): domain Eukaryota; kingdom Metazoa; phylum Chordata; class Aves; order Opisthocomiformes; family Opisthocomidae; genus Opisthocomus; species Opisthocomus hoazin. The sequence continues at coordinate 50,231,228 of NC_134421.1, read as the reverse complement.
AAGAAGTGCTGAGCTTCCATGAGAAGAAGCATGCTTTCCAATGGGCACCTCTGATGCAATCATATCTGGTTTGAAGGCAGATAATACACTAACAGACAAGAAAAAATAGAACAGATAACAACATTAAATTGATGAGTTTGTGTCCTGGAGAGTTTGCTGACATCCACAAAATCAAATGCAATGTTCAGTCAGACACTGAACCATACTTTTATATATTTTGTTCTCTCCAGCACCTCCAAAATCTGCACAGAAAAGAAGTTGAGGGGAAAAAACCAAACCAAACGAAACCAAATCAAAACAAAAAAAACTAACATAAAGTGACCCAAAACCATTGAATAAAATAACCCTTGAATAAAATTCTATCACAAGAGTACAGGTTTGCAGCCTCGTAAGAATATATAGACCTATGGAGTTAGGTCTTTTTATACATTCCAGAAAAAGAAAGAGTTTCCTGTCAGTATCTTTCTTTTTCTTTTTTTTTAGAATTCTTTTTTTTAGAACTAATTTCCTTTCAAGTTAGTTCAGAACCTGGTATGGTGCTTTGAGTGCATATAATTAATTTTGTTACAGGACCATTTCTCTAGATGTGATCACTTTGTTTAACTCTAATGAAACTTCTATTGAACTTGATATGCCTGAACTCATGCAGACAGATCCTTCTTAACATTTAGCAGTCTTATTTTATTGAAATTTGCACCTTTTGCACCTTCATTGCATGGATGAAGCACCATGTCTTTGATAAGAATGTGAAAAAAAACTTCAATCAAGTCAGTTTGCTATCCACTCTCAATAAATATTGTTTCCTTTGCATAACATTAATTTTGGCAATTCAAATGTCATTTTGAATTTGCCACTTAGTTCTAGGACCTCAATCACAGATGAACGCCATCTCACACATGCAAGCATAAAACTGCTCACAGCTCCTATGACTTTGAAAAAAGCATAGTTAATAATTCCCTCTTTTGAGAGCAGTTTTTGAAATTGTAACTATATGCAGAAGTACTGCTTTGTCTACTGTTCAAATTGGCATACTGTTTAAAATCACATGGAGGGAAAGAGAATGAGAAAGGGAGGCTACTGGAAGAATTTGCAGACCAATGTTCTGTAACTCTGAGTATCAAAGCTCTGGAATACCAGAAAGGTGTCTGGAAAAAAATGATTTTGTAAATTTATAGATTAAAAATGATTGCAAATTTTCTGTATAGGCAGCAAATAAACAATGGTTTGACACTGCAAAATAACATTTTGAGTGGATTACAGAGGTAGAAAAATGCTATTAAAATTAAAAAAAAAAATGTAAAATGAAAGAGTATTTCGTAGATCTACAATAGCAAGATAATTATAACTGAAAGCTGTTTCAGTACATTGAATTTGTCTTCTCAATAAATACACCAACTTACCATAGTGTATTAATGTTACAGGAACATTCCTATTTAATAAATTTGATCTAAAGGTGGGTTTATAAAGTCATGGGAGTACAGAGTCTTTTAAGATGATAAGAGAAATTCTCCACTAAACCAGCTTTTGCATTTACTCTAGTCTAGAGTTGACTTTTTGTTATTGTGAAAGATTGATCCAGAATTGTGCTTCAGCTAGAAAAATGGTGTCCATTCGTGCGCTGCACAAGCAAATCCAATAGTTTACGATTACCTTTCCAAGTCATTACAATAGTGAATACAATTTTCTGGCATTTATCAAAAGCCTCGGGGCAGTCTGTTGTTGCTGAGAAGGAGAAATTTATGACGGGAGACTTCGCTAAGAAACTAACGAAAGAAGAAACTAAGAACTAACTAAGGAAAGAATTTAAGAGTGAATTAGTATGTACCATAATAGCAAAGGAGAAATAATGTAAGGTTTCTTGTCACTCAGAAGCAGAATCTACCACCCAACAGCAGATATTCACAAAGGTACTGGACACATAAAATCAAGCATAAGATTTGCTCTTGTCAGCTGAGCTATCAGAATTGATGAAAATGCGTAAATATAAAATGCCTTGCAGATGAAAGACACAAAAGGCAATACAAAAAGGGAACAAAAAAAAGAAAATAGTCTTTCTGTGTGTGAAAAAAGGAAAAAGGAGGCATGGTGTCTGAATCATTTGCAGAACAGTACATAATAAAATATGTAAATCCTGTCTTCTGAACAACTGAAGAATGATGACTTGATCTTGGCTCCTATCCTCACAGTGTATTCTCTTTAGAGATTGCCAGATTGATTTTAGGTAAAAATTCTGATTTTCTGAGGCAGTTTCTGAGAATTAACCCAGATGTTTTTCGGGCCAGATGGCTTTGGAGATATAGGATGGAGTACGTAGGTCAGGAGAGTAGAATGTTGATCTGCATTTACTCCTATTTCAGACGAGATTCATCTACTTTCTGTTATTATTCTCTGCTATTTATTATCTATCTATAATTATTATTATCTGCTAGCTGGATTTAATTATCTTGCTGGATTTAATTGTTTGCTGTTACAAAGTACACAGATAATAAAGCAACTCAGAACTCAACCTTATTTTTTACATTTTTTAAGACTTTCAAGAGAAATCTAGAAATGTTATGTATAAACTGTTAGGGCTACATTCACATTGATGCAGCAGTAATCTGAACCGAGAACTTCATGAACCTGTAGGTACACTTTAATTTTCTCTTGAGATTTAGACTGTTCAGATGGAGGGACGTGTAGAAATGGCATGTAGGATTTGTTAACTGTAATGAGTTGAATTTTACCCTTATTTCACGGGCTGGGGACATTTTTGGCTTTGCTAAAATTGACTTTGCTGGGGGAAGGTCACGTTTCCTGACAGTTATCCTGATAGCAGATATTGCATGGGCAACAGAGCCAGGACTGATGTCTCCCAACAGCTGGGCAAGGACATATGGGGTCTCTATACCTAGTACCTTGTTTTATGAATGAAACTGACTTCTAAGAGTGTGATCTCCCAGTTTCTCAGAGGGGGAGAAGTATTATCATGTTGATAAAAAACGCCAAACCAGAATCTTTTGGCTGTGTTTCCTTTCTTTTAAACACTTCTTATTAAAGGATTTTAAATTGCTTGTATGGCTAGTTCATTAGCAGTAGCCTGTACTAACTACATTATACTTCCTATTTCCTTTTTAGTATAACAGACAGAATTGTTACTGCAAGGAGGATTGAATGTCCCGCATTATTAAAGAAAAGTTGCATTTAATTAAGAAGTTGCATTTAATTAAATAACAAAGCTCGAGCTTCTCTCAAATTGTCTGATTATTCAGGGCTTAGAAGGAATGTGGGGGGTTTTTTTGTCTGTTTTTTTTTTTTCTCACAGTATAGATTTAGAATTATCCGAAAAGGCGATTAACTTTTATCTTCTGTTTATGCAAAAGTCATATTCTGGCTTATAACAAGCGTGGCGGATTCCTGTCTGATGCCTTGTGGAACAGCCCAAACAACACTTCTAAATCAGTATTTGTCATGGAGAAGAAAAGAAAATTTTCACTTTTGTTCTTGACAAGGAAATACACATGACATTTGTGACATACAATACCCGGCACTACGGTATAACCTACAATAACATCACTTATTCACTAATGTTTGTGCCTTTGCCTCCTCCCTAGAAGCGTGTTCATACGCACCAGCAGTTGAAGTTAATTACAACTATGGGGGCTCAGAACAACTTGCAACACATGTCTGCAGCCTGGAACACTTCTTTCTTAAGAAAGTTCTGGACTCACTCTTGATGACAAGTTCCTTAAAATTATTTTATAATTGTCAGAAAGTTGACATACCTAAATATATTTGCTTTGAAACTCATCTTGTGTATGTGTTAACAAGATTCTTGCATATCTGAGGTGCTGTGTATGTTTGTAAAATTGTTAAGCTCTTGATCTCATCTCAGTGAAGAATTCACCTGACAGTGAATCATGATAATAAACATACTCATGTTTGCTGGAATGCTTTCTTCTCCTTGTTTTCACCCCTTCTTCATACTGCCCAATTCCTCAAGTCTGATTATGCTGGCAATGTGCATCTACAATTTAGTTTTTCATCTGCAAAGGCTGCTATTAACCTAAGCAGCACTGCTCGATTATCTATGAGCTTTTTCTGTTTGCCTTTCACTGTACCCTGAGCCAGTTCTTAGCCCTCACATGAACCAGCTTCACTTAATATTTGATCACCTGTGGATATGAAAATGTAGGCCTGTATCTCCATCTGGTCTGGGAGGGAAACTTTTATTTTTGTTTGGTTCCTGTGTTTTAATAAAATAAGAAGTAAAACACAGAAATCTCAGGCAGATCCTAAGACAGAGTAAGATTTCAGAGCTCCATAAAATCCCCATTGTGGCTCTGCCATACATTGCTTTTTATTATCATACAAAGTTCCCCTCTGAAACCAATTTAATTTTTTTCATAAAGCTCCACATCCCTATTACTGATACACCAGAGTTTTTGGTACTTATTTTCCACTTAGTGATGCATTTACAGTACTGGCAGATTTTTGACTCAATATAATGTGTACTTTGTGATTATTGTTCACCAATTGCCTGAAAGTCATTGCCCTCAAGAAATAGTATAACTAAAACCAGATCTGATTTTATTATCTCGTCCTCAGATGGGAGCCAGGAAATCATCTGTGGCTCCACTTTAAATAAAATTGTGATTTCGTTATCTCATTTTATTAGCTAGACTAAACACATACTTCCAGGTTCAGTCTTCTCTATGGTACACAGATCCCTTAAAAAACATACTTCCTTATATATAAAGGTATCTTAAGCCATTCCAGTAAGACTGTTGCCAACACAGTATCTGAGCCCCTAAGATATATTTTTCTTTCTTATATAATATTCTATACATAAAAGAACTAGAAAAAGTCTTGAAGTTCGAGACTTTAAACAAAATTATTAAAGTATTTTTCTTTTGACATGACTCATGTCAAAATATGCATGAGTATCATCATTCATTCTTCCTCCTCTCCTCCTCTCAGCTGCCTTGCTTTTATGGCCACAGATGTTATTTGCTACATATTTAATAATCATACATATGTGAAAAATAAAAGAAGAAATAAAGAATGATGATCTCTTAAAAAATGAAGATCAAAAGAAAATCCTTTAATCTTAGATTTACATTTATGATATTTTTCCAGATTTTTTTTCTGAAAAATATCATAAAATTTAGTAGTTGGTATAAACTTGTTCTTACAATGGGGAGATTAAGAGCTGTGTGTTGGAAGTAGAGAGCCAGCTGCTTTGAAACACCTCTGCCTGAGTCCAGGAAAATGCTGAGCATGTGTTTCTAAAGCAAAGCTGAGTAATCAAAAAATACTGTTTTCTGTCTGGATGTGAGAAACCTTCCTGTATCAGGACAGAATGAATAAAAGTAATTAAATATTAATTGTTCTCTCTTTCTCTCTCTCCCCCTCGTATTTTTGTCTGTTTGCTTGTTTGTTTCTTTGTGTGTTTTTATAATGTTTAACCACTCAGGAGTGGAAATGAAAGATTGTGAAGAGGTGAAAATCATTAAGGCCTTGTCTTCAGCCACCACCAAAAATCATTGGGTTTATCCATATAAACTTTTACACTGCCACTTTGTCATTTCATCCAAAATTTCAGTTTGGATTACACTAGCTTGGTTTTAGCAGTGGATTCTTTCTGTATGTTCCAGATTTAATGAGAAAAAAGGAGTAGATCATAGATATTTATTTTGGGTTCTAAGTCTTCAGTCATTTTGATCTTCCCCCTGTAACAGAAACCATGTGTAATATACCTCCTCATTCAGCTGTGATGACTCAACCTTTAGCACAGGAAACAAAACCGCTGGATCCTCAAGAGATATGGCAGGAGTTGATATGAATTCTTTCATATATACAATGCCAGAAGTAAAAATCTAAATGTGGGTGAAATATACTGGCCAATTTTAAACACAGATATTGTCAGAAATATGGTATGAAGAGGAAAACCAAGAAAAAAATAAAAATGGATATCACAGAATCGCAGAATCACAGAATGGTAGGGGTTGGAAGGAACCTCTGAGGGTCATCTAGTCCAACCCTCCTGCCGAAGTAGGGTCACCTGCAGCCGACCATAATAAATTCTTTCTCCAGGACACAGTGTGTCCTTTCAGTAGAAAACTGACACATTCCAGCAGGGTCACTTACCACTAAAGCATAGAGTCAAGCAAGAAAATTCCTTAATGAATCTGCAAGTAACAGAAACATTGTGTGTACTGTATGCATAAACAGGAAGAGAACAAGTGGACAACATCACAGTCAGGATCCTAAGTGGCATGTCATGTGGCTATGACATGCTATGTAAATCACATACACTGCAACAGCAGCAAGCACAGTAATAATGTGAAATTCATTGTTTCCATAGAGATCTCCAGAGAGATTAAATAATCATGAATTATAAGACTTTTCTTTATAGAACAACTAATGAGAGGGGAGAAGGTCCGCTGACCACAATGTTCCCAAAGTTAAGATATTCAATAATCATTAAAAAGGCATTAAAAGATTAAAAAACCTGCGATCACCCTGGACACCATTCAAAATTACTACTTTACCCAGCATACATATACATAGAATCATAGAATCATACAACAGTTTGGGTTGGAAGGGATCATTAAAGGTTATCTTGTCAATTCCTCTGCAATAAGCAGGACTATCTACCACTAGATTAGGTTGCTCAGAGCCCTGTCCAGCCTGACCTTGAATGTTTCCAGGGATGGGGCATCTACCACCTCTCCGAGAAGCTTGTTCCACTGTTTCACCACTCTCACTGTCAATAATTTCTTGCTTACAGACAGTCAAAATCTAACCTCTTTCAGTTTAAAACCATTACCCCTTGTTCTATTGCAACAGGCCCTGCTATAAAGTTTTTGCCCTTCTTCCCTAAAATCCCCCTTAAAGTAAGTACTGGAAGGCTGCTATAAGATCTCCCAGAAGCCTTCTCCTCTCCAGGCTGAACAGCCCCAACTCTCTCAGCCTGTCCTCATAGGAGAGGTGTTCCATCCCTTGGATGATTTTTATGGCCCTCCTCTGGACCCGCTCCAACAGGTCCATGACTTTCCTGTGCTGAGGGCTCCAAGGCTGGACACAGGACTCCAGGTGAGGTCTCTTCAGAGTGCAGTAGAGGGGCAGAATCACATCCCTTGGTCTGCTGGCCACTCTTCTCTTGGTGCAGCCCGTGATAGTGTTGGCTTTCTGGGCTGCGAGCACACGCTGTTGGCTCATGTCAACCTTTTCACCCACCAGCACCCCCAATTCCTTCCAGGTGGGGCTGCTATCAATCCCTTCATGCCCCAGCCTGTACAGATATCGGGGGTTGCCCAGACCCAGGTGCAGGACCCTGCCTTTGGCCTTGTGGAACTTCATGAGGCTCACAGAGGCCCACTTCTCCAGCTTGTGCAGGTCCCTCTGGATGGCATCCCATCCTCTAGACATGTCGACTACACCATTCAGCTTGGTGTCATCTGCAGACTTGCTGAGGGTGAACTCGCTCCCACTCTCTAGGTCAACAATGAAGATATATTAAACAGTACTGGTGCCAATACAGACCCTTGAGGGACACCACTTGTCACCGGCATCCACCTGGATGTTGAGACATTGACCACTACCCTCTGCATGTGTCCATCCAAACAATTCCTTACCCACAGAACAGTCCACCCATCAAATCCAAATCTCTCCAACTTAAAAAGAAGGATGGTGTGGGGGACCATGTCATAGGCCTTACAGAAAGCTGAATAGATGACATCCGTAGCTCTTCCGTTGTCCACCGATATCGCCACTCCATCGTAGAAGGCCACTAGGGTGGTCAGGCAGGACTTTGCCTTTGGTGAAGCCATGCTGGCTGTCTCAAATCACCTCCCTGGTCTCCATGTGCCTTAGCAGAGCTTCTAGGACAAGTTATTCCATGATCTTCCCAGGCACAGAGGTGAGGCTGACAGTTCGGTAGTTCCCAGGGTCTTCCTTTTTAAAAATGGGTGCAATGTTTCCCTTTTTCCAGTCCAGTTTTTCCAGTCCAGTTTTCCTTTTTCCACTGGGGACTTCGCCTGACTGCCATGACTTTTCAGATATGGTGGAGAGTAGCTTGGTAACTACATCAGCCAATTCCCTCAGGACTCTGGAGTGCATCTCATCAGATCCCATGGACTTATGCATGTTCAGGTTCCTCAGGTAATCACAAACCTGATCTTCTCTTACCGTGGGAGGGACTTTACTTCCCCAGTCCCTGTCTTATCTGACCCATACCTGATATTATCCCCCAGCTTCTTTAAGTCTAGTTTAAAGCTCTGTCAATGAGCCTCACTTCCTTCTAAAAAACAGAAATATTATAAAAATTAACAAAAGAAAAAATAACATAAAATCTGGCAGGTTAAATATAAAATGACAAAATGGCAGACCAATAAAAGTTTTGAAAATCAGCTTACTAAGTACATGAAAAGTACTAATAAAAACTTGTTTTTCAAATACAACAGAAACAGTAACACTGTCAGAAAATCTGTGAGATAAATAGGTGAGAAAATTGCAATAGAAATGTTCAAGAAAGATAAGACGAGAGTAGATCTAAAAGCATTATTTGCTTTGGATTTCATTACAGAGGAGCTGTGGGGCGTGCTTCCAGGAAATTTTCTTTAAATGAAGTAAATTGAAGGAACTGTTGCACAACAAGATATCACTAGAAGATATTTTAGAACAAAAGGGTAAGATGAATTGTAAGAAATTGTCAAGTGTTAGTCCACTGCCCAGAAAGAACTAAAAAAAAATAGTCAAATTACTAATCTAGTAACCTATCACTTATTCAAACTCATTATCAGTAGAATGAAATGTGGCAAATACAGTATATAATTTATTACACAACTCAGTTGAATCTGGAAAACTACAGACCAGTAAGTTAGCTTTCTGTATTAGGGAAATTAGTACTAAGTATAATAAAGAATAAAAGATGAAACATACATAAATGTGTATTGTAGTGTAACCTGACAGCCAACAATTAGGACCCAAGAGCCACCCAGTCACCCCTGCCTTTTTCCACCAGTGGGATGCAGAGGAGAAATGGACAAAAGGTAAAAATCATGAGATATAGACAGTTTAGTAAAATATCAAAGGAAATAATAGCACTACCACTACTACTACTACTAATGATAATAATGAATATGCAAACCAGACTATCTACAATACAATTTTCTCACCACCTGATGACTGATTTTCAGCCAGCAGCCCCTAGCAGCGACTGTGGAACCCAGAAATCCTGGATTGTGTGAATTTTGCAAAATTTTAAAAAAAGACCGAAATTCATGGAAAAGTTCGAACTCCCAGAAACGAGAGGATTTGAACTCACAGAAAAGTGAAGCAAAGAGATTCCTGAGCCCCAGCCAATCCCTGTTCATAAACTGACCATGACTTCTAAGGCATGGAATATTTCCATTGGCTAGCCTGAGATAGCTCTCTGGCTGTGCTCCCTCCCAGCTCCTGCACACCTGCTCATTAGATAAATATGGGAGACTGGAAAAAAGTCCTTGATTTCATAGTAAAACCTGAAAACATCATCATTCTTCTCATACTAAATCCAAAACCTAGCAGCTACTGGGAGAAAAATTAACTCTATCCCAGCTGAATCCAGGTCAACAGAAAGAATCTTTTTTCCCCCAAATTTCCTAAATTTCTTTGAAGGACACGGTGAGGCTGTAAACAAAAATGGCCTCATTATTGTGGAACCATACATAAGTGTCTAGTTTAGGGTAAGATGAAAAGCCGTTCAGATGGTAGGATTTGCCCTTCACTGACTATAATGGCAGATCTCATACCTGCCTCATGTAGGTCTGTGAATTTCTGTGTCTTAGTCTGTAAATTATCCCCTTCAATGTTATATAATGTTAATCTTACCATAAACTGCTGGGAAATAAAGCTCCTTGAGTCATTGCCATCAATATGTTTGAAAAGACAATATAAAAAAATCTAGAATAACATTTGTCAGTTGACAAACACAGGGAATAAATCCCACGACACCATTCTATGAGATATGTGATATTCAATAAATTTATAAATAATGTAGGAAGAGCATAATTAGTGAAGCTGTGAATAACAGTGACATAAAAAATATACAGAAATTTAAAAATAAAGGCTGACCATAAAGACTTTGTAGAAGGATTTAATTGTAATTGACATTGCAGTATTGCAAGAGAGGAAAATGAAGTTGCAGTTGAAATGTAAATAGTGCGCAAGGGGTACACCAAACTACAGTAAGACACAAAGCAATCCTAAATACGCCACTTTTTGATGCACTCTAAATAAAATTATTCCAGTCCAGAAGGGTTTTCTTTGACTAATTTTTGAATGTTTAATGACAAACTGATCAATGTTCAGCAAAAAACTTCGACAAGACTAGGAATTTTTAACAATAAAATAGAGCATAAAGCAGAAAGCGTGATACTTGGAAGTCTCCAGACTATCTGCATCTTCAATGTTATGTACAGTCCTGTTTCCTCCATCTGAAAACTTTGGCAGAAATAGAGAAAGGCATGGAAAAAATGATAAAAAAAAAATAATTGCTGCAGATTAATTTTGTGTTGGAGAAATTGATTAACATTCTTTACCTTGGAAAAGTGATGAATGATGAATCAAATGGTAATGGTACAAAAACCGCAGTTAGCAAGGAGAAGGTGAATATACGGTGATTATTCATAATTTCTCACAGTGATTAAGAGGTCATCAAATGACACTTTTTGGTGCAGATTCATACAGAATTAGGTATGTACTTAAGCTGTGGAACTCTTTGCCTTGGGATATAAGTGAAAGCCAGAAGCACAAGTGGACTCACAAAGGAATTATGCCTATTAGTAGAACAGAATTTCACCAAAGGCTAAACACAGAGACAAATGTAACAATTTGTCTCTGAATCATGGATTCTTAGAAGCTGGGAAGCTGTTGCTGCATGCTGGTCTGTTATCTCTTGCTAGATGTTCGATATTGATCACAACCAGGGACAAGGTATTTGACTGAGTGGATCTACTATTGCCATGCTTCTTGTCTCTTAGTCTACCATTTGGAAGATCATGATAGTCTTAGCAGAACTCAGTTTAATCATCCTATTTTGAAGAAAATATCAGGCAAAATTCTGTGACCTGAATTTAAAGAATCTTTAGTGTTACCAAAAGGTGATTCCTCCAGAATGAAGTTAATCACTTCTACATTCAGTTGTCTGGTTTTTTCATTCAGAAATTGTCTATTGTTTTAAGCTACACTCTAACAAGCTGTCTTAGCTTCTGTTGAGTTGACATTGACAGCTGTTCAACCTTGCCTTGCTGACAGAGGTTACTCTTCTTACAGACAAGCCAAAATAAAGAGTTTCTTCCTAATTTTGTTCCATCAGAATTATGCATGGCAGGAAATCCTAACATCACAGTGTTTAAACCAGCTCGAATCATTTTGGCACAACCAAAAGAATCAGCATACAGACTGTTACACTGGAGATCTGGATGATAAAGAATCTAGCAGATATACTGCCATAATCATTTTTGTCTCCTTCCAAGCGTTAAGAAAATTTTCTTATTCTAGACCATTTTTAGGAAAGGAAGGATGGAGTAAAGAAGGAAGGGAGAAAATAATATTGTGACATAAAATAAGTACAGCTCAATTGACGTGTGAATTCATCACTTCATCTGAGGGCTTGCTCCACATTTTGTGAAACCTTCATAAAATGTAGTTGTCATGGCAAAAACATTTTTTAAATGCCGTCTGTAGTATGGGGCTGAAAAGAGTTTTCAACAGCACCTTCTATACAAGTATAGTTAAGCCAATACAATATCTGTGCAGATAAGCTCTTTCTAAAAGGGCATTTTGAAACCATGATTATTTTCTTCTCTGGGTTTCATGGCATATTATTTTTGCTTCAACTTTATCAGCTACTTAGAACACAGGATCTTCAGGATACAGATAATCTACCATTTTGTGTTTGAATAGATTTAAGCAACAAAAGATCTTGTCCTCCGTTCTTCGGCGCCTCCATGGTACAAATTATAGCGAGAATAAAATTACTGTTATACTTAAACCAAATAATAAGATCTTAAACATGGCCTCTGAATGAAGGAGGTGATTTTACTTACACCCCAAACTGCAGTTCCACACAAGCTATTAATTCAGCAAATGTATTAAATTAGCAGATGATGACCCTCAATGCCTTTATCCGTGGTAATGTGTAATGGCCATCTGTTTTGAGGCGCATGTTAATCACACTGTGTAAAATTCAGAGATCTCAAGTGCAGAGGGGCCTCTCTTGATTCACCTCCTTCAAATAGACTTAGAGTACTTAGGTCTGGAAACATAAATGCACTTTAATACGACAAGAAACTAAAAAGATTTTTGAGTTCTAGCTTAAAAAAAGTACACGGAGCATGATTAAGACATAAAATGTCTTGAGGAAAGAGGGTTACACAGGGAGTTGATTTTTAAACTCTCTTAAGCAAAACAAGAGGATAAAATGAAAGGCAAATACATGTAGAAATGCTTCAAGCAGTGCTTTTCACCACAATACTGAAGTATCTGTGTCATTGTCGTAGAATAAAATAATTTTCAAAAGCCAAAGTAATTAAAAGTAATAAAAATAATACAAATTAATATAGTTAGTAATGAGAGATAACTTTAATTTCATAAAAGGGGTCAAATCTCTATATTTAAATGCAAAGGCTAGTCAATTAGACAGTCATCTTTAAGGAAATTGATTATTCCACATGTGATGGTTTAGAGATTCTATGAGCATATAATGTAATTTTTATTCATTATCCTTTTGTTTATATCTTCTTACTCTCTCTTGCTGTATTCTTATGTAAAATTCCTTTCCTTACAGAGAAAGAATGACCAATAAAAGCTTCAAGAAATTGCCTGGGAAAGACAGACAGAAAAAGAGGGAAGAGGCCTGAGGATTGTATCTGTGGAAGGAAAGATCACATGCAGTTAAAGACCATACACATATAATTCTAAAGTACACTTGACAATAATGGGGAAACAGAGGGAAACACCATATATGAATGTAATAGCTTTTGCATAGATTAATAAATTCTTCTAAGAATTCAGTACGGAACAATAAATATACTGCAAATCCCATATGGTCAGGACTCTTGAAAGCTTTAACGCTTATGATTTATGAAGAGGAGCTTGACATTGTAATTACCTGTTGCAAAGGCTCCATCATTGTTGTCTGCAGTGACTGCTCTGGTGTGTGTTCCCATGATGTACTGGACCAGTTAGAGCAACAACCTGATTCTGTGCGGTACTTTTAACAAAGGCTCAGGACCACAAATGAATCTAAATTTCATCCAGTTCATGGTGAGCAAACAGAAGCCACTCTCAGATGGCGTTTGATAAAATAGAAAAAGAACAACATCTTTGTGAGACAGACCCTGGTGCATACTTACAAAAAGCTTGTGTCTCTTATCTACAGTTATGCGATAGTGCCAAATGTCATGTGGCCAGTGTCAGAGTATCCTGCCACACCTTTCTAAATGAGACCTGGTATCAGGCATTATCAAAACAGACACTTTGAGTGCTGAGCTCAGATAGTGCTTACAGCCTTCTAGAGCCCTTAAAGCAGGCAAGACAAGTCCTTTTATCCACTGGACGCTTTGGGGTCTGATCTTGTATGATACAATTAAATGCACCAAATGTGTACAGTTCCTTTTATCATTAATCTGTTTTGCATGACATATGCTGAGATACCTGCATTGGTTACTCCCAAATTAAATGTAGGACTGGAATCACCAGTCAGCATAATGTAGGTACACAAAGAGTTGGCTGTACGTCACTGTACATCCAGAAACAGCTTGGTATAGTTTAGAAACCCTCTCCATTCTGTCCTTTCATGTGAGCTTTATATTCGCATAAGAACGTGTTGCCTCATAAGAACTTGCTGGATTGCTTCTCTGGATCTCTGACAGGTTAAATGATCTTTTCTGTGCCCTCTATTTCAAAAGATACATGTTCTACACAGTGCCATTCCAGGTCTTATTAAGGTACTATTTTGATTACTTGACTCTTTGTTAATTCAGCTGATGTGAAGTTGAATAATTTAACTGTCCACTCATCATTCACAAGGTCAAGTATTTGTAGCAACTCTCTTAGTGATCCATTAAAAGTGTTGATCAGAGCAGCAGTGTGGTTCTTTTCACTGTGAACAGACCTAAACCATTTGAGTTAGTCCTTCTGCAGTATTTGATGAGATTTCAGAATGAAAGAAACAAAACCATACTAAAATGGCTGGTACAAAGACTAAGGTCTGTAGAAGAGGTAATCTGACAATGGTCAATGGGATCTAAGGTCTCTATGGAGGTATTCTGTAAGAAACTTGCTAAATCTTTAAATAAAAAGCAAGACTATTTCTTGTTTCGAAAACATCTATCTCTGCTGAATAAACAGAAATAAAAATCTTTTTATAAAGCAATTTTAAAACAAGAAATAAAAGTTTTAATTTTATGCCCTGTTTAGCAAGCAGCCACAGAGGCAGACTTATAAATGATGTAGTCAGGTTTGCCACCGTATTCTGTAAGAGACATAAATTAAAACTAGACTGATTAATGCTTCTTGTAGCAGACTTTTCTACCTCTAGTCTAGTAGAAAAACAGGGCAAATTGAAGTCTTTTACTCTTATGTATTTATGTATGTGCTATATTCCTTCAACATATTTCATAAACATGAAACATTTCAGCCAGCTAGGCCCTCAATCTTATAGGATTATGGAGATAAATATTTGTGTTTTTAAAGTATTTATAAAACCAATATCCAGCTATTGTATATCATAAACCATATCAGGAAGTCGTACATATGACCAAAAGTAATGTCTTAAAAGTTTCTGGCCAATACTTAGCATAAAGGACCACAGGCCCCACAGGGCTTTGGGGTATAACCTGGATGAAATTCATTATTCCCAATAGCAGATGTTCTCTTGTGAGGTAAACATGAACTTGAACTAACTTTAGATGTACTTCTTATACACAATGAAAGTGAACAAAAACATAAAAAGATATTCTCAGGTGTTAAACCAGATGAAATGAGAATACTCACAATAATTGATCTTGAAGTCGCAGAAGGAATTAAGATAATGCCAGTCTTATGGCTGTCTTCTTAACCCAGCAGCAATGTTACGGAACCAGACGATCAGTCCAGCATTTCAGAGAATATCTACTAGTCTGTTTCTAAGAGACTAATGTGCTCTGTAAGCATATTTGTCCACAGAACAGTTCCAAATTTTTAATAAACTTTTGACCAATAACTGCAAAATATTACCTTGCCCTGAAAAAAAGGAACAAATACTAGTGACACAGGTATAAAAACCAGAAAAGTATTTCAAACTGAAGTTTTCAGAAAAAAGAATAGATTTTTGTTATGGTGATACAGTGTAAAGTCAAATTGGGGCAAAGTATCCTAACTGGGTTCTTTGAAACTGATTTCATGTTAATAATATTAATTCAAATTCATAACATAAATTTAAAGAATAAAATAATTTAAACCATTCAATGTCATGTCCAGGAAAGGATATAAAAATGGGTGAATTTCCAGCTTTAAGATGGTGACATTGTAGAGTTTTTAGGAAGGTCTGAAAGTATAGACTCAGATTAATGTTGTAACTTCAAATATCAGGAGAAGACAGCCATTGAAGGAAAGGCAGATTTTGTCTGTAATGGTAGATAAAGTACATTAGTAGCAGGCAAAAGACATTTTAGTTAGTTATAAAGACACTGTTACTTTTACCAGTCCAATTTCTTTGAAAAGATCGGGCCAAAATCTACTCTCATTTGGACAAGCAGAATTTGGACTACTTGTGCTGAGCTGAAGCCAGTTACACTGGCATAGCTGGAGACTTAATTTAGTTTAATAGCTGTAAAGGGATAATAAAAGTGTTTAGACTTGTAAAATTAGTTTATTTTTTTTTAAATGCATAGTGAGTAGAAGCCTCTGCTTAACAAAACTATACTGCTGAGTTAAAGGGGAAATGAAGAAAATGTGTAGATTTCTAGCTCAGGAATGGTAAGCATCACAGGGCGGTGGAAGACTACTTTACAGTAATAAGCAGACTCTGCACTTATTTCTGTACCAAGAACAGGGCAGTGAAATAGTTATCAGTAGCTGCAGGTAAATGAATTTCAGAACAGTTTTGATCTTTTAAAACAGTAGGGCAAAAAATTTCAAAAGCTTCTCTAGATGCATTTCCATCTTTCTCTTTTTACACTTTTTGACTTTTGCTATCCATTTCTCTTCCTTATACATTCAATGTCTTTTCCATTGGATAACAGAGTAGATTATTCAGGTTTTAAATCTCTGAGAATGGAATTATTTATCTAGTACCAGAAGAAACTATGGGGTCTTTAGGTGATTTTTATAAAGAAATAGCATGAACAGACGAAAATCCATTAACTCCAGAATCACACAAGGTTTTTATTAAACATGCTTCTTAAAAATAAACAAAAAATTCTGCTTTTAAAAAAAATTCCTTTAAAAGATAAATTTGAAATATGCCCTTTTCACTTAGCCAATATACTCAATAGTGAATTAGGGAAAATTTCATTTATTCTCTCCCATGAAAGAAGTAATTCTTTTACATCTTTGTGGGATTTCTCTTCACTGCACACCGCCATAACAAGCTGAGGTGAGAATGTGACAGAGATTAGAATATAAGTAGAAACTATCCCTTGAAACATTTAGGACAGAAGGGGATGTAGAATACAGTTACAGCTGGTAAGCTTAGTGGAAGAAGAATTCGTCCTTTGGAAGAAATCTCTTCTGGATGACACAACATGGCTTATCCCTTCTAAGATTCTGCAAAATGGCAAAATCAAGTTTTCTCTGTTGCGTAGAGCTTTTTAATGTGCACACTAATGGCCTGCGAACCCAGAGTCAGAGTACATTTTTGAAACATTTTAGCCAACATGATAAGTACTTCAACAATAAAACCCAGAGGAATGTGGTGTTTCCCATGTTAAAATCCTGTCTTTAAACAGCGCTATCTTTGAGCCAGTGCCAGGACAATTTCACAGAGAGGCCACCTTTAACATGTAGTAACATGTATTTTTCCAGGTACATAAAATCTGTCTTTATATATCCAGTTTATAAACTTTTGAAAAACTGCAGTTCTCATGCTCATTTCTCAGGAATCCCTACTACCCACAGCAAATGCCATGGGTTCCTTTCCTTGAGACAGGGGACATTCATACAATAATGAGTGAGGGAGAAGAAGGCTGAAGCCATAGTATTGGCACAGGACACTCTGCATCAGGAACGTCTGCTCCCTTATTCACAAATATTACATCTTCCAAACTCACAAATGTATACGCGTTAAGCGTGTGAAATAGTCTTAGGGGGGAGAGTATTGCCATTCCCGATGGCCCCCTTCAGCTGGAGTACACATTTTGCTCCAGCAGTGCTAGCATGACAACTAGACTCCTCCATTGCTTCCAGTAAAGGAGCTTTAATAATGGCAGAAAAAGAATGACTGGGTCTTATGCTAGTAACACATGCAGATTAACACAGTTTTGTAGTACTAAAATTGCATGACACTGTGCTTTCTCATTCCTCCTTCTCAAATGATAATTTTACAGCAACTAGAATAAGTACCATTCTGTCCTTTTAAGTCTATTTCATAGAACCATGGAACCATAGAAGGCTTTGGGTTGGAGGGGACTTTTAGAGGTCTTCTAGCCCAACCCTCCTGCAGTAAGCAGGGATATCTTCAACTCGACCAGGTTGTTCGGAGCGCCGTCCAATTTGGCCTTGAACACTTCCAGGGAGAGGGCATCCACTACTTCTCTGGGCAACATGTTCCAGTGTTTCTCCACCCTCATCATAAAAAATTTCTTCCTTATATCCAGTCTAAATCTACCCTCCCTTAGTTTAAAGCCATTACTCCTTGTCCTATCGCAACAAGCCCTGCTGAAAATATTTTCCCCAGCTTTCCTATAGGCAGGCTGATGTAAGGTCTTCTGGCAGCCTTCTCTTCTACAGGATGAACAACCCCAACTCTCTCAGCCTTTCCTCATAGGAGAGGTACTCCAGCCCTTGAATCAATCATGTGTGGCCCTCCTCTGGACCTGCTCCAACAAGTCCATGTCATTCTTGTGCCGGGGGCACCAGAGCCGGATGCAGGATTCCAGGTGCGATCTCACCAGAGCAGAGTAGAGGGGCAGAATCACCTCCCTTGACCTGCTGGCCATGCTTCTCTTGATGCAACCCAGGATATGGTTGGCTTTCTGGGCTGCAAGCGCACATTGGTGGCTCATGTCTAGCTTTTCATCCACCAGTACTGCCAAGTCCTTCTTGGCAGGGCTGCTCTCAATCCCTTCACCCCCCAGCCTGTATTGACAGCAGGGGATGCCCCAACCCATGTGTAGGACCTTGCACTTTGCCTTTTTGAACCTCATGAGGTTCACATGGGCCCACTTCTCCAGCTTTTGCAGGTCCTTCTGGATGGTATCCCATCCTTCTGGTGTGTCAACTGCACCACTCAGCTTGGTGTCATCTGCAAACCTGTTGAGGGTGCACTCGATGTCGCTAAGTCACTGATGAAAATGTTAAACAGCACCTGGCCCAGTACAGACCCCTGATGGACACCACTTGTCACCGGCATCCATTTGGGCTTCAAGCCGTTGACCACTACCCTCTGGCTGTGACCTTCCAACCAATTCCTTAGCCACAGAACAGTTCACCCATCAAATCCACATTTCTCCAATTTAGAGAGAAGGATGTTGTGAGGGACTGTTTCAAAGGCTTGACAAAAGGTCAGATAGATCACATCCATAGCTCTTCCCTTGCCCACTGATCTAGTCATGCCATCATAGGAAGCCAGCAGATTGGTCAGGTAGGACTTGCCCTTGGTGAAGCCATGCTGGCTGTCTCGAATCATCTCCCTGTCCTCCATGTGCCTTAGCAGAGCTTCTAGGAGGACCTGTTCCATGATCTTCTCAGGCACAGAGGTGAGGCTGAAAGGTCAGTAGCTCCCAGGGTCGTCCTTCCTATCCTTTTTAAAAATGGGCACAAGGTTTCCCTTCCTCCATTCACCAGGGACTTCACCTGACTGCCATGACCTTTGAAATATGGTGGAGAGTGGCTTGGCAATGACATCAGCCAATTCCCTCAGGACTCTGGGATGCATCTTTTCAGATCCCACAGACTTATGTATGTTCAGGTTCCTCAGGTGGTCCCGAACCTGGTTTTCCCTTGCAGTGGGAGGGGCTTGGCCCCTCTGATCCCCATCTTGCAGTCCATTCTATTCCTATTGTTTCCTATATTCTAAAGCTATGCTGTCCAAAAGATATTCAGAAAATAAAATCTTGGTAAAAAATCCCTGCTTAAATATCCTGAAGTTGATTTACTACATAAGCTAAGCATAGAAAAAGAGAATACTAAGCCGTTCCCTCAGGAATGCTGTTCAAGACCTCAATCCCTTATACTAACAGGCTTACACAGGGCTTCCATGTGACATACATTCTAATTTTTAAGTCATAGGTATAAACAATTTTACCTGTTATCAAATGTGACATATAAAAAGATCTCATTAATCTCATTTTTATGTACTGTAATGAGATTCCTGGGTGCATATAAACCAGTGTGACATATATGACCTATTATGACCTATTAAGTTTACAGTGCCTCTGGCAATAATTAGTAAATGCACCTTGAATTTTAAATAAATAGACAATGAGTAGTAGTCAAAGAAGAAAAGGGAAAAAAAAGTACATATGCCATTCCCTAAAGCCAATAGAAAAGTTAGGTCTGATATAAGCTGCTTGTATGTCTGATATGAATGTCAACAGGAATAACAAAATACCCGCACTGGAGTGTGTGTCTCCTTATCTCCTTATACATAAAAATACCTGCCAAAGGCATTAGACACATTTGAAGAAGCCTGTTGTGCTAAAATGATTTTTTGTAACTCTCCAGTTCACTATGCTTCATTACATACTTAAAATATAACACAGATCATTCACTGTCAGCACCAGCGTGAAAGTTGAGAAGAAAAGAAAAAGATATCTAACTTAAAATAATGATGCATTACACAACAGTCATTAGTTCAGGGCCTAATTAAAAAGAATAGAAATGTTGGGGTTTTTCCATGTTTTAATTCTGTTGTCTTTTTTTCCTTATTAAAAAACTAGAAATTGAACAGTGGAAGAAAATTAACAAACACAAAAGCAACAGGTAAGTCAGTTCTGAAAAGTGATTTAAGGACCAGGAAGAATTAAGTAAGGATCCTACATTCTCAGATGTAAAACTGAGATCCAGTACAATCTCTCTTAGCCGTTGCCTGACTGTACAAAAAAGCCTAAGCCACATGGGAAGATCCCCTCTTTACCTCAGCATTCTCTTGACACCTGAAATGCTGCACTGTGTTCAGACCTGATCAGATCTGCTCAAACCCCAACCCTGTGGCTTTAAAAAGTGGGCAGAATAATATTTACATCTTTAAATTGCAATCAGCTGTGAAAAGCAGAAGCCACCTGATCAAGTGAGCTGGAGGTCAGCCCCCAGTACTTCCTTTACTTTATAGGTGAAGACAACTGGCATTTCAATGTCTCAGTCCATGACATGTTCAAATGGCACTTTTGAAGTAGATGAGACACCGTAAAAATGTCTTTGCCTCTCTACTGCCTTTTAGGGACTCCGCCATGATTAGTACAGAAGTGGCTGTCTAAACCTGTTGTAGGTGGTAAAAATAGCTTAAACTGTGAATGCTAATAGGCAGCAGATAATTGTGTGTGTGTGTGTGGAGTGGAGTGGGGCAGGGGGGAATCTCTGAATTGAGCTTTTGCAGTTTCAAGCAGAAACATGCTACTTGCTAGCTGCAACCAGTACGGACTGGTTGTGAATTCTGATAGCACTTGGACCGAACAAAAATGACACATCCTGAATCCTACAACTAATAGAGAGACGTGAAGAGAACCACCAATTGGGAAGCTAAGCATGTGCACATACACTATTTAGGCAGGCAAGCCAGGGGTTTGGATTCCTGGAAAGAAAGATAGCTTTCAAAAGAAGCGGTCCTAAGAAGTGGTCTTGAAAAGAAAAAGAGAGTCTGAAATGAAGGTCCTGAATGTCCTGACTGGAGGAAAGATAGTGGCAGTGGGGGATGATCCTGGAGATCAAAGAGTTGAGTGGAGCTGAATGCTGGGTAATGCCCAGGGACTTTGGCTGAAACTGGAAGCTGCAAGCAGCTGTGCAGCACAATCTGATACAATTGTCTGCCTGACCTTCCTGGGCAGCAGGGACCTCCCTGTGGGGAAGGGAAATTGAGACGTAGTGAACATAGCGCTCTGTAGACCGAGTGAGTGAGTGTGTGAGATAATCCAACAGGGTAAAAGCTCTGATGCTGAAGGTTCTTAAATAAATCCCAGAATCCAGCTCCACTACAAGTTGTTGATTACTCTATCTCACCCTTGATTAAACCGTATGTGCCTGAAGTTGGGCAAAGTAAATTCTGTTTAAATTGTTGTGATTGGGTCTATCACAAAAAGCAATTGTAACTAGGTTCTTTTTTTTACACAGCCATGAGAGGAGGACAATGCCCATAATAAAAGAGGTATGGACCTCTCCAGGATGCTGAGCAACCACATCTCAATGCTCATCTCAGACTGACAGGACTTCCACCTGTCAACAAACGCCAGCTGCTGTGCGGTTGAGTGTGGGAACACCTACACTTCTTTCTCAAGCTCTTGAAAGCTGTCATCACATAACAAAGAATGCAGCTTTGTTCATGGCAAAAATCAAGAAAAGAAGCAAAACCCCACGAACAAGTATTCAGGGGAAGGACTCCTATTACTGGCATTAAGCCAGGCTTTTATCCAGAAACTACACAAAATGTGTAAATAGTATTGTAGAAAGAGACAAATCTCACAGATAGGAGGTTGCCTGTAAGACTAACTGCAGCTCATTTTTTTCATTAAGATCCAAAGAACTGTGGTCCAGAACATGAATGAGGTACCTCAAAAGACTGAAGTGGAATTCAAGTACTTCACTTCTTAGTTATGACACCATTCCTATTCTGTCTCACCTATTGCTTCTTTCCAAACCGGTCAAAATCTTTTATCCTTTACATTTTCAACATTAGCATTTCCTTCACACCTGAAGTTTTGTTTATGAGGCTGCCAAGATATGTTTCAGTTTGGACAATTTTAAATAGATCCATGTCTAAACCATGTCAACATCCAATGACTACTCAGAAATTAGTTGGTCCTTGTCTATGAGGTTCACCCTGGCGATAATCTCAGAATATTTTGCATACATTACAGTCTTGTCCTGGGTTCAACCAGGACAGGGTTAATATTCACCAGAATCCAGAGGAGAACCCAGCCAGGCGGGCCTGACCCAACCTGGTTAAAAAAGAACAGGGTATTTGATACCATGTGCCGCCATGCTGCGTTCTGAGTGGGGGAGCTGGCCGGGGGGAAGGCAGTTGCAGCTCAGGAGCACGCAGGGCACTGGGCAGTGAGAGTTGCTCTGTACGTTTCACTGTTTGTTTTGTATATTTTCCTTATCAGTATTGTTGTTGTTACTGTTCCCTTTGTTTACTGTTCTGTTAAACTGCCCTTATCCCCATCCGTGAGGTTTTGCCTTTTTCTTGCCATTCTCCTCCCCACTCCAGTGGGGGGAGGGGCGGCGGAGTGACTGCATGGCCCTTTGTTGTCGGCCAGGGCCAAACTGCAACAAGTCTATATCAAACACAACAGCAGTGACCTCTGCTACTTACTTAGGACGTTTTTAAGCATAAGATTTTGTAAGGACTGTGAGAATATCCACGGGACTTCCTGGATGTTTGGCTGTCAGGGCTCTGGGCCAGCTCAGAGCCAGTGCAGCCGAGGGTAGCCTGGCCCTTTCCCAGTGGTAACCCTGGGGAGAGGCTCCCAGGTGCCATGGGGCTGACCTCTGGTCCAGGGAGGTGCTTTCGGCTGAGGATCTCACCTTGGTCCTGCCAGACCTCCAGCTCCTGTCACCCTGCAGCCATGTGCCTGGTCATGGGCCGTGCTGACCCACAAGTACTTGTGAGCCAGCACCCGCGCCTGGGGGCCCAGGGAGGTGCCTGATGCCCCAGGTTAGGGCTGTATTTACTACAAAAACTTCACTGTGAATCCAACCTAAAACACAGAAATGAAAACCAAAATTTCAGATTTAGGGCTGAGTTTGCCTCATCAGTAGCTGTAAGTAATCTTAAAATTTCAGATAGAGTATCGATCTTGTTTTGTCTGAACCCTTTAACTTTTCATACTTATGATATGTAATTTTTTTCCCTTTTAACTTCAGAGGAGTTATCATTCATTGGCTCATTTACTTCCTTACTATTCTGTACTCACTTCTTTGTGATAGTACATCTTAATTTAATATCCCATAACTTTTACCAGGAAGTTTCCTGGATTCAGTTAAGACTGTATTGTCCAAACCAGAGAAAGAACAAGACTTTCCTTAGAAGGGTGACTTTCCCAGTAGCCAGGAAATTTACCTTGAATGATGGACACTCTTATTGGAATCCCTGGGTTTCCTCTGTAAATGCTCAGATGAATGGTCTCTGTTCACCAAGCTGAGTGAAGAGGGTGTTCATACAGAAGGCAAAGTGTCCTTAATAGTCAGTGAAGATAAATTTAGGGCACCTCAGGTAGTCCTATCCACAAATTTCTTTCCCTTGAATACAGAGGAATCCTATAAAAATTAACATCTTTTCACTCTGTCTTCTTTCCTTTGGAATTATTTCACTTTGTACAAATAATTAGCCATTCCCGGGGTAAAATGGAGGGGCTGCCTTGATTATTTAAATCTTTCCCTCAGTAATTTGTTTATATAGAGTGGAATATCTCCAAGAAAAGTCACTGGGGGATAACGAATATAATAAAATCCACACCAGAATTAGGAAAGTTGCTGGGCGTAGAAGAATCTTGGGACCTTGGCAGAGATTATGGAACCAACACAACTGGAATTAGAACACGATTAATGAAAAAAAAATGATGAATCTTTGTGTATACAGTGATGGGCTGATAGCTGACAATCATTACTGAGAAATGAGATACCTGGGTCATAACAGACAACTCTATGAAAATGTCAGGTCAGTGTAGCAGCACTCAAGGAAACAAATATAATTCTAAGAATTACTGTGAAATAAATGTAAAACAAAATAGAAAGGTTCTCTATGCTCTTTTTGTAAAAATCCATGTTATATGTACATCTGAATATTGTGTACAATTCTTGCTGATGAAAACATTATAGTAGAACTGGAAAAGTTCTGGAGATGTGTGACAGAAATGTTTAAAAGTATTAAAGTGTAGAAGGAACTAATGAACAGATTACAGCTTTCCAGCCCAGATAAGAGGCAAGAGAGGAGGTTATAGAAAGACATATACAGTCATTTATTTCATGAAGAAAATACATGAGATGAATATTGTAAGCACTAAAGAACATCCAAAAAAAAAAAAAGGTAGCATATAAACAATGTCTTCATTCAGTGTATATCCCTGGCACTGAATATTATGGATGCTAAAAACTTACATGGGTTCAAGCACAGAGTGTGTGAATTCGTAGAATCAAAGAAAAACAACTGAACATTATTAAAAACAGATTTCCATCTTGTTCAGAATAGGCTTAGCCATCTCCTGTCACTGAGCATTGCACATCACTGGAAACTGCAGGATGCAATCGTATAACCTAGTTGTGTTTTCATGTTCTCAATATCTCACATAAATGCCTGTCAAAAGCCATGTTTCGGTTTTGGTGTTTTTTCAGTATTTGATGTTAGAAAAGGAGCAGAGAGAAGGTGATTTCTCCAAGGTAACACACTCAGTTGGCATCAGATATAGGGAAAAGAAACAACTGCCTCCTGGCTGTCATCCTTGTTCTTCATCCCTGAGACAGAAAGCAAATCTTGCCTGTATAATGGATCTCTAAAACATGACTGGATGCATTCAGGTAAAAAAAAAACATCACCAACAAAATCTGTATGCGATAAAATGGGTTCTAAAACGTAATACACTGCAGAGAGAAAGTCTGACAGCAGGTATTATGTCTCATACTGTGTCTTGGAGTGTGTGTGTATTCTGCACACAAACACCACCACATATTTGTCTCTGTTTGATTAGGCTCAGCTGGACGCAGTAGTCTTGATCGAGGCACAATATAAAGAAATGCTATTTTCTCTCCCTGTGAGAATAAAAGTGTCCCTTTATTCACTTGCTTTCTTTTCAGCAGGTTCCTAAGTGGTCTGAACAAATCCAAAGGTCTTGGTTCCCTACCGTCTTGAGATACCAAGGGCGCATGAGTATTTAACTCAGCATACTTAGGTATAAAAAAAATTCTTCATAATATTTCAAGATAGCTCCCACATTTCTTACTTTGTACGCAATGATTTTGTGTAGCTCTAAGTGAGAGAAATAGCCTTCTTGTATAAAAAAAATGGAAGATAATGACTAGCTATACAAAATTCTCATTTCCATGATCTGAATCATATGTTTGCACCTTTTATCTAATTTCACTCTAGTGAGCACTGGAAGGGCTGTGTTTATGATGATGCAAAAGAGAACGCAAATGCCTAGTAGTATGGTGGGAAGGAAAAGCTCTTTGCTATTGGTATCATTTTTGAACACAAAGACTGGTTTCTCTTGAGATACCACCAAGGAGGAAGATATTCCAAGAAGAAAGAAAGGAATGAAGACATGGCACTGTCTCTACAGGAGCATTTACTGAAGTAAATGGAGCAGGCTGCATTGTTCTATTGACTTATACGCTTGTGTAACTGTTCAGATCTTCCTGAACCAATCATCCTGTTGTCATTTAATGACCATGTTTGTGTGAAAAATGTTCTCCCTTAAAAATAAGGTGAACCATTGCAATATCACTTATATAAATATGCTTATTTTACACTGTATAAACAAGGTACACAAAGCGCTGAACACCTGGCATTATCATGGCAATATTCTCAGTAAAGTTCACAGAGCTTACCTTTTTCTCCCATAATAACACGAAGCAATCTCTGAATGTCCTCATTGTTGCTACCTTATTTGCTTTGTTTGCTAAGGCCATAAACTTTCCAAGCACCTATTCTACTCTCTAAATGTTTTAATTCGGTGACCTTTATGGTTATTTTTAAGTCTGATAGGCTCTTATTTTCTTGGAGATAATTCAATTAACACATTCACATTTGGCTCTAACAGTCCCTCTGCTGGAAAGAAAATACTTTTCAACCACAGCTGTAGTCTTAGTTACTTACAAATATGCAGGGAGTGATGCCAAGATTTGGACAATGCTATTATGGTTTTTAACTATTTTTTAAAAACAAGTTTTACTGTGTTTTGGAATATTTACAATTCATTCAGAAATAAAAATACTCATCCATCCCTCTTCTTCTATTTCCACATTTTACCAGTCAATTTAGAAAGATAGGCAGGAGTCAACATTTCCTTTTCATAAATAATACTGACATTTTGAAAAAAAAAAATCTCAAACCTTGACCTGGAAGAAGAATTAAAAATTTCCTGAGAAAATTAAATATGCTTTATATGACATTATGACAGAATAACTACATGCATAACACTTATTTTACCTTGATTTTTTTCATATTTATGCAATGTAAATATCTGAATAAAATTAGTAAAAATATTATTAAAATAATGAACTCAGATTTCCTCCGCTGAAAAAAACTACAGACTATGTTCCTGTTAAAGATTTGTAAGGATGAAACTGCATTTGTTCAGTGAAAAATAGTTCTGTCTAAAATATCTCAGCCACCCTTGATTGTATCTTCTACAGGATTAGCAACAGAAGTGTAGGAAGATAGATGCTTTGTTCAGGCCCTGATCCAGTATACCATGGATATGTACAGAAGTTTTCTCTAAGCTGTGGGAAGAAAATCCCTAAACCATACAGAGGCCACAACCCAGATTAAAGGGAACCTAAACCAGAGACTATCAGAGGAAGAGCACAAAAGAAGAATGCAGGTCACTGACAGAATAGATCAAATATCCATCAATATCTGCTGAGGTTTTAAATGATCTTCAAGCCAGAAATAAGACTGGCCTGGAATAGGGACAGGTGGCAATGCAGAACTAGCCAAGAAAACAAAAAGACCTTACTGTTTGTTTTTGTCCTCACTGATCTGAGAGTAAAGATACTCATGTGCTTTACTACATTTAAGCATATCTCCTCCAAAGAGGCAAAAATCAGATTGCCGATTTCTTCCACTACACTTACGTTTAACTTTTAGGCACATTCTCAATATGTATGTCAATATCTCTTTCTGTATTCTGGAATTTAAACAAAAATTCTACAATGATTAAAAGCTGATTGTGCAACCATTCATGCAAAAGACTCCCCTTTCTCATATATTTTAAAAAGCCATCAAGAAAGTACACTCAGAGCGCCCACTAGCCTTCAACCACCCCTCTACATAAGGCCTATTGAAGGAGTTGGTGCCGAGTGTCCACAAATCACACTCTCCTTCTGTTCTAAGGATAGAAGAGGGATGGCCACGGCTTTTGACAGGGAACCCCTAGAAATAGTAATTTTCCTAGCAGAAGATATTCTCAGAGGAAAGACCATGCTGAGAATCAGGTTGTTACCCATCTCAAAGAAAAAGAAGCACAAGAACATAAATGCTTTAATGACAGTAAATTCCATAATCATTTTTAAAAATACTGGGAAGAGGTTGGAACTACCTTTTCAGTCAGAATTGTCCATTCTGGGTTTATATGTTGCTTTGGTTAGTGAGATCATAATTCACTTACAGGTCCAGTTCATTCTGCTGAAATATACTTTTGCACTTTTTCAGTAACAGTATTACACAACAAGTAAATAAAACAGGAGTTGGTGAATTATGCATTACATCGAAACTGCAAGAGGAATTTAAGTTGCCAGACCGCTGAGCTAACTGGAGCTTGACCAGCACTCTGGAGCAGACAGATTTTCCAGGCTTCTGAAGGAGTGATCAAAACTGCAGTAACTGTAGTCTGGCAGTCTGGGGAGGGTTCTGGGAGCCAGAAAGCTTCGTTCTATTTCTAAACTGGCAAAGGAGGGCTCTTTTGCACTCATATTGTTTGTGGAGACAGGAAAATTCAGTTGAAACAGGTTCATTTTCACGAAAAGTTACAGTTTCAAAGAATATCTACTTTGTTCTAATTTCCAGGCAGTTCCAATAAAAGTGTCATTCATTTGGGAAAGACACACCATAGTTATATTTCCTTATCACAAGGCAATATCTGAAGATTTTTATACCTAGTGCAGTAGAATATTACATTTGTAATACTTCTGAACAATAACAGACACTCTCTGTATGTATAACATCCCACCTTGACATGAACTAGAACTTCTAGTCCCAGAGTTACTAGCAGTGTTAGGGAATATGACCCAAGAGAATCAGTTTGAAATACGGTGAAGCGTATGGCAGACTCACACAGGAAGGAAATGAAAAGCTGGTGCAGCACATTTACAGGTGGGTATTATCCCTCTGAGGTTTTGTCAATGTTGTTTCACTGGTACTGGATGTTGCAATACTGCAGACTAATAGTTTATGTTAAGAAGGAAGAATAGCTTGACTCCAAACTTTTTCATGTACTTTTACAATGAAGTTAGACTCCATAGGAATTCTAACATTTCTTGACTTGTCAACATTTTTATTCTTTTCATGACATTAATACCTGCTACTCTCTGTATCAGCTTAGCTTAGCTGAAGATATTTGTCCTCTTCTTGTGGTTTTCAGTTCCGAATTACTTACAATTATATGTCAGACTTTGAGATTAGCTGTCCGCTTTCCATCACGTGCTTTTAATATTCCATCATTCTGCTTTCTCCTTAAAAAAAATGTTCCATAGGTTTATGTAAAGAGATTCGATATAGGCTATAAATCTCATGTCTTTGCATAAATGCAAAGTTAAATGAAGAAAACTTTGTATTCCTCCAATCAGCATTTCTGATAGAAACTATTTCATACCTAGTCGTGAAATTGGAATGGTCGAAGACCAGTCTGGGGCTGAGCTTTTATGCAGTTGGTACTTCTGCCAGTGCTTTTTACGACAGCTGCCTAGCTTCACTGTACAGTCCTGACACGATCTGAGCATGCAGAATGAAATATTTTTTCTTCTCTCTTTTTTGACGCACTGCTAAAACACAAGAGAAATTTTACCGGGCTTAGTTTGAGAACTAATGAGCTTCTCAAACTGAGGTGTATGAAGAGACTACATTGATTTCACAACTGAAAGTTTAAAATATGAAAAAGTTTACTCAAACATCAAGAGGTTTTGAAAGCAGAGCAGTAGTTCATGTGGACACACAAGAATAGGAAGAAACCTTTACTCTGCAAACAAAGACATTTTTGTTCAATTGCAATCTCTTGCTCTTACCTTTCATGAGGGAAATAAAACTGCAACATGCCTCATAAGTGAGTGATATGAGTGCATACTTAGAAAATATTTTGATCAGTGGATACCAGAGGAGAATTTCTGTTTATCTAGCCATTCTTCTATTTGCTCTTCAGTAGAGACAACTGATGTTAAGTTTTGAGGCAACAAAAATAGTTTTTTAAATAAATATTGTGTGTGGTACAAAAAGAAATGGCTAAACTAGATAAGCAACTGAAGTTCTTAGTAGAGCAGTTTAGCCTCAAGAAGAAAAGGTGACAGGGGCGTGTGACAGCAACAGCGGCAGCGATGACTTACCCATTTGTTTGAATGACGGATTAGGGAGCAGCACAGAAGGTGGAGTCAGACTTATCTCAGCAGTGTCCAGCGAATGAACAAGAGGAAACAGGTAGAAAGATTTACTCTAAGAGTGGTAAAACATTGTAACAGGTTGCTTAGAGGTGTTCAGGAGTTTGGGTTTGGGAGTCTCCATTCTTGCAGCTATTCAAAACCTAACTAGAGGCATGTCTCAGCAACCTGCTCTAGGTGACCCTGCTATGAACAGAGAGGCTGGCCTAGACAATCTCCAGAGGTTCCCAGGGGCCAATATCAAGTATTCTGTGATTTCTGTGAAAACATTGGACCTTTTTTTTCTACTTTCTGCTCCTAGAGGTAGACCTTTGTGTATGCTCAGAACAGCACCAGCCTTGATGTGCTGACAAACTCAATAATAACAAGCTCAGGCCAGGACATAGGTGTTGCTCTCCCTTGGCTTTTCCGGCTTGATCACTGCTTTGCTTATTAAACTGTTCATGCATACTAGACACATTGTAGAGATCAATACTTGCAAGTGCAATTGCAATGCTGTTTTCTTTTAAAATACCCCAGAAGACTACTTTATCCCTCCTTCCTACAAACTTCCTTTTCTACTTTCTTTGCCTATGAATGGGAGAGCCATGTTTAATATTGAAGCACTTAATTCCCAAATAAGCACCTTTGCTACCAGGTTTGTGGTTTATTTAGGCACTAATACAGTAGAACTGTGGCAGCTCTAATGCTTATTAGCCAGGGGAGATCTCGACAGATTTTGTAATAGACATATATGAATGTATGGTTGTACATCTGCACGTGTTCTCTTGTGTACTCATGCGCATGTGTAATACCTGGTGATAGGTAGCAAAATCACCGCAGAGGTCTACTGCACAAGCACATGACCTCATAAGAACCCTGTCCTGCTTTTATGTGTTAGTAAAATGCAAAACAAAACAAAAAAAGAAAACAAAACCTAGACAAACAAAAAACTGTGGAAGTTTGTTGCAAGCTACACCTTATTACAAACTGTAATTCAGAGGGGATTTTGCTAGGTATTTCCAACAGGCATGTGGCAATTTAAGATGCGGACAAAAAGATCACAAATGTTACAAGGTCCTTTACAAGGTCAAGACCATTTTTTCCAATTGCATAGGTACAGAAATTTAACTATTATCATGTTGTTAGTGTTATCTGGATAAAGAATAGCATAAATTATTTGTTTTGAACAATTTTTTCTCTTAAATCTCCCTTGCATTATGTACTTACTGCATGTCACTGCCAAAACAGAATGAAGAGTAAGAATTTTGATGAGATCTATAATGAGCACAATTATCCTGAAGACTCACCTTTATTGTTGCAGGGTTTTTTGGCTTTGTTTTGAGCACTTTAATTAATTCTATGTTAAATAAAATCACTGTGTAAAATATAGAGTTGATATACAGAGAAATATAAGTCATTTGGAAGAATGAAAAATCCTACCCTCCTTTGAATGCCGGAATCATTTCACATCAGAATATGTTTCCCCAGAAGAGTTTTTGGGACTCATTACATCTTCAGTCATTTCTGGAGCGTGGCCTATGGATAACAGGAGATAGGAAGGGCTCTATTGTGTAGAATAGTCTGTGACTGGTGATTTGCTCTTCCCAGAAAAGTAAAATACATATGTTTTTATTCTCTTACACTGGAAGAACTGTATTTAAAACAAATGCTCTAACAGCTAAGGCACAGTATAAAAATTGGACAGTGGCACTGTTTCTTCCATTCATCTGTGAATGCAGATGAATGGTAAGAGCTGCATGTAGCTGCTCAGTAAAATTATAAAGGGACTTTCTGAGGAAAGATTATGGATATTGCTGTCATGTGCACAGAGACAATTGCTCACAACCTTATTGAAATGTTTCTGCTCTTAACACTTAGATTTTAATCCACCTTTTTTGGTTAGTTCTAGGATTCTTCACACACGGCAAACTTTCTTTACATGATTTTTTTTTTTATCATCTTATCCTTCCCTGACATTACCAAGACAGCAAGTTCAAAGTTTCAGATTCTAGTAGTGTGCCTAAGCACTTTAGCACTATAAAAATTGTAAAACATTTGGTTCACTGAGGAAGTGTCTCTGTGTAAGGATTCAGATAGTAATGTTTCTTCTGTCTTGGTTCTAAATTAGCCTCCCAGGAACTGATATCAATATATAAATCACAAAAATCCATGCACTTCAGAGAAAGCCCAGGTGAATGATGCCTAAGTAGGGATTATATTGCTTCTGAACTGGGGTAAAGTAATAACTGACCTAGAGCATGGGCACAGGGATCACCGGGCTTTGTCTTCCTCATACATGTAGACACATCATTTCCTTTTTCATTGCATCAGGTGTTTATTGCTTGTGAATTTCCTGTCCTCTTAAAAAGGTGTGTTTTACTTGTCTGCATCAGCTGAACTTTTATACTTATTGCATGTGATGCATATTCATAGTACATAAATATAGAAAACTGTCAGGAAATACTATAAATAAGCATAGAGTATCTGTAAATAGCTAGTGAATAATAAACAACAGTAAAATAGAAATTTGAGCAGATCTGCAATTTAGGTATCAAACAAGTGCCAATAAAACCTTTATCTGACACAATAACGTACTATATGCATGACATTTACTGTAGAAATATTTATTTTTAGAATGTCATAAAGGTTCTTTCCTAATATGAAGGTTAATTATTTTATTTTATAGCCACTAGATTTCTAATTTTACACCCAAACTAAAACATAAAAATGCATGAAAAATGACCAAAGGAAATGTCACAATTTAAAATAGTACAAGAGGAATAAAATCAGAAGTGGCAACTATCAGAAAAAGGGCAGATAAAGAACCTGCAGGCATTTGTCAAATTTAGTTATCTAGGACCTTTCAAATACATCCCAGTGCTCCAAAATTTCGGTTTTGGTACAGTTCTGTAATTCTGTTATCTTGTCTGAATCACACTTTTACTTGAACTAGACCTGAGTAGGAAGGCAGTGCTTGAACCTGTGAGGAGTGAAGAAATAATCACAATGAGCATCCCTTCAAGTCTCCTGATTATACATAAATGATGCCTGATGCCTGTTCTGGACTCAGTTACTATTTTGCCTAACTAAGCTGAACTATATCTGTTGCAAGGAGACCTTCTCTTTCAAATGTGTTAGGGAAACAGTCTTTTGTGCTATAAGAGGCAGCTTTTTTCTTATTTGTAAATAAGCAAGTAAATCACTGCTAGCAGGATGAAATTTTGAGTGCTTTACCAAAGCTGAAGGATACCTGTGCACCATATAGTGTTTTGATACGAAAGATACAAAAAGCGGTAGCAGCAGTTTAGATATAATAGCATATAAGTAGACTGTGTGAATACATGTGTGTGTACCTGTGCATGTATTTCTGATGCTTATCTATTTCTGTATATGCATCCGTATGAAACATGCATATATTTAGTTATGTACACATGCAAATATAATTTGAGAAAGAAAATCCCATTTCTTCTTATCTGAATTCTCTTTAACAAGAAACATTAAAGGAAGGTATGTAAGAAATTTTTCACTTGTGACAGTGACACTTCTGTCTTTCTAAAATTCATCCTGATATCTTCACATCTTTTGACTTTATTGTCTGTCCATCTCTATCCTTATCTACTACGGTGCAAAACTGTAGGCAAGAAGGCAATCACACTTTTTAGTAACTGCTATTACAACTAATATTAATCAATTCATATACTTTCATGTCCAGACATTCCTATTAAATCAGGAAGGAGTTGACACACACATTCACCAATAATTCATGAGTCAAGATTCCTGGGCAAAAACTAGTAATGTTTTACACTAAGGATTCGCAAGTGCAGAGCAGAAGATTTTTAAAGACTGTGTAATTAAAGTAGGTGCTATCAGCAGATATTCCTTGTCTGCTGGAAAATAAAAAAATAACATTGTGGTGCAACATCAGTGGAGTACAAAAAACAAATGTAGTTCAACCTGAATGATATACCCCTTTTAGTAAAGAGTCTAATAATAGTGAATCAGTGACTTCTGACGTATTTAATAACTTGCCATGTTAAAAAACACAGTATTTTCACAGCTGCAATTGAAATGTTGATTCTTTTTTTCTTCCTGTGTTTGCTACCAGTGGAAGTACAGGAATACAGATTCTAGATTTCCTTAGACATCTTAACTGGACCCCTTACAGCAGCTGTTGCAGAAGGAAATAACTGTACTCGTTATAATCTTCAAAATAACAAGCTGCAACGCGATAGTACTCCCCCTCTACGCTTAGCTTTGAATCATGGATGTTTGAACTACAACATGCAAGGAAATTTGCTGCCTGGCAGGATCAACCAGTCTTGGCTCAGCCTCTGATTATGCCGCTTGACTTTGGGATAGGCTTTCTTTGATAGAAAAGAAGAAGCGATGTTAAGATAGCTCTGTGCCATTAAAGATTCTCTCACACTGTGGGAGGGACACACCTGTTTCATTAAAGGGAAGATATAAAAGTACATTCAGTTGCCCATAGGAAGTAATTTTCAGTGCTCTTTGAACTATTTCAGTAGCACAAAGAACACTTATTCCGGTACATGTAGGGCCATACTATACGTGAATTTTGAGTATTACAGTTCTACTTAAGAGACTAGGCCAAGGTGCATTGCCCATTTTCGTGTGCTCACTTAGGCTTGTGTTAAGAATCTTTTACATTGCTCTGCATCTGTGAAAGAAGGATATATACAGACACCAGAACTTTACTCTTAGAGCTGCCTCATGTTTTCTTTACTGCCAATTGCTAGTTTCACAAAGGGTTTCTAAGGTTATTGTTAAAAAAAACATGTATGTTTTTGAGAAATACGTAAGTGCACACAAATCCAATAAAGGGCTTGGTTGATTATAAAGTCCACAAAAGGCACTGGATTTAGCAAGCATCCCCACCATTTTTTCGAACCGAAATGGTGTCTTACATCTATGTGACACTAATAACTTTGTACAGAAACTGTACACACAATTTTCTTTGTACAGACAATTTTTTCTAGTAAATATATTTCCAAAGACTAATAAGGGCTAGTGACTTCCTTCTGAAATGTAACCAGAAGAAATTATGTCAGTGCCTTCTTCCTACTCTTTGTATAAGTACCAGATGGATGCAGCTTTTCTCAGGGACTTAGAGACTTGGATTCCAAGTCCTTGCCACCCTCATGGTCAACACATGTCCTAGTGGGAAGAGAGCATCCTAACACCATACAGTAGCAGAATACGCTGTGTAGCCTTCTTGTTAAAATTGGTGTGCTGTTTAGAAAGGAATGTGTGATGCACAGACTGAAGGGAAAAAGCATCAGCAGAATTGTAATTCTCTAGCTTGGATGTTCAGCTGGCAAAGTGGAGTCCTGGTCCTTATTTCTGCTACCACGATTAGTTCTGATGTTCGTGGTTACTTACTGTAAAAGTCAAGGAATAGAAAAGCTACAGTCATTTCATCAGTGGGCCAATCCTGCCACTGTGCATTTGGAAGGACTACTAAACTGGAATAATTTTGACATAAGAAGAAGTAAGTAGCCAGATACTGCAAGATATAGCCAGTTAATGAATTTTTAGAAGCAAATCAACAAATATGCAAAGACCTTTCAATGGAGACACACCTGAAAGTGGAAAATAACTTGGGTTTCAGTTAAAACAGACCTATCAATCATTAAGTGCATAGTTATTAATTTTTTAGTTTGTGTTTTTTCAATTGTTTTTTTAACCATTTTGCATTGCAGTTATTAATAGTGATTTGTTCATTGACTGCTTTGTTGGGCTATTCTTTTTTTAACAGCCATGAAGCCCTATAAATTAATCAGTCCTATGATGAAGACTTGCCTGCATACTTGGGTTAGCTGTACCTGTAATTTGGGTCCTCACTTTTCTAGTGTGATCTACTTCTGTTATGCAACTACTTCAATACCCATTAATTTCTAATAAAAAGATTTGTTTATGAGCCTAATAAAAACACAAAACATTGTGGAATCATGAAACAGCTAATTAACTTTGTGAATTTAAAGTCCTGTCCTTGCACATGAAAACTAATTAGTGATTATATGGATCCCTGAATCAAATTTCTTTCCTTTTTCTCTTCATGTGGTTGTTAACTTAGAGTCAAGAGACTTGTAGTATTTTTCCCTTCCTTTTCTAAAAAAGATGCTGGAGTTTCTATTTAAAAAGCTGTATTGACTACATACTCTGAATCTGCTTATGTTTCATTGTCACCTATTCATTTTATACATTTGCAAGCAATTAATTCACATTTTGTACACTCTCACCTCAGCTTTATTCTGGAGGCTGAATTCAAGCATGACTCAAGCAATAGTTTCCTAGAATTTAAAGCAAGGCTCTGCCTACTCTTGGGACACTATGTGGGGGAATAGTTTAGGACTCTTCCTTCACTGTGTCTGGCTGACTCAGCATTGAACACAGCAGTGTCTCATACTGAAATGGACATAATTATGCCACTCAGGGAGGGCGGGAAGTTTGGACAGTGATAGATGCTCCATGCCTTGAGCAAGTGAGTAAGGAATGGTGAGGCAAACTTCCCATGCCCTACTGACAACCAATAATCATGGCTACACAACCAAAGTTAGTAGAAGACTGAAAGCATTAATAACACATTGATCTATTGCAGTCTATTACAAAAACTTCATAAATGCCTGTACTCCAAGAATGTCTGAAGTTTCTTCATTTCTTCTCACAGACTGTTTTGTTGCTATATCACAGACTATTTGGTGCTACGGTTATAATCAAAGTGAAATAAATTGTGGGGTGATCCTTGCCCCAAACACGGGTATGTAAGTGTGGAAAGTGCATTATAATGGCAAGGAATACAGACTGTAGCCAGGGCCATTAAATGGAACCAAGGCATTTGTCAAGGTTAGAAAGAGAATTGGATTAGGATCCTGGCACTGCATAGGTCCAAACTGCAGTTCTGCCACAAGACAAAGTGACAGAAAAATTCAGCAAGGCAGAGAGACAAGGAGGCCATTCCAGATAGGAGCTACAGAAAGGAAGACCGGTATTCTTTGAGATGGCAAAAGTGCTCATTATGGACAAAGATTTGCTGTAGCATTATTCCAACTGTATGTTTCTTTATTGCCTCAACTGCTGCTGGAAAAACAGTACGACTTGTGAAGCAAAGGTAGAGAAGGTAAACTCAGCCTTTGAATGAACCCAATTACAAAGACAAATAACAATGAGACACAAGGGTCTTTTATGTAACTGTTTCAAGACTCACGAAGTCATGGATCAGCAATATCAAAACAGAGTAAAGATCAGGTCCTACTCCTTACAAAATGCCTGCTGCTGCTCATTTCCTGAACAACAAATCTCACAATAATTTTTTTTTTTCTTTACTTTTTCTTCAGTAACGTAATGATACACAGACAAGTTCAGTGACTTCTTTTTCAGAATGTAATTGGTTCATGAGGAAAATGCAACTATTGCAGCTGGTGGAATTTAAAGCAGATTAAGGACTGAGTATGAGTTAGTTGAGTAACTACTGTAGAAAAAGGAACTACCAAAATTGCTAGTCTTAATAGAAGTGAATATAAAGTACAGAAAACAATTATCCTGCTCCGCTTCAGCCCTCGAGTGAAACATTGCATTGAATCAGCAACAAGCATTGCTGTGTAGGGGGGGAAATAATAGTTAACAGTATTGGAATATAAAACCTTTGAAGTAGAAAGTAAAAGAAACCCAAGAATATTCTGCCAAAATGATAACCAATAGAGGATGTGATAACCCTTCCTGGAAATATGTACAGGGACATCTCAAGAAAGTCTTGTTAATCAGAAAACAGAAAAGTAGTAATGGGCTTGAACTGTGGAAAGGCAATCTTAGATTTGATATTAGACGTACCTGCCAAAGTACAGCTCAGATAAAGGAAAAATCTTCCAGCATACTCAACACTACTTCACAAGCCTCTCCATTTTTTTCGTCTTCCTAGCTGTAATAACTTACTGTTTGGAGTTTTTTTTCTCCTTATTTGCTTTTAATTTCATTCATTTGCTACTAATGTGTTTTATTAATTATGGGCTCTATTTTTTTCTTATTTGTTTGCTTTATCCTGAGATTCCAAACTCTTCTGCTTACCTAAACCACCACCATTCTTCACTACCACATGGTCTGGGAGGTCCAACCACACAGATGGGGAGGTCCAGTCCAGTTGCTACATTAAAATTGCTTTTAGTGATTCAACCCTAGACCCAGCCCCCTTTTCTTCCCTCTTGATGTCAGGTTTCCCTTTGCTCAGACTGAACAGACAACTTGATACTCCGCATCCATAAATTCCTTTATTGCTCTAAACTATCTTTAAAGAAGTATCGTGGGCCCTTCATGCATACCTCTAGCAAAACAGAAGAGATCCATCACCCCACTAGAAGAAACCAAAAATCAGATAGGCAAATTTCTTCCAGAAGGTCGTCTACTGAATTTTCTTCCAGGGAGCTGCAAAAGCAGTCCCGCAGAGTGTGATAATAATTCTAACTGGTATACAAAAATCTGGTATGGAGACTTCATTTTAATTCAGCCCTTCTGGTGAATCCATATAGTGGCAGACGTATTCCTGCGTGCTCCTCATTTATTATGAGCATAAGGGTTCATTTAGGTACAGGTCTTGCATTGAATGGTACTTCATATCCTCACCACCCACACTGTGCTTTATTCTAAACAGTAGGGCACAGACCTATGAAGTTGAAGGCTGAGGGGCCACATCTTAAAATCCAGCAAGAACTTCTGATTTCACACTTACTTCAGCTCATTTCACAATTTTCTAATTACAGAACTTTTTACTGTAAAGACATAACCTTGTGGGCTGCAGTGGGTAGTTTACTAGGCTTTAGTGCTCTACAGTGCAAGATGCTAGCTGTTTGAGAATAACCTGAAGAATGATGATATTACGGACGTGATTGGGAAAATGAATTTACTAGTTTGGGTAGCACAGAGGATCCTTGAAGCCATAGGAAGTTATGGCAGATTATAGTAAATAATTGTGTTTAGTGATGTCCCAGTTCTAGAATAGGCTCTTCGATTATTAGGTACCCAGCATCCCAGTATCAGTCATTTCAGTATCAAAGCTGGATCAATGTTGAAAGAGTTTTTTAACTGCTATTTTTCAGGACAAACAGCATCTCTCCTATAACTGTGAAATTAATATGGAAGGTAGCACTGAAGAAATCTGCTGTATGCTGGGGCTGCTGACATGAGTGGAAAAAAATTATTGCAATATTCCACTCAAAAGAGATCATGTGAGAAAACAGATTTTGGAGCTACAAAGCACTAAATGTCAAGTGAACAAGGCTGAATTCTCAACTGCTTCTCAAGTAGTTAGTTCACTGGACAGAAAATAACACTACAAGCTTTCACAAAAAAATGTCTGTTATGAAAGAAGCTTAATTGTCTCCTAATAAAAGCTGTATTTCATTATTAATCTGTAAGATTTGTAAAGTCTGAATAAACTTCAGTCCTAAATAAATCAGGAATATTCAGCATTAGACATGAAGATCTAGAGCTTATTTATGAACCTATATACTATAAACAGCTTTTAAACAATTTGATATGTGGGCTGAATGACCTACCAATAATTCAGCATTACGTAGTTCAGAGAACATTATGTCAAATGTAACAGATTTCAAGATTCTTTTTTAATTTTGAGAT
The DNA here is from genome assembly GCF_030867145.1 of Opisthocomus hoazin. NCBI lineage: Eukaryota > Metazoa > Chordata > Aves > Opisthocomiformes > Opisthocomidae > Opisthocomus > Opisthocomus hoazin. Next base: position 50,191,916 of record NC_134421.1, on the reverse strand, counting down.
GAAGGCAAAGGCAGCTTCAGAGTAGACACGGTGACAACAGACACAGATAAGCCTGATGTATTTTAGCTGACTTTTTGTCTGTCTTCACCTACAAGGTCTCCCAGGCCTCTGTATTTAGAAGCAGGGTTCAAGAGGAACAATACATAGCAGTAGATTAAGATCTATTACTTGACCCATACCAATCCACAAGCTGTATTCAAGGAAGCTGAGATAAATGATTCTTGCAAGGCTGCTTTCTACCATCTTGGAGAGGTCATGGAGATCGGGAGAGTTCCTGGATGACTGGAGAAAGCAAATGTTGCACCTGCCTTCAAAAAAAATACCAGTCACTCCAGGACCTGATATTGAGGGGCGAGCAGGGGGTGCCATTCACTTTGCTCATTAGTTGGTCATAATCTAACTGGAGGCCAGTAACATGTGGAGTAATTCAGATGTCTGTCCTGGAAACTGTCCTGCTGAACATCTTTATCAACAGAGGAGGTGATGGAGTGTACTCTTATCAGATCTGCAGATGGCACCAAACTGGCACAAGCAACTGGTATGTGGGAGGGTAGTGCTGCCATTCAGAGGGACCTAGACAGCCTGGAGGAACGAGTTAACAAGAAGCTTATCAAATTCAGGAAGATCAGATGCAAATCACTGTACCTGGGGAGGAAGAGCCCCTTGCAACAGATACAGGCTGTGTCTTGGCTGGCTGGCAAGTGGCTCTGCAGAAAAACCCCTGGGGCTCTGGCAGATAGTAAGCTGAACACGAGCTAGGAGTCACCTGGCACCAGAGGTGTTAACAGGAGCAGAACCTGTAGGTCAAAGAAAGGGATTCTGCTTCTCTACTCAGCACATTTTGGACAGAGTCTCAAATATCACACCCAGTTCTGAGATCCCAGTAGCAGACGAACATCAGTTAACTGGACAGAGCTCGAAGTAGGGCCACCACAATGGCTTGATGTTGGAGCACTTGTCCCATGAGAAAAGTCTAAAGGAGCTTGGCTTGCTCAGCCTTGAGAAGACAGCATCAGTGGACTGAGCTGCCCTATCATATACTGGGAGGCATATTACTTTAATATCCATGTCAAGTATTTAATTTTACTTTAATTACCTTTAATTTAATATTTGCAAGTATTGTGTGATCTAAATGTCTTAACTTGAGAACGCACATTTAAGAAAGAGAGAGGAAGAAAGTTGTAAAACGAACGGCAACAAATGCTACTCATTCTATTAGACAGAGCTAAGATTTTGTCATATGTTAATTTATTAGATTAGAATGTGAATGTGGTAAGTAATAATGCTGGTTTGACAGTGAGTGATAAGGAGATTTTGGTAAAATATTTATGAGGTTGTTGGGTTTTGACACCAATGATTGTGATTGAATATTTTTAAGGTCACCATGACACTGAAGAATTTTGACAAGATATTCAGGAAGGCCTTGTGGTCCTAAAGATGATGTAGATATGGAAGTGATGTAAATTAGAAGAATTCATGAAAGACAAATATATCAAGGGCTATTAAGCACAAAGATAACAATTTTGACTCAAGAAGTCAGACAGCTTAAAGCTGGAGGTTAAATCAGAGAAGCATCACTATCTGCTTGTGCTTTTCTTAAACTATTTTTATAAGCACTACAGAATAATTACATATAATGAGAAGATACTATGTTAACTGGAACTTTGGTCTGACCTAATATGTACAATCCAATGCATAAGGTACAAAGGTACCTTATTTTGAGATAATATGACTACCTGTAAACTTAAGTGAAGATGTGGATTAAGTGATATAAGTTTATAAAGGGGTATGTTTAAGCAATTCCTCCTTAAAATTTTGCTGAAAATTTCCTTTTAAAACCTGTTAAACATTTTCTTTGGCCAAGTCAAAAAACTTGGAGCTCTGACACCATTAATAAATTGATAACCGTATTTTGATGTTTGGGTTCTTTTAGGATAGTAAACATATTTTTTTTCATCAACTGTTTTAAATAATCTTTCACCACCTGTACTTTTAAGGAAAGAAGTGACAAACTAGCGATGACACTTACTGCAAAAGAAAGGCTTCCCTCAAAGAGAGGTAATAGCACACAAAAAAAGCACAAACTTTTGACTTTGATAAGAAAGTGAGGATTAGGTATGTGAGAGGAGATTGATAAATGTATCCAGAAAGCAATGGGAAAGAATGGCTTTTAAAATCATCACTCTTAATTTGTGGTTGTGTGCCCTGGTGATGTTATGATTAACATATTGACTCTACTGAAATTATAAATAAAGGTTTTATCAGTTCAAATGGAGAATAGATTTCAGCCCAAATGTGATTTCCTAATGTCTATGCTGTTGGCACAGAAGACTCCTGCCTTGGCAACGTGTGAGTTTGTCGAGCAGTGGAAATTCATTGCGGAGTAACGTGTTCATATAAAGTATCCTGGGACTAAAAGCAGCCTAACTACTAGCACATAGTTGTATCTCAGCATTGAAACCATGCTAGAAGGGCTATGCCAAACCATACAGACTTGTCTTTCAATCCAAAGCTAAAAAAAAAAGCGTCCTATGCATTGTGTTTCAATGCTCTGTTTAGTCATGCCTTACATATGAACTCTTAACTGTTATATTGATCTTTACAAACTCCTCGAATCTCTTCTAAACACAGTGAAAACTGAAAATAAATACCTTCTTAAAAATTCTGGCTGTACTTAAATGCTTTTGCAAGTACCTTCATTCAGAAAACAAGCTAAACGAAGCACAGAATAACACATTTTTTGAGGCTGGAAAGTACCTCTGGAGATCGTTTAGTCCAACGCCTCTGCAGGTGCAGGACTTTGTTCTGCTTCATGAAGTTCCTCTCAGCCCAATCCTCCAGTCTGTCTAAGTCCCTTTGAATAGCAGCATAACCATCTGGTCTATCAACCACTCCTCCCAGTTTTGTATCATCATCAAAGCTTCTGTGAGTGAACTGTGTCCCACCATTGAGCGGAAATGTTGTTAATGAAGGTGTCAAACATGACTGGACCTTTACTGACTCTTCAGGTTCATGAGGAGTGACTAGCCTCCAACTGGGCTTTGTGCTCCTGATGACAACACTTTCAGACTGGCAGTTCAGCCAGTTTTCAGTCCACCTCACTGTACACTACCCCAGCTTATACTTGATCTGTTTGTCCATTAGGGTGCTGTGGAAAACAGTATCCAAAGGCTGGCTGAAGTCGAGATAAACAATACCTCCTGCTCTTCCCTCTTCCACCAAACTAGTCATTTTGTTGTAGAAAGCTACCAGGCTGGTCAAGTGTGACTTCTCCCTCGTAAATCTATGCTAACTACTCTGAATCACCTTCTCCTGCTTACTACATTTGGAAACTACTTACAGGTGAATTTTCTCTATTGCTTTCCTAGGGACTGAGATGAAGTTTACTGGCCTATACTTCCTCTGGTTCTCCTCTTTTTCTTGAAGACAGGATTGAAAAAAGGAATTTTGGATGAGGATTTGGGGATGAGAATGAAAGATTGGCCACAAATGTAAAGCAGATTTCAAGTTAAATAACATATGACTAAATCAAAAAATTTTGCTTCTCTTTTGCAATTGTAAACTACTACTAATTTCACCTCAATACTCAAACAGTCAATGTGAATGGTGCCTTATTATATAATCTACTATTTCATATCTCTTAGATTGCAAAATATTCCAACAAATGTTAAGCATATATATTATATAAGTAAATATCATACCATCATGGAATTCTAGAATGTTTTGAGTTGGAAGAGACCTTAAAGATCATATAGTTCCTAATTCCCTGCCATAAGCAGGGACATCTTCAACTAGATCAGGTTGCTCAGACCTCTGTCCAGCCTGACCTTGAATATTTCCAGGAGTGGGACATCTACCACCTCTCTGGGCAATCTGTGCCAGTGTTTCACCACCCTAACTGTCTTATATTTCTTCCTTATATCTAGTCTAAATCAACCCTCTTTCAGTTTAAAATCCCTTGTCCTATTGCAACAGGGTCTGCTAAAATGTTTGTCCCCATCTTTCTTAGAAGACCCCTTTAAGAACTGAAAGGCTACAACAAGGTTTCCCCGGAACCTTCTCTTCTCCAGGCCTTACAGCCCCATCTCTCTCAGCCTTTCCTTGCAGAAGAGGTGTTCCATCCCTCTGACCATTTTTATGGCCCTCCTCTGAACCGACTCCAACAGGTCCATGTCTTTCTTGTGCTGAGGGCTCCAGAGCTGGATGCAGGACTCCAGGTGAGATCTCACTAGAGTGGACTAGAGGAGCAGCATACACTTTTTTGCTTTTGAAGATCATCAAAGTATTTTAGTTTAGTATCAGCAAGAATTGCTTAGTCTTATGATGTTACTGAGTTCTTTCTTTAAGGACATGTAATTCTTACCTAGCGGAATACGCCACACAGATAGAGAAGATATATGTGTCCTGGAACACTATTCCTCTATGGCAACAACTATTACTTCAAAGTAATGTTTTCATAAAGAAGACAAAGGCAAACATTATAAGATAATGTATATAAATAGAATACAAATACTGACTCGTTTGTACCCTTGTGATGGCAAACAACAACCAGAGAAGGATGACAAGACAATCCAGAGACTAGGGCACAACCCTTCAAAAGACTAATCTCATCCAGCTTTAGGCATCTAAAAGTTAGGTGTATAGTCTATCAATCTGTCTAGGCTTTAGATCCAGGAAAAAATTCATTCCCTCTGTCACAGGCATATCTATTTTAGAGCAGCATCAATCACCTTCTAGCTAAAGTTAGAAGACAAGAAACTCAATCATCTCATGCAACTTTAGGGAAACCTTTGGTACTTCCTAACATTAGATTCAGAGCTATACAGTCAGGATAATATATATTTTGTCTTAAAATATCAGGGAAAAATATGATAAATTGCATGGAAATTTAATAGATATACACAAATACTTCCAAGTGGAGGTGAGAGCTCTTGTTAACACAGTTCTGGATAAGTCAGTCAGTCTGTGCCAGCTAATCCAAATACAGGAACAAAATACCAGAGGATGTGATGGTACCAGCTGTGCTTTCAACACTTGTATTTACACACACGCAAAATCAGTGAACTCTACTAATGCGAAAAATACACCCTTGCATTCACAACAGGCTACCAATCACTCAGACTGCCTAAGGAAATATGAAGCTGATGGATGATGTAGATTTTTGGTGACAGATGAGTTGTCTACACTTCCATTCTAGATTATGTTTCCTAAGTAAATGAGTACTGTCATTGACTTGTCTCATTAATCCTGTCAGTGTGATGGAACAAGCCACAGCAGGAACTAACCTGGTGAAATTTTAAAGTTACACCTGAAGCAGGTTGTGTTCTGAGATATATAGCTCTCACTGAGTTCTGTGCTAGTTGCTTTTGTAGTTTTGAGGAAAGAACTTGACCAAGAAGAAGATTTTTTTGTCAATCATCTGTGAATATATAAGTTAATTTACATGTGTCTTTTATATACCTTTTCATTGTGTGATATAATCAGATAACATGCAACTAAGACGACTGTTAGAAAGCCTAAACAGGTCTGAGAAAGTGTAGATATGGTGTAAGCTAGTGCTTTCTTTGTATCTTCTTTTGATCTCAGTGCCCTTTTGGATTTAATTTTAGTAAGCAAGACACAAGCACCAGAAATCTGAAATAATTCAAAGACACCTTCTAGAGTGACCTTCTCAACAGCATATTTCTAGGTATACCATATATTCACCCTTTCAAAAGTAGCAAGTCAAAAAAACCCCAAGTGAACAAAGCTAAACTATACAGTGAAGAATATTTCCCAATTCCTTGATGTGACCAGCTGAAGCCCTGAGGTGATATTGCTTAAACACAGATTTCGGAAAAAACTGTGTTATTATTACGACCAGGTCCAAAAGGCCAGAGAAACACATGGGAATTCAGAGAGATTGTGGGTCAGCTTTCATAACCACCTGCAATACACAGAGATTAAAAAATTTATGCCAAACTTTGGTCCAAAGTATTTTTATTATTTTATTACTATTTAGAAAGTGTATTTCTAAGCAATCCATCCAGACTCGTTATTTCAGTGTTTAACCAGCCTCCTTGCTAGAAACTTTCATTATGTTTTGAAGTAAGATATTTCAGGGCTGTTTTACAAGTCCCTGAAATTTTATTTTAAACCTTTTTCAGTGGTGCTGAAAGTCAACAAAAAGCTGCAATCTCCTCCAAAACAAACACAAAATTTATGCTTCCCTTCACATCTCAGATCATCGTCTTTCTTCCCCTCATTACATATCTGCTTCCCTTCGTACTTTTCTGCTGAAAGTCCTTTCCCTTTGTTCCCTATGTAAGCCTCAGCAAGTAAATCAACCCAAAGCAGATGTACAAAAGATTGGACAAGCTGGAAAGAGGAGAGGAAACTGTGGGCTGAGTAGATAAATTTTCTTGGAGTTGCAGTACATTATCAGTGTTGGTCCTCACATGGATTGGTTGCTAGACATCCCTATTTCCACTGTGAAAATGTTTCCTCCATTTTAAGTACCATATGAGTAACCACAACAATCAGTTCTATTATCTCTCATTTCTTCAGTAAGCTGAATAGGGCAAACTCCTCCATTCCGCATGATGGAGTCTGTCTTTCATCCCATTGTTCATTCTTTGGTCCATGAATTTGGTTTTGTATTCTATACCTTTTCATATATGTATTGGGTTCATGTAGAAAGGTTTTGGTAGTGGAGGAGCTGCAGGGGTGACTTCTGTGAGAAAACACCCAAGCTGCCCCCATGTCCAACAGTCAGCTCCAGCCAGCTCCAAGATGGACCCATCGCTGGCCAAGGCTGACCCCATCAGTGATGGTGGTAGTACTTGTGTGAGATCATATTTAAGAAAGGGTAAAAAACGCTGTACAACAGTGGCTGGGCAAGAGGAGTGAGAACATGTGAGAGAAACAACTCTGCAGGCACCAAGGTCAGTGAAGAAGGAGGTAGAGGACGTACTCCAGGTGCTGGAGCAGAGATTCCCCTGCAGTCCGTGGTGAAGACCATGGTGACATCAATTGTCCGCTACAGCCCATGGAGTTTAACGGTGGAGCAGATATCCACCTGCAGCCTGTGGAGGACCCCAGCAGTGGAGCAGATGGATGTGCTTTGAAGGAATTGTGACCCCATGGGGACCCCACATTGGAACAGTCTCCTGGCAGGACCTGTGATGTCATTGACTGGAGCCCACACAGAGACAAGTTTTCTGCAAGGAACTGTGACACCATGAGGGACCCACACTGCAACAGTGTGTTCCTGAGGGACTGTACCCCATGGAAAGGAGCACTTCTTGAAGGACCCACACTGGGGAAGTTCATGAAGGACTATCCTATGGGAGGCACCTCACAATGAAGCAGGGGAAGAGTGTGAGGAGGAAGGAGCAGCAGAGACAATGTATAATGAGCTGACTGCAAGTCCTATTCTCCATCCCCTGCACCGCTCGGGGAAAGGAGGTAAAAAAGTGGGGACTGAAGAAAGAAGGGAAGGGGGGGGAAGGTGCTTTTAGATTTGGTCTTACTTCTTATTATCATGCTCTCTTTAATTGGCAATAAATTAAATTAATTTCTCCAAGCGAAGTCTATTTTGCCCTTGACAGTGATTCGTAAGTGATCTCCCCGTCCTTATCTCGACCCATGAACTCATTGTCATATTTTCTCACCCTGTCTTTCTTGAGGAGGAGAAGTGATGGAGTGGCTCCATGGGCACCTGGTGTCCAGTCAAGGTCAACCCACCACAATATAATAAGATTTTAAAAACCCCTTGTGATCACAGAGGTTCCTGAATGGAAATAAAGGTGGTTTTGTGTAAATGGACCTGTATCACACAATTAGAGAAACAAAGAATGGTTGAAGTCAAAAGGAATCCCTAGAGATCATCTGGTCCAAACCCTTTGCTCAAGCAGGGTCTCCTACCGTCAGTTGCCCAAGACCATGTACAGACAGCGTATCTCCAAGGATGGACACTCCATCCACAACATCCCTGGGCAACTTCTGCTAGTGGTCAGTCACCCTGATGGTAAAAACATTTTTCCTGATATTCATAGGGAACCTTGTGTTTCATTTTTTGCCCATTGTCTCTTGCCTGTCACTGGGCACCACTGAAAAGAGCCTGGCTCCATCTTCTTTATACCTTCCCTTCAGGTATTTGTACACATTGATTAATGACGCCCTGAGCCTTCTGTTCTCTAGGCTAAACAGCCCTAGATCTCTCAGCTTTTCCTTTTGTAAGAGATGCTCCAGTCCCTTAATCACTGTAATGTTCCTTCACTGGAGTCTCTCCTGTAGCTTGATCTCTCTCCCATACAGTAGCTTTTTAAACAACCATTCAGAAATCTTGGAGCAATTTCCGTCTTTTGCTACAAACACTCCCCAGGCTCTGAAAAGGGAAAAAAAGTCCTCTGCAAAAATGGCTGGCATCATGACCCGATGGTTTGAATCAATAACAGACAAGAAGAAAATGTTTTTAGTCTTTTACGGAACACTGTCCCATGTTATAAAGCTCTCCTACCTATTACAAGTACACAGTACACGGCATATAAATCTCTGCTATTACTGTTTTCTGTGCAGTTTCTCTGTAAATTATTGTCTGTTTTTAAGTACAGGAGCTGCACTTTCATTTCACTTTCTAGTTTTCTTCTCTTATTTTTGTATCTGTTCCTATCAATACAAGGTCTAGCCGATCATAGAATCATGGAATCTTAGGTTGGAAAGACTTCTAAGATCATCAAGTCCAACCACCCACCCAACAACACCATGCCTGCTAAATCATACCCCGAGGTGTCACATCTACATGTTTTTTGAACACCTCCAGGGATGGCGACTCCACTACCTCCCTGGGCAGCCTATTCCAATGTCTGACCATTCTTTCAGTAAAGAAATTTTTCCTAATATCTAATCGAAATCTCCCCTGATGCAACTTGAAGCCATCTCCCCTGATGCAACTTGAAGCCATTGCCTCTCATCCTATTGCTAGTTAGTTGGGAGAAGAGACCAACAGCTGCCTCACTACAACCTCCTTTCAGGCAGAGAGCAATAAGGTCTCCCCTCAGCCTCCTCTTCTCCAAAATAAACAGCCCCAACTCCCTCAGTAGCTCCTTGTAAGACTTGTCCTCTAGACCCCTCACCAGCCTCATTGCCCTTCTCTGGACATGCTCAAGCACCTCAATGTCCTTCTTGTAGTGAGGGGCCCAAAACTAAACACAGTACTCCAGGTGCGGCCTCACCAGTGTTGAGTACAGGGGTACGATCACCTCCCTACTCCTGCTGGCCACACTATTCCTGATACAAACCAGGATGCCATTGGCCTTCTTGGCCACCTGGGCACACTGCTGGCTCATGTTCTGTCGGCTGTCCACCAACACCACAAGGTCCTTTTCTGTCAGGCAGCTTTCCAGCCACTCCTCCCCAAGCCTGTAGTGTTGTATGGGATTGTTGTGACAGAAGTGCAGGACCTGGCATTTGGCCTTGTTGAAATTCATACAGTTGGCCTCGGCCCATGGATCCAGTGTGTCCAGATCCCTCTGCAGAGCCTTCCTACCCTCCAGCAAATCAACACTCCCACCCAACTTGGTTTCATCTGCAACCTTACTGAGGGAGCACTCAATACCCTCATCCGGATCATTGATAAAGATGCTAAACAAGACCGAACCCAAAACTGAGCCCTGGGGAACACCACTCATGACCAGCTGCCAGCTGGATTAACTACATTCACTACCACTCTCTGCACTCGGTCATTCAGCCAGTTCTTTATCCAGAAGAGAGTACACCCATCTAAATCATGCGCAGCTGGTTTCTCCAGGAGGATGCTGTGGGGAACAGTGTCAAAGGCCTTACTAAAGTCCAGGTAGATAATATCCACAGCCTTTCCCTCATCCACTAGGCAGGTCACCATGTTCACAGAAGGAGATCACATTGGTCAAGCAGTAACCAGGTTTATCAAGCAGGAATCCGATTGGTCAAGCAGGTCATCTGACTTTACTATAGAATATTCCCTCTCTCATTTTATACATTTATCTCAGAATGTCTCCAGTCTCCAGCATCACTATTCCATTTCCATTTGCTGTTAGTATCTTCCCTTAATTACATTTTGGAAATGAAAACAAGCACGTTTTTCTTCCCTCTTCCTTTTTTATTCTTGAAACTCATGCAATTTGCATGTTTCCTCAGGATTTATTGTTTGTGACGCTTAACATCCAGGATGATGGATAAGTTCAAAAATTGAAGGCTGCTTTATGTCATAGAATCTTTATCACGAACACTGTTGTAGATAATCTTTTTCTGACTATAACTAGTTGACCCATGATCCAGCTGAAGCTCTAAAAGGAAACCTAAATAAAAAGCATTTTACAAGTCTTCCATTAAATTAAAGCTCTCTAAATGAGAGTCCCAGGACTTGGTTTCATTATATGAATACTTGATACTCTTTTGAGGAGTCAGAGTTTATAAATTAATGAATCAGACATAAATACTATACACTAGTTTAATCTGAGGCAATTAATCTTCCTCTGGTATTTTTCATGCTCTTTAATAGGAAACAGTACCCATAATGCTTATTCTGGGTCCTTAAAGTTCAGAAGCATTTCTCAGCATGATTAAAGTGTGAAATGTATTTGAAACCAACTACTTCTGACAACTGCCATTATAGACATATTTGCAAATCATTTTATAATTCCTTAATAACAAGAAGTTCTTATTATCTTTTGAACTTTTGGGCTCTGTTGTGAGCAACAAAAAATAAAAAACTTTTGCTTTAATTGTATAAGGGCCATGTAAGAAAAAAAGTCACAATTATAAACGACTGCTGTCAAACGAAGCAGTGCAGGTCATGCAGAGTGTGCTGGTTGATTATATACATTGATGCTAACTAGACTACAAGAAGAAGGAAGAAATGACATCCACATTTTTTCAAAAGACTGCTTAAAGTCTTGCTCAGTAAACAAGTTTATGAATTCCATTTTTATAGTGTACATGTAAGATAAACTGGTTTACTGTTTTGTGAGTATTTAGAAAATTAATAAATCAGAATGCGTTGTATTCTGATTTGTCATGAAATGTTTATACACATTTTGTCAAGTGATGCAACAGACTATAGACGGGATTTTTGTACTTTCCTAATTTTTGTACTCTCTTGAATGGATCCTGTAGAAGTCTGGGGCGTACACTTTATTTATGATCTTCTCGTATCTACCAGTTAAGGTTTGTTGACATAAAGCATTAAAAAAATGCCAACAGAGTTATCTCTCCCCAAAGTTTAAAAATCTGACAATAAAAGAAGATAAGAGGTAGAAAAAAGGGAGAATTATCAGTCATATTTCAATTATTTGAGCTAAAGCTGACAAAAAAAAGCCAACAGTTGAGATGATAGCAATAATGAATAACCCTTTTCAGGTGCTTTCCTCTCTCCATTGACTCTAGACAGCTTTCACTAGATGCCTTATTTAGAGATGGTAATCATGAACTGGGGTGCATCTCATTGAGTGATTACTCCTAAATGATGAAGTTTCTGTTTTTACCGAGACTTGATTCAATATCTGATGCAGTCTATGTCCTTACTCAGAGGACTATGAGTCCTGCTTTATTTCTGCACAGTGACGAAAGAATGGAACGTCCTTTGTCACAACTCCTATTGAAGCTAAATTACTCGACTGACAGAGTAAAGAACATTACATAAAGAGTAATGGTGCCAAAAGAAAGCAAAGAGAACTCTTATGTCAACGTGCACATGGTAAGCCCTGTTAAAAAAAAAAGGAGCATCTTTGCTTCCTGATTTTCAGAGGCTTTTAGCTAGGGCATATGAGAAATACTTTATTTGGAACAAGCAAAGATAACCCCCAGTGGAGAGAAATCTATTTCAATTCCAAATTTTGAGTCCTATCTGTAGATATCTAGGCCACTCAAAAAAAGCGAAGACTTCAACAGGAAAGATTTATCTCCCCTCCTCTGCACAGGCAACTCTCTAAGTAAGCAGCAACTGTAATAAACTTGATGAACTGATATTTCAAAACCCCATTATACCCTCATTTTCTATGGCTTTCCAGTCGTTATATAGAGGAACATAATTTAATGTTAATACAATGCTAACACTAATACCAGAATCTACTTAAAACTACTTTTCACTTTCAGACTTTCATTAAATAAGTCGTTAACATTTTGGATAAAATGTTAATGTCATCACCACTAAAATGTTTTTGTCCTGTATAAAACTGAATTTATTGTGTGTAGATGTGAGTTTTCCATATGGCCAGTGTCTTATCACGGATTCTAGAATATACATTTTCTGAGTAGAAAAAGTTTTCTATGGGTATTGGAACTAGTAAAGCCCAATTATTTATTTAGCTATGCCTTTTTCCATTTCTTTGGATCACAATATCCACTTGCTCCATCCTCTTCTGGCTTTTGTGGGCACCTGGCATCCAGTCAGGCTAAGCCATGACAAATAGTTAGCTTTATTTGAAATTAAAAATAGGTCAAGTGACAGACAAACAGATACTACTAAACAATCAGAGTAAACTACTTTATGTGCTACACATAAACTGGTAACATATGGGCTATCGAGCTAAAAAAAAACCCAAACCCACCAAAAAAGAAATCAAAAACAAACACAAAACCTCCACAAAAAAACAAGAGTTGGTGGGTTGACTCGGCTGGATACCAGGTGCCCACCAAAGCCGCTCTATCACTCCCCTCCTCTGCTGGACAGGGGAGAGAAAATACAACAAAAGGTTTGTGGATCGAGGTATGGATAGGGAAAGATTACTCACCAATTACCATAATGGGCAAACCAGACTCAACTTGGGAAAAATTAATTTTATTTATTACCAATCAATATCAGAGTAAGACAATGAGAAAATAAAAACTAAATCTTAGAACAACTTCCCTCCACCCCTCCGTTCTTCCCGGGCTAAACTTCACTCCTGATTTTCTCTATATCTCCTTTGTTCCAGCAGTGCTGGAGGATGGGGAACAGCGGTTGCGGTCAGCTCATCACATATTGTCTCCACTGCTCCTTCCTCCTCACACTCTTCCCCTGCTCTAGCGTGAGGTCCCTCCCATGGGACACAGTCCTCTGTGAACTTCTGCAACATAAGTCCTTCCTACAGTCTGCAGTTCTTCAAGAACTGCCCCAGTATGGGCACTTTCCACAGGGTGCAGTCCTTCAGGAACAGAATATTTCAGCATGGGACCCCCACAGGGTCACAAGTCCTGCCAGCAGACCTGCTCCGGCGTGGGCTCCTCTCTTCACAGGTCCACAGGTCCTGCCAGCAGCCTGCTCCAGTGCAGGCTTCCCACAGGGTCACAACCTCCTTTAGGAGGATCCACCTGCCCCGTCATGGGGTCCTCCGTGTGCTGCTGGTGGATGTCTGCTCCACCATGAACCTCCATGGGCTGCAGGGAAATCTCTGCTATGGTGCCTGAAGCACTTTTTCCCCCTCCTTCTTCACTGACCTTGGTGCCTGCAGAGTTGTTTCTCTCACATAGTCTCACTCCTCTCTCTTCTGACTGCAGTTGCTGCTGTGGAGCAGTTTTTCATTTTTCCCCTTGCTGTAATACATAATCACAGAGGCTCTACCACCATTATTTATGGTCTTGGCCATGGCCAGGAGCAGGTCCATCTTGGAGCCAGCTGACATTGGTGCTATCAGATGCAGGCGAAGCTTCTAGCAGCTTGTCATAGAAGCTACTCCTGTAGCCTCTCTGCTATCAAAACCTTGCCACGCAAGTCCAATACACAATAAAAACCCACACAGAGTTCCCTGCTAAGAACACAATTAGAAGTCAACTTAGCAAGGCATAAGCAAGATTTTGAACACTGTTGTCTACTAGAGGAGATAATTTCTATGGCTGTTTTAACTAAATTGAACCAGGAAAAATATGAAAGATTGCTTGGAAACAATCTAAAGATTGAATGGAAATTCATGACTTCCTGAAAGCTGGAAGTCAGACAAAAACACCAGCAGGCCTGCATGGATGAACAAGGAGCAGTCTGTCTTATGGCTGAGATGTATAAAACTGAGACATAAATGAAGTATACGGAAGGTGGAGACCGGGGGAAAGTCTAGAGCAAGGAAAACATACGCGTGGTGGAAGAGGATCAGGGCCAAGAATACTGAAGCAAAGTGGACTTATGTAAGTCTTTAAGCTCTGATGGTATGCACCCATGAATGCTGAGGGATCAGGCTGATTTTATGTCAAGGACGTTCTCAATAATCTTTCAGTGATCATGGTGTATTGGGAGAGGTGCCTGAGACTGGAGAAAGTAAATACCACTCGTATCTTCAAAAACGGCAGGAAGGAGGACCCAGGTCAGCCTTACCTCAGTCTCTGGGAACATGATGAAGCAACTAATCCTGGAAACCATTTCTAGGCACATGAAGGATAGAAAGGTGATCAGGAGTAGTCAGCATGAATTCACAAAACGATACACGTGAATGCATGCAAGTATCTGAAGTGATGTTGTAAAGCAGATGGAGCCAGTCTCTTCTCAGTGGTGTCCACTGACAAGATCAGAGTCAACGAGCAAAAACTGAAACACAGCAGACTCCCTATGAACCTCATGAAACATTTTTACTTTGAGGGTGACTTAGCACTGGCACAAGTTGCCAGGGAAGTTGTGGAGTCTCCATCCTTGGACATGTATAAAATCTATCTGGACATGGCCCTAGGCAGTCAGCTCTAGATGATCCTGTTTGAACAGAGAGGTTGGTCAAGATGACCTCTACGCTGTCTTTCTATCCTCAGCCATTCTGAGATGTTGTGATTTCTGAGCAAATTCACAAAGAATTGCTAACTGTGTTTTAGCTGGACTCATTTCTTTTTCATTTTGTGCGTCTAAGAGTTTCTTTAGCAGAGCTATGATTATGCACACATTGTATAAAAGGTGTCCAATAAGGGGAGTTTAGGGGATTATTTTCTTGCAAAAATAGAATTTTCTGTTTGTTACTCTGTGTTATGCACAGTTCTTAATTGGCACTAAGAGATGGAAATACACAGTCAATGCAAAAAGTTCTACAAGCTGAAACATAGCATGTAACTTGACATCTGCAATAACAAGAGTGGAAATAGCACTTACTGATGTCTGCTGTGTGATAGCACCTCACTGTCAGAAATATACCATATTAGAGTCCTCGTCTTGCTGACCAAACAGAATTCTCATTGTACTGTCATAAACAGGTGGATTAGGATCCATGTAAAAAGAAGGAAACATCTCATGTAATGTAGTCCAAAAAATATGTAATTAAACATTTCATATTGAAGGTAAAGTATCACTAGCACAAAAATATTATTCTTCCACATGGATTCACATATTCAACATTTTCATTAATACCTTACTCTCCAAGCATATGAACTTTGCTAACGACACACATTTCCTGTGTGCACAGTTCCATATTTGGTGAAAGCACAAGACAGTCCGGCCTGTGCAATCAAGCATTTGCCCTCATCTTCTGTGCAGAAGGCTTATCAAGGAGTCCGGCAAAACTAATCTGAAAAAGAGCCTAAATATCTGTAAACCAGAACAGTCAAGGTCACTGTGGGTTTTGAACTACCTGTCTAGTAAAAGATTATGAGTGTTCCTATCAGTGACTGTGCTTAAGCATAATTTATCAGCAAAGTGCTAACCCAGTCTCTACTCTCAACATGGAGCCTCAAATTTGATGGCAACTACCATCTCCTCCATTTCGTGTGCTTGAGCAAGGTATAGTTCCTCTGGGAACCTCCTGACTTTATTTTTCATTCTTAGATTCCACTGTTTCTAAGACATTGTTTCGTAAGGCTCTCTTCTTTTCCACTCCATTATTTTCTGTGAAAATCTTCTCCAAACACAGCATGTAAAACTTCTGCCTTTTTGCTGGCTGTTTCTCTGCAAGCCATGCTGGCATTTCCCATCTCGCTTGTTTCTCCTGTTCATGTCCAGTCCTTTTTTCTCCACTTCTCTTTCTTCAACATCTTTTTTATTCAAGCCAAGTTTTTGCTTTTGTTTTTTTTTTTCTTTTTTTCCCCAGGTTTTGTTCACCACAGTTCTTCCCATGATATTAAGATTCTCGTTATTATTTGCTTCTGTTCAATGATTTGAAGCTGTAGTTGTATTGCCCCTTCATCAGTCTTCCTGGTATACTTTTGTTTGTCAGTTTACTTCCTTGTTTCCTTCTACCCTTATTATCAAACAGAAGAATTAACATAACAAACAGCCATGTATATCCATCCCCTTCTTGTCTCGTATTTTTGACATCTTTATTCCAGCAGACAAGCAATTCTGTCAGTGCATGCTTGCCTTTGTTAAGATTAAGCTTTTTCAAGGAATAGTAAGACTGACAGCCTGCTCTAAAATAGTCAGATTTAACCTCCTCCAGATATATGTATTTATTATTCAAATAGAAATAGTGCTTGAGGGCCCAGAATCCTCAATCTTGGTTGTACTGGATTGATTTTTAAGCTAGAGAGTGTAAAAATACAGTCCTGGTCCCTTCTGTCAAGGCCCACAAAGATAAGCATCGCGGGAAAGGACCTGGAAACATATTACAGGCAAATATAAAAGCATGCACCTACACACTCAGGGTCAGTCCCAACATAAGGTCAGAAATTACAGACCCTGTAGGCACACTCAGACTTTTTACTCAGAGACATCTTGTGCTACAGAGAGGAGGCAGAACACTCAGTAGAGGAAGTATCCAGAAGAAAAGTCCTTTTCTTATTTCATGCAATGGCAAAAAATTGTGACTCTTACATTTCTAGCTCAGTCTACTTCAAACTGTGACTATACTAATAGTGGACAACCATTAGAGAGCAGGCTATTTACATCTGTGTAAGAAAAAATGCCAACACTTCGACTTCTCTCCTTCTCTGAGTAAAGACTTCCCATCCCAACAATACTGTAAGAAAGGATGTGGTCAGTGATATGAGCAATAATAAAGATAATAGTGTACTGCCTAGAACTAGGTTGCATCATGGAAGGGAGTTTACAAGAACAGGGGAAAAAAGCTGTTTCCTGATCCCAAAAATATTCATCTAAACGTGAAACGCTGATAGGTAGAAATGAAAAGAAAAACAGAAACAGAGAAAGAACAGCAAATTGCTAGGTTGTAGAAGAGAACAGCAACTGCTTTCCTGAGGGATTATAGCAAATTAGCTTTCTGGATGTATAATCTCATAATACTAAACAGTCAGAGGTGAAATTCAGTCTCTTGATGAGGGATAATAATTTTCAGATTTTTTCTTACTTCTTTCTTGTATTTGTGATGACAAAGAAGGGCTTGTCTCCTTCAAAACTCAAAGCTATATTTTTATATCACAATATTCCTAGACCAACGAAATCTTTTTTTTTCAGGATAATCTAAAATTGTCCCTTTTCCTTCCATCTCAGCCTTGCTTATGTCTCATTTGCATTTAGCCTAGCAATTTTGTTGTGCTGTTTAGGTGACAGACAGACACATATCCCAGCTTTCAAATATACGCTACTTCTATTGCTTCTGAAGGTAGGAAAGATTCTTCAGACATATATTGCACCTGAATTAGCCAAGACTCCTCAGAGATCTGGTGCCGTACGTTTTTAAAGATATACTTATGACTCTTAAGGATTTTATTATCAGGTTTTCATTCTTTCTCAGAAATTGGCTTGTGCTGCTCTATTCCTTTTTTTATGGCATTGGTCTGTCTCACACAAAAACTGTTTGGTAGTCTTATTTTAATATAAAAATAAAGGGATATCTACTTTCATCCCTCAGTTACCTACCAGCAGACATACCGTAAACTGCAACAGTCTCATGAATAAATAAATAAATAAATCCAAGAAAATTAGTCTAATTATATTCTTCCATGCAGTACATCCACCTAATCAAAATTATAGTGCTGTACTGTGGAACTTTGGGGCTGTCATACAGACCTTTAAATAAAAAGGCTAATGTTTAAATGACAAAACAAGGTAATTCAGAAGAAAAATAGACAGCAGATACCATTTTTCTATGTTCTGTTTAAATGAATTACAGATTATTCGACTTAAGGTCATATCTGCCTATACCTGAGTTTAGAGGCATTTCAGAACTGAAATCCAGATACAAGATATGAGAAGGACCTCCATTTTTAATAGGCTATTTTCAGATCTGAATATTTCAAATTCAATAACTCTGTTCTTCAGGCCAACAAGAGCTATAGTTCTTATATGTATTACAGATATATTTACAACACGAATATTGCACCTGAAGTATGCTGCTCCTCAGATAACAAGGATACGGTCCTCAAGGGGCTATGTGATAGCCTGTACCCCAAATGGATTCTGTTCTTTATTAACTATTCTCTGTATAAATAATACTTGTCTAAAACACCTAAAGGATGCAAGTCTTTGAGTAAAACAGTAAACAAATTGAATTAACACATCTCAGAAACTGCATGCCCTTCTATTGCAACCTAACATCCCAGTTCTTCACATTTCCCTCTTCCATCCACTGAGTGTAAGTTACCAAACCTCATCCTCCTTCATCTTCAGGCAAGCCTGAATTCTCTCTATGCCAGAAAAAATGCCTGCACCTATAGACCTAACTGCAGGTATGTATTCAGCAGGAAAGGTGGGAACAGGGGGGAAAGAAAGGAAGAAAACAAGTTTTACTCTTCTGCTTACAGCAATGGCATCACTTTCATCAATGTACATTCCCAGTACAGTGTTGTATTTGCTCTTCTCATACCATTTAGATTCAGAGAGAAGCTGTAACATTACAGAGTTTTCAAAGAGGATGCAGCTCTCTGCTGCTATAAACCCACAGCAGAGCCTCGTCCCCATTGCAAGGGCAATAGAAAGCAGGACAAAGACATTCACAGCAAGGCAAGCATGCTGCCAGGTTTAAGACCTTATACGAGAAATATGAGGCAATAATGTACTGGAGAAAATACAGTTAAGCTACAATGTTATGTTCTGGAGTGACTGGGAAAAAGAAGCAGATGATTAGATGCAGAAGTAGTACTGTACACTGTTTAGCAGAAAGCAGTCAGGAATACATACAGAGGAAAGGGAAGGGTAAAATGACTGTTGGTGAAACTACCTCAATTGCTTCACTACCCAAAACTGAAACCTATTAAAGAAATGTAAAAGGAAAAAAAATTACTGAGGAGGAAATCCTATCTTCTCCAGCTCAGTTCTGATTCTTGGCGCCCACATTTTATGCAGATTTTCACTGGGACATATCTAGACATTTCCAAACTGAAATGAGTACATATGTAGTATGACCAGAAACTGGAGCAAGCACATGTATAGTGCAACCAGGAGCAGCTTGTGAGATTCAGAGGACATTTCTGGAAAGAACAGACAATATGCCGCCACGTTTTTTCAGGCTTGATCACTGGAAAGCGACTATTAATAAGCCAAATACAAACCAAGACAGATGACTATTGCCAAAGCAAATTCTTCTAGTTCACAGGTTCCTGGCTGGAAAAGCATGGTAGCACTTCACACCCGTGAAGAACTCTCTTCAAAGGCACTTTTAGAAGCCTAGGGACTGCAAAATATATATCTGAACAAAAGGGAATGATGAGAGGGCTGGAAGGGAGGAGAATCATTCAAAAGGCTGGAACACTTATGCAAGGAGGAAAGGCTGAAAGAGTTGTAGTTGTTCAGACTGCGGAAAAGAAGCCTCCACGGAGAGCTTATTTAAGATTTTCAGTATATGGAGGGAGCTTATAAGAAAAACAGAGAGGCTTTTTACCAAAGAATGCAGTTACAGGACAACGGGCAAAAGAGGACAGGTTTAGATTGGACATAAGGAGGAAATTTTTTACTACGACAGTGGTGAGACACTGGAACAAGTTGCCCAGAGAAGTGATGGATGCCCCATCATTGGAAGTGTTCAAGGTCAGGTTGGATTGGGCTTTGAGCAACCTGATGTAGTGAAATATGTCCCTGCCCGTGGCAGAGGGGTTTGAACTAGGTGATCTTCAAAGGTCCCTTCAAAGCCCAACCATTCTATGGTTCTATTATGCTATGACAACCATTTCTTTTGTTATTTATCCTACATAGACCCCATTGTTAGACCTGGTGTAAAGTCAAAACTCACTAAAGTGTGTACAGTACCCACATATATGTCTCCAAATCTTTGCTTCCTCTAGTCACTTCTTAAAACAGGATTTTCCTGCTTTTACCTATTTTAATTTAATCTACTTAATATTCTTATTCCTTGAGATAGCAAGCTACTAGTGGATTTTGTTTCATGACCTTCACTGGCATCTTTAACCATAGAAATGATTGATTATGTGTTTACTGCTTACAACTCCTTAGAAAAATTCATATTACATTTAGCAAAGGCCATAGAGACATTCTCATAATCCTTCACTAAACAACAGAAACAACTGACACTCAGAATTATTTCCTACTATTCACGTAGCCAACACAATAAAGAAATCAGTAAGAAAGACAAGGATCATACCTGTAATCTTGGAGAATGGAATGTTCATGGGTGGAAAAGCAGTATGCTCAGGTAAATTCTGTGTTAAACCCTTTGGTGTTTTGGAAAAACAAAGCGTATGTGAAGAAGGCATTTAGATGGAGGAGTGTACCTTTATGAATGATTCTTTAAACTGATCCTTTAATAAACTCTTGAACTTGAGTTACTTGATTAACTGATACCAGTTGTATACAAATAGCAAGAACAATGATACATTTAACAACAGTGAAGTTGAAGAGCTGTGCTTTTTAATTTTATCTCTCAGTCTCTACTTTTTTGGGTCAGCATTTGTAATAGAGTAACCCAGGCTGCCAGTGCATCCCTTCCAAAGACTTCTGAGATTTCATTAAACACTGTTTTACTGGTATTCTGCACAGTAAAACTGCTAGTAGATAAATGAGGAAAAAACACTGAAATAGAAGGAGAGAAGATAGAAGAGAGATCAATGAGCATGAAAACACTTCGTAAGTCTGTGCTGCAGATTCTGTCTCAATTTCTGATGGATTCCTTTTCTCAGTCCACCCGAGGGCAACTGGAATTTAAACTTGCTCTGTAATCTGCAGTCCTGTGCATTTTTCTGTACCTATCTGACAAAGAAATGTTGAAGCAAGAATTTGCTTTTTAGCCAGAAGTCCGAATCTGAAGAATTAATGCCACAAAAAGGCACAGAACAGAGGAAGGAAGCAGCAAAAAAGACCTGCATTAGTATCTAGTGTTAATTTTTCAATACTATACACAAATTGTTTAGATAGCACTTTAGATATGCAAGTGTCCTAAGATGCCTTAAACTGAAATCAATAAGACCTGCCACAGAAATACTGCTTAGCATTAGCGTAAAACTAAAGGGAAGGCTTCAGACCGAATTATCCCTATGAGAAAGAGAGTTTGAAGATTTCTGAAGCAAATGGAAACTCAGTTTCCAGAAATGAAAGAAAACCTTCAAAAAACTTTTGAGAGACACTGTTGTCAAAACATATTAGTATGTAACATACGTAGGTTAAAATGTTGGTCTAACAGGGATAATGCACTCTAAGCCATAAAGGCACTCTACAGAACTGTAAAATCAACTTGAAAAGTAGCTTGGAGACAAGAATGCAATATGGTAAAACACCAGTTAGTCAACCATTGTTTACTGTCAGTTTCAGTTCTCTAAAATCAAAGCATTATGTCTCAGCCTACACTGCTTGTGCTTTTTTTTTTCTTTTATCTCAGCCCTGTCTCCTATAGATATTAACAGTTAAAATATTTCTGGTGTTTTTAATCTTAGTATTGCAAAGAAACAACCAGTCAATGCATAACTATTCTGCGTTGAGTACTATTATCTCAGCTAACAGGTGGATGAGTGACTTGTCAGGGCAATAGTTGCATTTAAGTAGTAAAATAAAAAAAAATGAAATAAGAATAATAATTAAAATAGCCTACTGGCTGGCTAGATGGAAAGTTGGATTTTAAATTTTCATAATTAATCTTAAATAAAAAAGATGTAATTTAAAAGGATGAGTTGTTTTTTGGTTTGTTTTTTTTTTTTTTAATTCTGTAAATACCTGATTTGTTCTGTTCTCTGTTATATTTTACCAGCAAAGTTTTTAGTCTTAAAATATAAATTTGTATTTTTTAAAGCAATAAATATTAGTTCTGTATAAAATGACAAGCAGTCTCTGTCTGCTGTTCATGGTCATATTGTATTATTGTGAAGGGAAAAGGTATGAAATATTTGGCACAATATGCCCCATTATTATTAATGCAGCCAATTCTATGAAACTGTACTGGAACAATCTTATTTTACATTCATTGTAACAGAAGGAAAACAGCGTCACAGCATGACCTTATGAAAGTATTTCTCAAATTTATCAAATTCATTAATCAACTACCTTCTCTTTGAAATCATTCTGTAAAATAATTTATTAGACTTTCCATAATAGTCACATATGCTAAACTCAGCTATCACAGATGCTTCCACCACCTAGTCTGATAACTAGCTTTTGTCACAACATGACCTTCTTTCTCCGAAGTACCAAAGCATGCTAATTAGACCTATGAAAGGGGAATAAATCCTCTCTGTAAAAGCTCATATTTTTCCCTGTCTGAAAACTTCATGTAGTGTTATGTGTATATATTCTTATTAAACATGTTGCATACACCTCCTGATTTTCACATAAATTGTTGTTTAAACATCAGTAAAAATATTTAGGTGTTTTGTTTCATTTTGGTTTTTTAACATTATGCTGCATGCATGTAATTTCACTCATGATTCAGTATCTCACTTTTTGAAATTGTATTTGTCTTTTTACACTAAAATCTCTGAAACTGCAAATATTAATGAAATCGTAATAAACTAGCTTGAAATGGCACCTTAATATGTTTTAATTGGCATGTACAAATGTCTTCTGCAGGAGTGGCAAATTCTGCAAGACTGAGATATTGATCATTAACACAATGATCCATGTCACAAGCACCTCAGTTTATCATAATCTCATTTCCTTAATGACAGAAGCAAGCATTTTAATTCAGGAGATACTCCAATAAATCAGCACGGTATTGAATCTGAATGCTATCAGAAAGAACAGTACTTAGTTGGATCAAATGGTAAAATATTTTCAGCAAACACTATAAAAACAGCAAAAATTGTGTCATGATCATGATAATATGGTTACTAAGTTAACCCTTAAGTCACATACCATCGTCAAGGACTTCAGGAAATTTCCCTGGTAGAGTAACCCAAAATTTGTGGATTTTTTAATCCTGTTTACTTTTTTACTCTTCAGGTAACTTAAAGTTGTATAAATTGGAGTATTTAAATGACAATAATGAAGCTGTGTATAAATATTTTTTTCTGCTAAAAAAAAAATGCTGCTCAGACAGACCCTTTGTATATTGGCTTTATGTATCTGTATAAAAAAGAGCTAGGTGCAAATAAGCTATCACTAAGAGTCAAAAGCACTGAAAAGTAATAACTGCAGAAAGGAAAATCTCTTACTCTGAGTCACTGTGCCCTATCAATGTAATATGAGGTAAACAGCTGTACCATGATTGGATGTTGAGAAAAGAAGGGGCATCCAAACTCTGACAACAGAGACGTGTATACGAAGGTTTATGACTAATCAAAATGAAGGTTTTTCACCAACGATGCTCTGACAAGCATCCATCATTCAAGAGATGCAAAATATTAGCCCTGCCAATAGGGAATCTTTGGGCTAAAGTAAGACAAGAGAGGTAGGAGATGGTATACGAGAGTGAAAATCGCTATGAGTATGATAAGCATAGCTGGGATAAAAAAGAACCAAAGACCACGTCAGAGACAATTCTTTCACTGTCAGGAAGTGATGCCTCGCCAAAAAGATCAGCTTTCACATAAGTGCACAGATTCTGAGATCGTATCTTTCAGTAAGTAAAACTGATTAAAAGTATGATAAAGAGAAAACAATCTCATTTCAGTATTTTGGGGGAATATCTTTAGATTTTCCCCTTTTGCATTTTTTTATTGATTACAATAAAATAATATGGTATAATTTGTATTAATTTTTCCTTGTACTGTGTGTCATACAACAAAAAATTTTGATGGACCTCAGTTGATGTTCCTGTCCCACTTCACCAACTCCCTACAGTTTTCATATTTTTTGTTATTTTGAATATGTAGATTATTTACATAAGAAAACAAATAAGCAAACAAATAAACCACCTTTCCCAGGGAGCCCTAAGTCATCTGGTCACTGCTGCTATATGTATCATCAAAATATTATCCTTTTAAGAGAATCATAAAATCATTTGTATATTTCTCTTGCTTGAAAAAGTATTAAATCTTGGATTCAGAATTAAAAACAGACGATATGTATTAGATTGGTCTGCCACTAATGCCATATGGCAGTTTCCAAACTGCGGGTGAACTCTCGGCTTGAATTGCTGCTGACCAGTCAAGACCAAAATTTTACTTGAGGATCCTGTAGAGATAATCTTCTTAAGATGAGTATATCACCAGTAGACACAAATACTGCTAAAAACTTTCATAAAGTACAGCTCATGAACTAGTTAAACATAACATGCTTAGTTGAGAGGTAGGCCTGTGCAAAACTCATGAAGTTTAATAAGGCTGAGTGCAAGGTCCTGCACATGGGTTAGGGCAATCCAAAGCACAAATACAGGCTGGGCAGAAAATAAATTGAGAGCAGCCCTGAGAAGATGGGGATGCTGGCTGACAAGAAGCTCAACATGACCTGACAAATGTCGCTCGCAGCCCAGAAAGCCAGCTATATCATGGGCTACATCAAAAGAAGCGTTGCCAGCTGTTTGTGGAAGGGGATTCTGCCCCTCTACTCCACTCCAGTGGGACCTTAGATGGAGTCTTGTGTCTAGCTCTGGAGCCCTCAGGGCAGGAAAGACGTGAATCTGTTGGAATGGGTCCGGAGGAGAGCTACAAAAATGATCCGAGGGCTGGAACACCTCTCCTACAAGGACAGGTTGAGAGAGTTGGGGCTGTTCAGCCTGGAGAAGAGAAGGCTCTGAGGAGACCTTACTGCAGCCTTTCAGTACTTAAAGGGAACGTATGAGAAAGATGAGGACAAACTTTTTAGCAGGGCCTCTTGCAATAGGATAAGGGCTAAAGGTTTTAAACTGAGGGAGGGTAGATTTAGGCTAGATATAAGGAAGAAACTTTTTACAGTGAAGGTGGTGAAAGAGTGGAACAGGTTGCCCGGAGAAGCTGTGGATGCCCCCTCCATGGAAGTGTTCAAGGCCAAGTTGGATGGGGCTTTGAGCAACATGGTCTTGTGGAAGGTCTCCCTGCTCTTGGCAGGGGGGTAGAACTACATGATCTTTAAGGTCCCTCCAACCATTCTACAATTCTTTGATTCTACGACAAGTTGTAAAGAGCTGAGAGACTATTCACTGAATTGTTTCCAAGGAACAGATGAGTAAGCTCTTCGCATGGACTCTCAATTGTGTTATCAACAAGAAATATCTTTGTGAAACAGATTTTAGAAAGAAGATAAGTTTTGTAACCTTGCATAGATGAGGACACAGATTTTCAATATTCTGCATTATACTAACTTCTCTTCTTCAAGCACTCTTTGCATTTTGGTTGGAAAGATACATGACACCAACTGTTTAATGTTTATAAACTGGAATTTTAATAATAGACCTCAAACAGTACATGTCTTCCTTGTTATTGATCTCTGTGCACTTGGATATTCATACTTAGTGAGGACCTATGGACTGTTGTCATTCAAAGGTCTTTATAATTTTGGTGCTTTGCTAGAAGCCCTTATAAAAATAAAAAACATGAACTTTTGTGGGTAATAGTTTGCCAGAAAGTTATGAAACTGAAGGGAGAATAATTTATGTCTCAAAATATATGAAAAATACACTGCAGTATAAGTACGTATTTTAAGTCCTTGTGAAAGACTTGGAACACCATTAAAGAAACACTTATGTTGTAAAATGAGAATATGAATGAAAGACATCTATTTTCAATTGAGCATAACAAAGATTTGTCTTTTTCTTTGTGCAGGTGATATTTAGCTGACTTGACTAAAGGTCAACTCAATTGACTAAAAGTAAATTCAACTTGCGTTTTCTTCTAAGCATGTGAAAAAATTTAAGTATCTCATGGTATCGTTTTTCAACTTGCCAGTCATTTAATCTGTATTTTTTAAAAGAGCTTAGATACATTGTTTCCATCAAACGCCAACTTTTAATTTCTTGAGGCAGATCTGGCTCACATCTTTGTTATTACTAAGCACTAACATTTAATAAAAACTTACACATAGTCTGTTGGAATAGAAATAAAATGCACAGAGAACAAAAATAGGGATCAGCAAGCAACTACAATGAAGTAAAGAGGAAAAATGTCCCATTTTTTAAATCTGTTCTAGATCTTGGGAAATATAAGAGTTTCCTATTACTCTACTAACTGTGGACGTGCATGAGACAAGTAGGACTAGAAACAAGATGTGATCTAAGCATTGAAACGTTTGTGTCCACGGTGCAAAGCATGTCAATGCATTAAGTGTTGAGATTTCCACAGAAAGAAGAGGATGCCTCAAAACTGAAGCCCAAAAAGCCCAACTAATGTGTGCGAAGCTGGAGCTGGATCTCAACAAAAAGCAGTTCCTGTCATGTTGAGAGAGGATTGTATGCTTGAAATCATTCAAGACTCCAAGTCTACAGTATTATTTTACTAGTGTACATTCTACTACTTTTCTCTCAAAAGTAAAGCAAAGACCACTGTTTTCTTTAAAATAACCTTTACTCTATACAGTTTTCCTGAGTGTACACGTTTAGACCACTGCTCCACAGCACAGACAACCAGTGGATTCACTGCCCTCACTAGTGGCTCTGGGCTGTAGAAATAGGTTCTTGAAGAGAAAAAAATGTTCAGTTCACTTCCTTTAATCCTTCTGGACTGAAAAGTTGTATTTATTTATTAATGACCCATAAATAACAAGTAATCAGAGAAATCTACACTTACAAGATAAATAAAAAATTCAGAATATAAAGGAAAATACTAGATACTTGCAACATTGATACACATCTACAAATTTCTAAACACCCTTTGTTAACCAGTCCCAATGAGTTCTCATACACACATGCGCACACATATACACAGACACACTCTCCCCAGATGCAGGGGTTGCAGCTGACAGCACCCATCTGCCTCGCCCGAGGTCTTGTTTCCTCCCCAAGGTCTCCAAGGTTTCTCTTGACTGCTTTACTGCAGTGATCCAGTTGGGACCACACATAAATGTGAATCTTACTTTTATTTAACAAGAAGAAGGCTTTAGAGCCAGCTCCACCTCTCAGGACTGTTACATATTTTATGTTAATCACTGGCAGACCAGAGAAAAGATAATAGCTCCAACAAAACTTATTGAGACTGCATGCACTTGTAATGATTCAGCAGGGTAAGAGTTTAGTTCAGACACTTCTCTAAAATGAAAACACGTGGTTTCAAGGACCCTAATATAGAAAAAGGATTTGAATCTGGGTTTCCAGAATTCTGGCTAATTGCTCTAAGATTTGAACTATTGAGAAAGAAAATTAGAAATTGTTTCATTTATACTGTGAAAAAAAAATAGAATCTCCTAATAAATTTTGTGCAGAGCACAACCTATTAGGCATGGTCTGAGAATGCCAGCAGAGATTACTCCTCTGAGTGTGCATAGGAGCAGGACTTAGTGACTGAATGACAGAAACATCAAAAGCTACAGAGCCTAAGGAACTTAGTTTTGTCCAGAATCAGACAGTATGTGGAAAACTTCAGCAATGCAATGGAATTCTACTTATAATTAGTTTTACAATAGATATTAGGGGGTTTCTTCAGTTGTTTTCTCTTTTACAAATGCAGTCTTCAGCTTTTGTGTCCTTTAGGACACTATCTTGTGTTTAGAAAATCTAAATCATTTTCAGTCCTGTAAATAGAGCAGAAACGCCTGCTATACTTTTGGGAGATGACATAGTTATTTCAAGGTGAAATACAAAGAAATTGCAGAATCACAGAATCACAGAATAGTAGGGGTTGGAAGGGACCTCTGTGGGTCATCTAGTCCAACCCTCCTGCCGAAGGAGGGTCACCTACAGCAAGCTGCACAGGACCTTGTCCAGGCGGGTCTTGAATATCTCCAGAGAAGGAGACTCCACAACCTCCCCGGGCAGCCTGTTCCAGGGCTCCGTCACCCTCAGAGGGAAGAAGTTCTTCCTCGTGTTCAGATGGAACTTCCTGTGCCTCAGTTTGTGCCCATTGCCCCTTGTCCTGTCACTGGGCACCATTGAAAAGAGCTTGGCCCCATCCTCCTGACACCCACCCTTCAGATACTTGTAAGCATTTATAAGGTCCCCTCGCAGCCTTCTCTTCTTCAGGCTGAACAAGCCCAGCTCCGTCAACCTCTCCTCGTAGGGGAGATGTTCCAGTCCCCTCACCATCCTCATAGCCCTCCACTGGACTCTCTCCAGTAGCTCTTCATCTTTCTTGAAGTGGGGAGCCCAGTAGTGGACACAGTACTCCAGATGAGGCCTCACTAGGGCAGTGTAGAGGGGAAGGAGAACCTGCCTCGTCTTGCTGGCCACAGTCTTCTTGATGCACCCCAGGATCCCATTGGCTTTCTTGGCAACCAGGGCACACTGCTGGCTCATGGTTAACCTGTCGTCCACTAGGACACCGAGGTCCCTCTCCGCAGAGCTGCTCTCCAGCAGGTCCACCCCAAGCCTGTACTGGTGCATGAGGTTGTTCCTCCCCAGGTGCAGGACACTGCACTTGCCCTTGTTGAACCTCATCAGGTTCCTCTCTGCCCAGCTCTCCAGCCTATCCAGGTCACGCTGAATGGCAGCACAGCCTTCTGGTGTATCTACCACACCTCCCAGTTTGGTGTCGTCAGCAAACTTGCTGAGGGTACATTCTAACTCTTCATCCAGGTCGTTGATGAAGAAGTTAAACAAGACTGGGCCCAGTACTGACCCCTTGGGGACACCACTTGTTACCAGCCTCCAACTAGACTCAGAGCCGCTGATGATAGCCCTCTGAGTTCTGCCATTCAGCCAGTTCTCTATCCACTTCACCGACCACTCATCCAGCCCACACTTCCTCAGCTTCCCCAGGAGGATATCATGGGAGACTGTGTCGAAAGCCTTGCTGAAGTCCAAGTAGACAACATCCACGGCTCTCCCTTCGTCTACCCAGCCAGTCATGTCGTTGTAGAAAGCTGTCAGATTGGTCAGGCATGATTTCCCCTTGGTGAATCCATGCTGACTACTCCTGATAACCTTCTTTTCTTCCACTTGCTTCATGATGGCCTCCAGGATAAGCTGCTCCATCACCTTTCCCGGGATGGAGGTGAGGCTGACCGGCCTGTAGTTCCCTGGGTCCTCCTTCTTGCCCTTTTTGAAGATTGGAGTGACATTGGCCTTTCTCCAGTCCTCGGGCACCTCTACTGTCCTCCAGGACCTCTCAAAGATGATGGAGAGTGGCTCAGCAATGACATCCACCAGCTCTCAGCACTCGTGGGTGCATTCCATCGGGGCCCATGGATTTGTGGACGTCCAGATCGCTTAAGCGATCCCTCACACAGTCCTCCTCGATCAAGGGAAAGTCGTCCTCTTTGTAGGCTTCATCTCTTACCTCCGAGGCCTGGGATTTCTGAGGGCCAGTCTTAGCACTGAAGACTGAAGCAAAGAAGGCATTCAGTAGCTCTGCCTTCTCCGCATCCTCCGTCACCAGGACACCCGCCTCATTCAGCAGCGGCCTCACATTGTCCCTAGCCTTCCTTTTGCTGCTGATGTAGTTGAAGACGCCCTTCTTGTTGTTTTTGACATCCCTTGCCAGCTTCAGTTTCAGGTGAGCCTTGGCCTTCCTCGTCGCGTCCCTGCACGCTCTCACCACATTTCTGTACTCTTCCCAAGTGGCCTGTCCCTCTTTCCACATTCTATGCACCTTTCTCTTCTGCCTGATCTCCACTAGAATCTCCTTGTTTAACCATGCAGGTCTCCTGCCTCCTTTGCTAGATTTCTTTCTCAGGGGGATGCATTGCTCCTGTGCATGGAAGAAGTGTTGTTTAAAGAGCGACCAGCACTCATGGACCCCCCTGCCTTCGTGAGCCCTGGCCCACGGGATTCCTCCCAGTAGCTCCTTGAAGAGGGCAAAGTCAGCCCTCCTGAGGTCCAGGGTTTTGATCCTGCTTATCGCCCTGCTTCCTCCACGCAGGATCCTGAACTCGACCATTTCATGGTCACTGCAGCCGAGTCTACCTCCAACCTTCACATCCTCCACCAGTCCCTCCTTGTTTGTTAACACAAGGTCCAGCAGAGCGCCTTTCCTTGTTGGTTCCTCCATCACTTGCATCAGAAAGTTATCATCGATGCTCTGTAGGAACCTCCTGGATTGTGCCTGCCTAGCTGTATGGTCTTCCCAGCTGATGTCAGGGTGGTTAAAGTCCCCCATGAGAACCAGGGCCTGTGACAGTGAGGCTGCCTGCAGCTGCCTGTAGAAGGCCTCATCAACCTCCTCCTCCTGGTCAGGTGGTCTGTAGTACACACCCACCGTAATGCCACCCTTATGAGCCTGTCCCTTAATTCTAACCCACAAGCTTTCAACTTGTTCCTCATTTGCCCCCAGGCCAAGCTCAATGCATTCTACTTGCTCCCTCACATATAGAGCAACTCCCCCACCTCTCCTTGTTGGCCTGTCTTTCCTAAAGAGTCTGTAGCCATGCATGACAGCATGCCAGTCATGCGAGTTGTCCCATCACGTTTCTGTGATGGCGACCAAGTCGTAGCCGTCCTGCTGTATAATGGCTTCCAGCTCCTCCTGTTTATTGCCCATGCTACGTGCATTGGTGTAAACACACTTGAGCTGGGCTGTCAATCTCACCCCTGGCCTTGGCACTCCAAGCCTAGGCTCATCCCTAGTAAGCTGGGTGATATCCCCTTAATATTAATATTAATTAATAAAGTAAAATAAAATAAAAAACTGCTATACTTTTTCTGTTAATCAACTAAAGACCATCTGCTGAAGCTGTAATTTCAGTACATTGTACTTAAAATGTAATAGCTATCTATTTGCATTGCCTTGATTAAAATTATAACAGTAGCAAGTATGTAACAGTCTGAAATAAAACAAAAAACTTTTGCAGTGATAAATTATACTGTACTGCTAGGCTGCTGCTTCCATAAGTTAAAATGTCTACTGAAAATCAAAGAAATACCATTTAACTGATGGTCCTCTCTACACATCTTTTTAATCACATTGCTGTAGACCATCTGGCAGCACAGAGTTGAGTTTTCTCTGTCTGGCCATGGAAGTCTAACCGTGGCACAAAGTTAGGAGATTAGTCGGCCTACAAAAGAGGCAATCTGGAGATTTAGGTCACTGGAAGTTTGAAGTATGTTGTCTCTTCCCCTTGATGACTAGGCTCTTTGATCATTTGTTGCAGTTAAATGTCTGCATTTAGATAAGGTGAATTTGGGCCAAAGAGCTCCCTAAGCATTTATGGAATAAGTAGTTATAATAGATATATCTTTCCTGGAAAATCTTCCTGTAGCTCTTCAAGAGGTAGCACCAAAAAATACATTGACTATTGAATGTGTCCTTTAGAATATTTAATAGAAAAAACCTTTCCTACCTTACAGACCTCTGCAGTCCAAGAACTTATAAAATACAATTGCATCTCTGTTTAGATCAAAGATCAAATTTGATAAGTGATTTCTGTTTGGTTAGGAAATAAGGAGACACCAGGTAAGGAGAACTGAGATACAGTCAGTATACTCACAACGATGCTTGAGATCTTGTCCCCCAGGGCTTAGATACGTACAGTCAACATTAAGGAAGACCTATCTCTTTTATGGTTATTACAAGTCTGTCTTTTGCCAAGCAAGTCTATCTCCTTTACTGAAGTAGTTTCTCTAGCTCCAGTCATACTTCCACCCAAAAGCACTGACATTTCATTTTCAAATTGTAAACTTAACTCTGCATGAATTTGCTGTGGTCACATCTGCAAACCAGGTGAGATTAAGCCATTTAATCCATAATGGCTTATTCGTTACAAACACATGTTACCACATCAGGCAAATTATAAAATCACAGTTTGGTAGGTAGCCTACAATACAAGGTTGTAATTGTGTCTTGCAGGAAAAACAAAGCAGAAAACTCTCTCCCATTAACTGTTTTACTCTGAGGTAAGTGCACATAATTCCTATAGACTGGCTGATGTGTTGTAAACTGTCCTACTTCTTGTTCACAATGTAATTTGTTTATGTGCCCATTCCCTTAATGACTCTTGGAAATTGTCAGTATGGTTCAAAATCTATGGCTGCCAAAAAAAAGAGAACAGGTTACTTCTGAATGAGAACTCTCTTGTTATGCTCAACTGTAAAACTGTTGCCTTTGAGAATTTCTGACATTGCTGTTGGCACAAGAGCAGTATGTGGTTCACACATCAATAAAAAGACTCCTTGGTAGTCTCCTTTGCTAATCTAAATGATTTTAACTTTCTGCTCCAACACTATCCCATTTTTTTCTTGATCCCACTTTCACTCATTAGAGTTAGCTGTGAAGATCTCTTAAATAATTC
The DNA here is from genome assembly GCF_030867145.1 of Opisthocomus hoazin. NCBI lineage: Eukaryota > Metazoa > Chordata > Aves > Opisthocomiformes > Opisthocomidae > Opisthocomus > Opisthocomus hoazin. Next base: position 50,159,449 of record NC_134421.1, on the reverse strand, counting down.
TGCAATGCCAAATAACACTTGTAGTCTGCTGTTTATAGATGTCCAGAGAAACACCAGATGGTTGATTCTGGTCATTCCATTTGGGTACAGTATCATACCTGAACTGTCTTACTACAGAGATGCCTTCAGGTTTTTTCTACTTGCTACTGTTTTATTGAATAAACAGATGTTTCATTTCCAGTAGCCCCTTGCTCTATTATCAAGAACTTCAGCTAACTCTGGAAGTGAATAGAAGTCCTCAGGCTTTCACTGTAAAATGTCTGCATTTTAACCCAGCCAATTGACTTACTAAACTTCATCTCACTTAAATGGAAATGTTTAAAAGCATCCTGTTACCTTCAACATCATGTATATCTTGTCAAGCAGAATCCTCAGATATTAACTCAGTTATTTCCTTCTCAATAACTTTTCTAAATCAAATAAAACTTCCATAATCAAAACAATTAACAAAGTATATAACAAACAATAAGAAACATTCATTTTCAAGAAGATAATATTTCATCAGATTCCAACGTTGAAAGCAATAGATTTAAATCCTGCAGATACGCAACACTTAACACCTGCAATAATCCACTGTAATCCCTTTTCTCAATGAACAATTCTTACCTATTGTTAGGGGGATGTATAATATAAAAACGAGTTTCAGGCCAAGTGGATTAGAAAGATAAACCCATTCTTTAGTCCCACTGATTTTTAAGTTATTATCCTAGAACAAAGTCTCCTATCTCGACTCTACTGTATCACCAGTTGCAAAACCAGAATGAACATCTGCCTCCAGCAATAACTGACAGTGAAGAACTACAGGGGGAGAGGGGGCAGGCATAAGGATCATGTGTTTTACGTTATCTAAAAAGAGATATTTCTAACTTCTTTTGGCTGGCCATTTCTATTCCATTCATGGCTATTGTCAACTCTTCTCATTTACCCCTCTCTGCCTCTCCTTATGTTTTTCTGTTTTTAACTCTTGCACTAATGATTCCAACTGAAGTTTTTGTTTGTGATGTTTTTATTTTTTTTTTTCTTAAACTTTACCATCATATTGGCCTCCTGATCCCCCTAAGAATATCTACTTGAAAACCATTTGCTCATCCCTTTTCTCTTTCTTGCCCACGGCAGTACATAAAATGCACTCTGATTGAGAGAAAAGTAAATTGTTTTGAACAAGAACTGACCCTCCTCTACAAAAAAATATCAGTGAGTTTATTCTTCCTTCTTTTATGAAATTCTTCCGAGACTTCTGTCTTCTGTAATTTTTCTTCCCTAAGCTCCTATATCTTGTTTCTGAGATTCCATCACAATGATAATTTTGCAGTAGTACTTGTTTGCTAAGTGATATAATTTCTTCTGTATTTTCTGTATCTTTCTTTCCTTAGACCCATGGCCTGTACGTGATTCCATAATTTTAAAACATAAACACTATTTACGATTTACATACTTCATCAATCTTTAAAATCTGTCTGGAATTATCAGATGTTTTTTAAAAAAAGCAAAACTCCTGTTGTGACCACTGATAGGAACATTTTATTTCTGTGCACCTGGAAGAGGATGTGTCTTCATAATATTCATCTACAGCTAACAATATTTGTTTTTTCCTGTGGACTTCTTCTTATGAGAACCGAGAGTGGGTTTTTCGTTTGGTATAGTTTGGTTTTAATCACTTTGCTCCTCTAAAATATTACTAGAAACTACAAACACCAATGGGAGAAAATGGAAGAAACTCCAGAAGACAACCTCTGCAGGCTCACCAGAATTTCCTTAATGTTAAATATAACTTTTTATGTTTACAGAGCTTCATACTAAGTTGTCCACATTGATCCTGTGTTTGTTTGCAAACATCAAGTACTTCCTTAAAACTATGTAACCGTTGGCAAAAAAATATCTTCATAGTTACAGGTAAGAAGTACCTAATCTGGTTAAATTCCTCTTTTGCCCCTCAGAACATATTTTATACCACTATCATAATATCAGAAAATACCTAGAAATACTTTGGATTTTTTTTTCTAGTAAATAGAAGAATTTAATAATTTTTTTGAAGGACCGTTTAGTTTCTTTCTTTCTTTCTTTCTTTCTTTCTTTCTTTCTTTCTTTCTTTCTTTCTTTCTTTCTTTCTTTCTTTCTTTCTTTCTTTCTTTCTTTCTTTCTTTCTTTCTTTCTTTCTTTCTTTCTTTCTTTCTTTCTTTCTTTCTTTCTTTCTCTGTTTTTCTTTCTTTCTTTCTCTCTCTCTTTCTTTCTTTCTTTCTTTCTTTCTTTCTTTCTTTCTTTCTTTCTTTCTCTGTTTTTCTTTCTTTCTTTCTCTCTCTCTCTCTTTCTTTCTTTCTTTCTTTCTTTCTTTCTTTCTTTCTTTCTTTCTTTCTTTCTTTCTTTCTCTGTTTTTCTTTCTTTCTTTCTCTCTCTCTTTCTTTCTTTCTTTCTTTCTTTCTTTCTTTCTTTCTTTCTTTCTCTGTTTTTCTTTCTTTCTTTCTCTCTCTCTTTCTTTCTTTCTTTCTTTCTTTCTTTCTTTCTTTCTTTCTTTCTTTCTTTCTTTCTTTCTTTCTTTCTTTCTTTCTTTCTTTCTTTCTTTCTTTCTCTCTTTCTCTCTTTCTCTCTTTCTCGTTCTTTCTTTCTTTCTCTCTTTCTTTCTTTCTTTCTTTCTTTCTCTCTTTCTAAATTTATACGACTTAAAAATATTAAAATTCTCCTCAACAGACAAGATCCAGAGCGAACGTCAATCAGTGGAAGTAAATGTGTTTTAACCTTTTGGACCTGTTGAAAATATTCCACTACATTAACATTAAGGAAAACTTTATTCCCTCACTATGTGCTTTGTATTCCCACCAACAGCAATAAGGATCTTGCAAGCATGATGTACTTTATCTTCACATACATGCTTAGTTGATGGCTTAATCTTAATTGACAAGAGTTTGAAATACTGTTTGGAGACCAGTGAAGATTTTTAATTTCTGCTTCAAAAACGAAAAAAAAGGAATATCATACAGGGTGCCCTAACTTTGGATTTTTTCTCTCCTTTCAACTTAGGTCCTGTTATATTATTTCAACAAGTACGTTACATCCCATTGCATAATATGAGAATCGTGAGGTAGAGGAGTGTTAAGATGTTTTCTTTTGAGTTAATGACACATGTCTGCATAGTTGAGATAATAAAACTCTTTGCATTAGCAGCAAAATAAGTTTCTGGCTGACAATTTAGTATTAGCTACCTTTTTTTTCTTAGCAGTGGGATCCATTTCTTCCAAAGCTGCAGCAATTCTGTTCCTTATGGGTAGTTAAGCAAACCTGCCTTCGTGCTATTAACATTATGTAAATGAGGCTAAAATTCTTAATGCAATGACACTTTGGCTATAAAATGTGCTGTGGAGGGGAAAAAGTTGATAATGAAACAAGCATATTCACAGATAAAGAGACAGAAACAGCTAACTTGCCATTTATTTTTGCGTACTTCATAACCATTCTATGTAAACTTCCAAACAGAACTTTGAAGTTTTGCATTAGCGTAATTACACTATAATAAGATTTCTTGTTGTTTTTCTTTTTCATTAATTTCTCATTGTCTTACACAAAGTTGTACTTCACTGGCAGTCTGCATTTTGCTTAGGGCTGGTCCTCCTCCTCACTCCCTGCACTCACATTAAAAAAATTTTAGCTCAAAGAGCGATCCTGACTCGCTACAGATCCCACTGCAGTCCCTGTGCTGGAGAAGAGCTCTAACACACTTTCAAGAGGTAATGGTGGTGAGTCTGTGTAGTGGTGAGACAAGCTCACTCAAGACCCAGTGTCTTGCTAGACACAAAGTGCAAAGAATTTCTCACAAAAGAATATTCCTTCAGTAGTCTCATTAGTTCCATTTCCTAGACAAAGATAGCTATTTCAGTAGTATAATTTTTATGTAACAATTTTACCCTTATCAATCTTTGGGCCTCATACTCTCACTATAATGCAGTGAGTATGGAATAGTAGAATAAGTCGGTGGTACCACAGCATGTGTTATTATCCCTGGTGTTGACTGACAAGCCATGTAGTGCAGATTGCCCTTTGGCTTTTTCTAGAACTTCGTAAGATGAAGGCCATTAGGATATTGCTCTACCTTTGATCTTCTTCCTGTTTAACAGTCTTGCCTGCATTGGATTGACTAGGCCCCGGAGGTAAGAGAAGAAGCCTACAAAGAGAACGACTTTCCCTTGGTCGAGGAGGACTGTGTGAGGGATCGCTTAAGCGATCTGGACGTCCACAAATCCATGGGCCCCGATGGAATGCACCCACGAGTGCTGAGGGAGCTGGCGGATGTCATTGCTGAGCCAGTCTCCATCATCTTTGAGAGGTCCTGGAGGACAGGAGAGGTGCCCGAGGACTGGAGAAAGGCCAATGTCACTCCAATCTTCAAAAAGGGCAAGAAGGAGGACCCAGGGAACTACAGGCCGGTCAGCCTCACCTCCATCCCGGGAAAGGTGATGGAGCAGCTTATCCTGGAGGCCATCATGAAGCAAGTGGAAGAAAAGAAGGTTATCAGGAGTAGTCAGCATGGATTCACCAAGGGGAAATCATGCCTGACCAATCTGACAGCTTTCTACAACGACATGACTGGCTGGGTAGACGAAGGGAGAGCCGTGGATGTTATCTACCTCGACTTCAGCAAGGCTTTCGACACAGTCTCCCATGATATCCTCCTGGGGAAGCTGAGGAAGTGTGGGCTGGATGAGTGGTCGGTGAAGTGGATAGAGAACTGGCTGAATGGCAGAACTCAGAGGGTTGTCATCAGCGGCGCTGAGTCTAGTTGGAGGCTGGTGACAAGTGGTGTCCCCAAGGGGTCAGTACTGGGCCCAGTCTTGTTTAACTTCTTCATCAACGACCTGGATGAAGAGTTAGAATGTACCCTCAGCAAGTTTGCTGATGACACCAAACTGGGAGGTGTGGTAGATACACCAGAAGGCTGTGCTGCAATTCAGCGTGACCTGGATAGGCTGGAAAGCTGGGCAGAGAGGAACCTGATGAGGTTCAACAAGGGCAAGTGCAGTGTCCTGCACCTGGGGAGGAACAACCTCATGCACCAGTACAGGCTTGGGGTGGACCTGCTGGAGAGCAGCTCTGCGGAGAGGGACCTGGGTGTCCTGGTGGACAACAGATTAACCATGAGCCAGCAGTGTGCCCTGGCTGCCAAGAAAGCCAATGGGATCCTGGGGTGCATCAAGAAGGGTGTGGCCAGCAGGACAAGGGAGGTTCTCCTTCCCCTCTACACTGCCCTGGTGAGGCCTCATCTGGAGTATTCTGTCCAGTTCTGGGCTCCCCAGTTCAAGAAGGATGAAGAGCTACTGGAGAGAGTCCAGCGGAGGGCTACAAGGATGGTGAGGGGACTGGAGCATCTCCCCTACGAGGAGAGGTTGAGGGAGCTGGGCTTGTTCAGCCTGAAGAAGAGAAGGCTGCGAGGGGACCTTATAAATGCCTACAAATATCTTCAGGGTGGGTGTCAGGATGATGGGGCCAAGCTCTTTTCAGTGGTGCCCAGTGACAGGACAAGGGGCAATGGGCACAAACTGAGGCACAGGAAGTTCCGTCTGAACATGAGGAGGAACTTCTTCCCTCTGAGGGTGACGGAGCACTGGAACAGGCTGCCCAGGGAGGTTGTGGAGTCTCCTTCTCTGGAGATATTCAAGACCCGCCTGGACAAGATCCTGTGCAGCCTACTGTAGGTGACCCTGCTTCGGCAGGGGGGTTGGACTAGATGACCCACAGAGGTCCCTTCCAACCCCTACTATTCTGTGATTCTGTGATTCTGTGACCAAAACCGGATGCCATCCCTCTACGTGCTCGCTCTGCCCCAGCTAATACAGCCCAGGAGGCTGCTAGCTCTCCTGGTTTGTAGAGCATTGCAGACTCACACTCATCTTGCTGTCTACCAGAGTCTCAAGGACTTTTCTGCAGAGCTGCTTCCCAGCCCTCAGTTCTGTTAGTGCCATTTCAAGGTGCTCTTCCTTCCCAGATGCAGCTTTTTTAATTTGTCCTTGTATTTCATGAGGTTCCTGGTAACCCTTTATTCCAGCTTGTTTAGGTCCCTCTGCCCTACCCTCTAGTATATTGACTAGTTACCCCAGTTTGGTGTCATCGGTAAACTTGATGAGAGTGTACTCCATCACCCCATCAGTTGCGAAGTTGTTAAACAAAACTTGCTCCCCAGGGTAGACCCCTGCATTGCTTCACTTGCTTCTGGTCTCTGGGTAGAGTAGAATTCATGAACCCCTACCCTCTGAGTCCAATCATCCAAACAGATGGATCGTGCAATCCACCTGGTCCATCCATCTAGACCTTGAATGGGCCATCCCTAACTTGGTTGCAAGAATATTGTAATAGCCAGTGCTGAAAGACTTCTAAAGTTGAAGTAAATGACATTGCCTGTTTTTCCTTCAATCACAGTACCGGTCTGCTTATCATAGCAGCAAATCAGGTTCATCAGGTACAGTTCAATGCTGGAAAATACATTATTTTCTGATGACTGAAATAAAACTGACTCACCTCTGGTTTCCCATATTGGCCAGTTTGACTTTTTTGAAGATGGGTGAAAAGTTTGCCTTTCTCCAGAAGCAGAGACCTACACAGCTTTCATACCCTTCTAATTCAAAAACTATAAGGGGGCTTTGCAAGGACATTCTTCAATTCCTTCAGTGTACTTGGATGCAGCCCAGCAAATCCCATGTACCTGTAAGAGTCCATGTGAATTTTGCCATGAAAAACATTTAGTACAACATTAAAGTGGAAATATCCTGCTGAATATTTTCTCAGAAGTGTTCCATTATATCACTTTTCTAGGTAACAGTGGACATAAATCCCGACCTGTGAAGCTTTGCCAGTTTCTTTACATTAGAGCTGGAAGTGAATCCCAGAATGGAGCACTGGTTTAGTACAATCCCTTTTGTACTTCATGTCCTTGATCTACTGAGAGTTACTATATTGTTTCCCTTGTTAACAGACAGTATATTAAGAGGCTGTGATATGAAATTCATAGTTTATGTTCTGTACTCACTTTCTGTTATTTTCTAGTTCCTGGTTGCAGGTATCAAAATATAAATAATTCTGTGTGTCAGAAGACAACCTACAGCATAACAGGCTGGTTTCACTGAACCATGATATAATATTCTGGAAATGATTGTTCTCAGTAAAAGTCATCATATGCGGTAGAGAGCTTGGCAGAAAAAGGACTTTCAAAACCTTAAACTTTGTTTCTGTTCCACATTGGAATGGCCACAAATGTTCTTTGGAGAATGGAATTTTGTCAAGAATTATTTTTTTTCAGTATAATACTTGAGGTTTTTAATTCATCTCTTTTTCTCTCTCTTTCTTATTAGAGGTGACCAGAGAGCCCTGGACTGCAGAAAAATGTCCTTTGAAAAATTCATTGAAACCAATATGCCTCTCAGGAAGCATTCTGGTTTCTATGAAATTATATTTAGTCACAGCTGTTCGAGTCATGTTTAATATTGTAAGATTAATCATAATACAGAAGTGCTGCCTAGACCTTCTAAGATAATGACGGAACCCTTATTTATAAAAATTTCTATTTCTCAGACTAATGAAAGGGGTAGAAGTGAGGACAGTAAGAAAAGTAAGTGGACTAAAATAGATAATTCTAGATCTGATTTCTAACATTAGATAAAGAGAAGAAAAGAACTAATTGATTGTTTTTTTGTGGATTTCGGGGGATAATATGGATGGGTTAGAATAACAAATCAGATTCTGTGTTGCATCCACAGAGGCGTTACTAGCGGAGATAAAGACATGGTCTTCCCACTCTACTCAGCACCTGCTAGGCTGCACCTGGAGTACTGTGTCTTGTTCTGGCCCTTACAGTTCAAGAAAGATGCGGACAGACTGGAGAGGGTCCAAAGAAAGGTCAAAGAAGATGACCAAAGCGCTGGAGAACCTACCATGTGAAGAAGGACTGAATTAATTAGGTCTTTTCTTCCCAGAGAAGAGAAGATTCAGAGGGGAAGTCATCACAGCATTCCAGGACTTAAAGGGTGGCTACAAAGAGGAGGGTCTGTCTTCGTGAGGAGCCACATAGAGAAGACAAGTGCAGTGGGCACAAGTTGCATTGGGAAAGGTTGCATGTCAACATAATAAAACATTTTTTACAGTAGGAATAATTCACTAGAACAACCTCCTCAGGGGTGTGGTAGAGTCCCCATCACTGGAGGTTTTCCAGAAGCAACTGGACAGGGTGCTAGATAATCTCATCTAGGCACCCTTTCCCACAAAACGTTGAACCAGATGATCTTTCAAGTAGCCTTCCAACCTGGGCTATTCTACAACTCTATCAACAGGTTTATTTAATATAACTTGATTTTTTTCCTTAAATGTTCCAACTGTGAAGCTCATTCAGCCTGAAGATTTTGCTTTATTATTTAAATGAAGTAAAAATGAAAAGGTGAGGAACAAGGTCACTACAAGTTTCTTCATGTAACTTACAATAACATATGAACCATTAGTAAAACTGTTGCATATTGAGAGGTCTGTACACAAAAATACCAGCACTCTTTATGATCACATGTGTAAAAGATGTAGGAACACTCACTGGAGAATTCTTACCACATGGCTTAGCATGTTATCAAAATACGCTGATTGTATTAAAGTGAATCTTCTCTCATGTGTGGGTTTGAATACAAGTTCATAGATTTGAATGTAATGAAATATTAACTTTTACTTTTCCTTCCCATAGCCAGGAAATAATAAATAAATGCAACCTATCTCCAGGTTAATGTTATTATGGGAAGCATGATTTTGGTTTGGGGTTTTTTGTTTGTTTGTTTTTTCCTGCCAATTATAATTCCAGCATATTTTTCTAGTGATTGAAAACTGTTTTGAAAATATTCTCCCTGGATAAGCTGATATAGTCACACCTATAACAGTACAAACCAATACTGAGCTGATGAAGTATTTCTATTATAAGCCTTAACTCTCATTTGCAGCAGATTTTGGCAAAATTACGTTTTGGTAGGAGATTTCTTACAGAAGAAATGACGTGTGACTTTCTTCTATGGAATATTTGATCTTATCCACTTCAAATTATGTTTTAGCCAGTAAACTTTGAGAGTGAGACACGTGTTATCATGATTTGAAAGTGACAGTGAAATATCTAGGCTATATTATATATTGGTCTACAATTTATAACAAAAAAAATTACAAATCACTGCTAAAAGAGAATACCACTAATTATGATCTTTCATTCAGTTTTCCCGAAGACTAAGGTAATATAAATTCTGACCCTTAAAATTGGTGTAAGTAACTCTGTGGTCCCTTTACATGATCTGTTTTTGTCTAGATCCACTCCCCAGAGAATACAGGTCTTCTTCGACCCTGACTCATAGTTTCCTGATCATACTATAGAAAGTTATAAATTTAGCTATGACTTTAGTCATATTAGTCCCTTTTTGGCCAAACCAGTCAGTGATTGTAACACCTGGATCTACTGTTTTCTTCTGCTTAAAATGACTGAAGTTTGAATTGGCAGTAACGCCTATGGTTCCATGGGCTCTCGTACAATGTTTTATACCAACAAAAGTAAGAAATCTATTTATCATAATTTCTGCATATTTGCAGGTCTGCTGCTCTTATGTCTGTGCACCACACAACCTGAGTTTTTGGGGAAAGAAGATATCCTCCCTGTTGCTCTCTGGCATACTCTACAGTAAGTAGTCAGAGTGAAGTGATGAAATATTTATCTTGCAATATTCCTGTGAATGTCACCTTTCATTTAGTAAACAGAAGTAACATTTCTTGTTTTTCCTTATTTCTATCAGATGTTTATTGGTGAAAACATACAGTTTTTTACTAGTTACGTATTTAAACAAATACATCTAGAGTATGTAAATTCAGTAAGCTTTAGGGCAGGGCATGAGTGCTTGGAGATCAAGAACAGGAATCAGCTTATAACACTCTGTTTTGATGCAGAAACAGAGGTCACCAAAATTACAATTTGGGGCAGATTCAAACAAATAAAAGAAGGTTGTTCTTCTAATGACTTACAAAGACATCAGGGTTGGCAGAATTTTTACAAGATTCTACAGATATGTTCAACACAATACTGGAAAAATATTTGTCTAAGAGACCCGTTGTGGAGTTATTAAGTAGCACATTATGTCACACATAGAAAATCTTCAGAGCAGACAATAATTGAAGCTTGGACCATCTGAGTGGTAAATATCAAGTATGTTCTTATCATTCCCTAGACAATCAATAATGACCACTGTTGAAGGAAGAAATCTTGGCTAGAAGTACCTTAGTGTGAACCGCTACAACCAATTTTGTGTATGTGCGTTCCGAATTAAATAACTCTTTCTTTTCAATTTCTGCTTCAAAGGAATTTGCGACTATCAGTTTTACATCCTTATCAAATAATACATTTTAGTTTAAGAATTTTTCATGGAGTGTAAATTCTGAATTTCATTCCATGACTTTTTCATTTCACATAATGTTTAAGGTATTTCTGAAGAGAAGACTGAAACAGGTAGATAAAAGTTGACAGTGGCAACAAAAATAAAATTGTTGCACATATCAGGATACTGTGTGGATAGTGTCGTATTATCACATAGCCAGAAGCCAAAAATCTTACATGTAATCCACCACATCTGTCTGTTTGTCAGAACAGAGCCAGAGAAAACTTGACTTGGCCAGTCTTGAATATTTAAATCCAAGTAAAGGAGTGAATGAAAACTACACTAGATAAAGGAAACAGATGTGAAATGACACCTGTATCCTATGAGATTATTGATTGTCAGCCAGGCAAGGCTGATGTAAATCTGCACATCTGAAACGGATAAATTTTTATTTGCAGATTGAAGGGTTTTTAATTATTTTTAATTGATTATTTATAGAACACACCATGTAGCAGTGTATAAATTGTGGTTTCCCACAATATTTACTCATGTTAAACTGATACCAGAACAGATAAAAGCCTGTGTTTTCTTCTGTCCCCTCAGGTATTCCTTTCAACATCTCCCTTCGACTTTCAATGAAATTCTGCTGTGTTACAGCCTTGCAGTGAATGATTAGATTGGTAATGACAGCAGACAGTTTGAAGGAAGGTGAGCTCTAGTGAATTAATGAGAAATTTGTTTAGTATAACCAGTATATTTCATCACATCTCACAGAGTGACTAAAGAAAAGAGTTTAGAAGAATAGCAAGACGAAAACTTACGTTCTTAATATCTAAGATATTTCCTACACTAAAGACAATCAATATGATTGGGATAGAGAAAGATGTAAACTAGTTCCCTAGGAGAATGATTATTAAGCTCATTACTAGAAATGCAGCAGTTTACTAAACTCATATTCATGGCTATTTCCCCTTCTCCTTTGGCTCACTGAACACTTTTCTCATACAGACACCTCAAGTGGTAGGGGGAGGAAAAATTGATGTCTGTCTGAGTCTCTCAGATGCCGAAAACAACGTGCCCAGGGAGTAGAAAGTTCAGGTACCAGTATTCCAATATATTTTCTCTCCTCCATGGAATATTGGTTCTTTTCTCCAACAGATCAGACAATGGATACAGGATATCCCATGATCACACTAGTTTCTATAGAGTGGATATCATGAGGACATCCACTGCAGACTCAAGAAAACATCTGTAAAATATGGCTGAATTACCTTTACTATGCATTGCAGAAGGCGTATTGGATATTTTAAACCCTTCCAAGTAAATATTCTCTGGCCTATTTTCTCCTGAATCAGTGGTAGTTCTTCTTGGCAGAAATTTTAGAGAAATAGTGTGTCCTACTTGAATATATAACACTGTAATTTACCTGCCTGTGGAGCTGTGAATCTTTAGAACGCATTTCTTCTGTTCCTGTTACTTTTCTCCCAGTTGGGGACACATTAGTGCAGTAGTAGTAGAATTTCAATGTAAATATAGAATTAAATAATGTTTTGAGAAATGGGTTTGGACACCTCAAAACTTTCAAAAGGCTAAGTAAAATACCACTCTAACCTAGGATTATTTAAAATAAGCAATCAATATTTCTAATACAGCCTTCACAGGTGATAAAATAAGCTCTCTAAATTATTCTACTTGAACACATCCCCTTTTTCTTTCACCTTATTTCTGAAATCTCAATATGACATAGATACGCTGTTTTAAGTGTATAGCACTTCTTTGTAAGAGGTAGGAAGCAATACATTTTTTATGTAGTCTGAAATCCTTGCACTAGAGGTTGGTTATAAGGAGTATGGAGAGAGAGAACTGTGTACTATGGCTATGCTCCTTTCCCAAAAGTCATCACAAGAATTTGGTGCAGCTCCATACAAGAAGTGGAGGGTGCTCAGCAGTACCTGTAGCATAACCCCTTGTACCAGTAAGCCCCAGGTAACGTATTGTGTGTTAGAAGAAATCAACATTAGATTTCTCAGCTGTCGGAAGTGAATGTTAACCAACGTGCTTCAAAGCATTATTGCAGATTATTGTGATGATATATTGGTTTAATAAGGAGGAACAGTTGACAACTTAGAGAGCACAGTTTAAATTCCAGTAATTACCCATTGGTTAATGCTGTTTAAATAGAGTGAACTGTCTTTATCATTCATTTACTTTTCAAATGATATGGCATTTCAGAAATGCTGTGAATTTCCCCTCTATTACTACAAAAAAACCCCAATTGCCCAACACCACTGTTGTCTTACTTTGCACACCTGAAATAAAAGCAGGGAATGGAATAAATTCTGTGTCACTGAGCTTATAATGTGATAGTGAAACAATATGTTCAGACTGGTTTGAATAATAAGATTGCAGGGTTCTTGGTGTGAGAAAAACACTTGCTGTGAGTATTCTGCCTTAATATTTTCCTTAAAAGATTTTGTTGTAAGAATCATTTCTACTCGTAAAAAAGAAATAGCAGAGGACATGGAGGTAAAACGAATTTTCCATAGATCTGTGTTACTCATTTAATGATAGACTGTATATTTGACAAAAGCTTCTGAGTAGTCCATTAAATTTTTAATGATTTATTTATGAGATTATTTTTAATTTCTGGATTATTTAATTGCCAATAAGTCATATGCACAGAGGGAAAGGGATCTTTAATAAGATGAGAGCAGAAAACCATTGTGTTTTAAAGGCCTTGGTGCAATTTAGCTTTCAGAAGAGTGTTGAAAGTGGTGGTTACATTTCCCACCCAAGGAATGCCATCCTTTTCAATTATTAATTAATGTTTCAATGGTTTGGTGTAACTGATACACACTTTACTCACCAGGGAGCTATGAAAAGCCTTTTGGTAGACATTAAATCAACTGTACTGTCTGGCCCTGAGTTTCAAAACAAGTTCTTTTTGTCTTTATTTCTTTCATTCTCTAAGTGTATGATACACAATAATGCCATGCACATTCAGTGCTTTTCTTACAAATAGGCTTAAAATTTTAATGCTCTCCAAAATCCATTAGAGGACTTTTTTATTAAGCAACATTTAAATAATACATTATTTCTTATTTTGAGGAAGTTTAAAGGGAAAAATTGGTCTCAAATCACTTCCACCTCGCTGAGATGCAGTTTGTCACAATCTAGGATAAACAGTGTTAGCATTTCTGGACTTCAGACACAGTACAGAAGGGTAGGTAAGTGAATCAGATTTCAAGGTCAAATTTAGAACTAAGAATAAAATAGTCTTAACTTAAAAAAGAATGTACAAAATTTCCCCCCCCGCCTCTAAAAAGAGAAAGAACATTCTAGGTCTTGCATTTTTAAAATCAATCTCTTTATGGCTGAAGTCCTTACTGTGACAAATCCTGTTTAGTGCAGGCTGAGTTGAACAGAGAAAGGTGCTAACAATGGTTTACTTAAGGGCTTAAGACCTCTTCCCTGCAAATGACTAAAAACCATTCATTTAAAAATCTTGCTAAACTTTCATTGTGACTTTCTTTTGGCTTGTTTATTGAACTCTTTTCCACAGACACAGACTAATTAGAAAATCTGTCCTACTTTTCTGAAATCTTTTGTCATTTCACAGAAATACCCTCCCCAGGAATTTAAATCATTCTCCTATTTATTTAATATACCTAAGTGCTGAGGTTTTTTTTCAAGAAACAGAAGTGAAATTCACATTTCCTGACATCCTTATTTGTTCAAGGGTGACCTTCTGTAGCCAGATGTTTCTCTTGGAAGGCCAATGAGGCACGCTGCACCCTGCAAGGACAGTCTTGTTCCAGGTATCGGTATCTGGTGAGCTCAGTCTGTGTGCAGAGTTGCAGTAAAACCTTGGCACACATTCTTTGTTCATACCACAGTAGCCAGTTTAAGGGGCAGCACTGCTCACCTGACTTGAGTAAGGGTGAAAACCAACATTAAACGTAACTCACTACATAATTGATTTGATCACCGTAATGAAAAATGTTCAGTAAAAAAAAAAAAAGTCATTAAACAAACATTTTGTTAGATATAGCTTTGTGATACAACTGTACCTTTTTCTGACTGTGACGGTAAATAGACGAACAAGGAACTTAGTGAAAACGATTTGCAAAATATTGTATCTGTATAGCTACATTATGTGGAACATTCCTTTCATGAAAATTTGCTGTGAAGAAAGAAGATGCTAGATATGCTTTTCACTGAACTGACAAAAAAGTATCTATTTGGCTTGGGTTTTGCAGTTCAAATGTCAACTACTTTCTGGGGGAAATAAACATGCAGCTCATAACCTTTGCTTAAGTTCAGCACCAGCTTGTAATAAAACCATTCTCACCGTGTTATGTAGTCATCCACAGTGGTATGTGCAGAGAACTTAAAATTAGGAAACCCTAGATAAAAAAGTAAAGATGATTTCTGCAAACAAGCTTCTTAAATTGTTGATTACAGTACAAAAAGATGTGATCTCTGGAAAAGGTAGCAGAAAATTGCTCTGCACTAACATTTTATGGGAAAGAAGAATGTAAATAGAAATATTGCATATTATTTGTTTGTCAATCATCTGATTATTAATATTTAATGTGAACTAGCAACAAAATAGGAAACCCTATGGATAAAATAATGGTCAAGTCACTGACGTGTTCTTTGTATATCAGAATATACAGGATATATCCTTCCTCCCATGAGACTACCTTCTTGACCACAACAGTGTCTACACTATCAATCTCTAAAAAGTTTGTGTATAAAACGTGGCTTTGCATTTGTATCTGACTTTGTATTTCAGATTAGCTATCTAACCTCACTAGCCTCCTAAGTTAACATAATTTCCTGATGTGGAGGATATTAAGTCAGCCTGTCATTTACAGATACACTTTGAACACAAGTGCAGTAGTTCTTGTTTCTGTGAAGAGAGAAATAATTGAAAAGGTTTGCTGAAACAGTGGTGAGACAAGCCTACTTCTGACATCTACAAGTGTTCAGCTTCTGCAAAAAAACATCCATATGTCTACAGAAAATGGAAACAATTCTTCTTGGAACAACTGTTGACATAGTTTCCTCTCAACTATATCTAGGAAGATAGTTGTTAGACATATGCTAAATTGCTGAACTGATGAATTTGCAGGAAATGCCTTACACAGAAAATAATATTATTCCATTCTGAGCATTGTACATTTGGTGTGAATTTTCTGCATGTCTGCATATCCAAGAAAAATGCTGTGAGTATAAGCAAAATCTACATACAGTCAGTTTTGATCTCATTAAAGCTTCAGTAAGTCAAAATATTTCAAGTGTACTGCTTCCTAAATTAGGTTGTAATAACCATAACAACTTCATTGCTTCTCTTCATACAGGAATGAAGTTCATGTTATCAATCACAAAGATCTTTTTCATGCTGCAACAGATGAAGTTAAAGATGGTATGCATTGACCCCCTTCATTTTTCCGTAAGTAGTCATTAGTATATTTAAAGATATGGATTGTGACATATGTACTGAAATACAGAGTAGACAGATCTTAAACTTGCAGTAGGTAGAAAAAAAAATTTAAAATACAAAGCAAAGTAACACAGACACCCAGTGTAGACTATAAGGAATTTGGTCAACCCTGGAAATCTTTGAACATACTGGACTGGACAACAAGGCTGGAAGAAAGACCTTGGTCTTCAGGAAAGTGACTATGGGGAAGAATTGTCTTTCCTTGTCTACAAGCAGGAAGACCTTGTGCGTCAACAATCTGAGAAATTAAGATTTAAGAAGTTATCTTATTTCAGTGTGTCACGTTATTTCAATAAAATGTTAGTTTTATAAATTGGATGCCATTGCTGTCTTCTGTTCACACTCGAACACTCAGCTCAATAATTCTGAGTTGCATTCAGACTATTTTTGGATATGGTATGTTTCTTGAAATGAATTGATTTCAAATGTAATAACATAATGAGCAGTCCTTATGGTACTCTGTGTGGAAGGGCTAAAGGTTAAATCTTCAATCAAGACTGCTGTTTATCTTCACATTATTGGCATCACTTAACTATGCCTACAAGACCGGGACCTTGCACTGACAATATAATAAACACTGAGATCCATGCAGTCGACATTTTTCAGGAACTAGATAGTCAGTGGCAAGATATAATATTTAACATTGAAATATTACAGCTTTATAACTTCACTGTCATGACAACTGAAGCACAGATCAGATCATGAGAGTTTGTAGCTGATAAGCTTTAAAACATAATCCTGATGGTCAGTAGTTAAGGAGACATCAAAACAAAGCATGCAGTTATTTAAAGGATTAAAACTTGAATATAATAAAGACAAAGAATTTCCTTACAATGACCAATAAATAATTAGGCAACAGAGGCTAGAAATAATTTTCTTTTTTTTTTTAATTCTGAGAAATTATGAATTGAAATATACACAACATAGAATGCAAAAAAATAAGAAATTTTTTAAAATAGTCTTTATTCTAGTATTACCTGCTTTCACTTTTAGTACATAAGTCTCATATTGTAACACTTGTGCCAGTCTCTGCTCTCCTTTTAAAGTTCATCTGCTCTGCTCCATTGAGGTGTAAATATACAAGTATTAGAAAAAGTCATCATAGCTTGGAAAGATCACCAGCCTACACCTCCCTGAAACAGTCTTTAGTGTCAGGGACTGTAAAATTGAAACACCTTCTGGATCACTGAGTTCTCTTCTTTTTCTTACTTCTACAACCATATTACATAATTTCTCTTATAAATACATTGTGCTCCATGTTAAAAGTAAATTTTTTTTTTTCCCTGCTGAAGCACTGATGTGGATCTTCTCTGCTTTAATAAGTAAAATACTTCCTTCATTAAATCTATGCACTGACATTTTATATATGTCTGCTCTTTTGCTGATATTTATTTATTTTACATTTAAATACAACATTAACATTTAGATATAAACATAATCCTCAGCTTACTTCTTAAGGCATGTGCTGAAAACATGCATATTTTTTCGTATTGGAAACACCAGTATCTTCTATGCCACAAAAATCTCTTCACTGCCACTATCACTTAAAAAGAATGTACGCCTACTTGAGCGAATGATCATGATGATCAGGAAAACAGATAATGTTCCGGATGACATCTTGTAATATTTTGCTCAAAGAACAAAGGCATTGGCACTTCCTTATCTATATTGGAGTTTCCATTAGAATGTCCTACGTTTGTCCATTGCATAATTAGCACACTTTGGCAACAGATAAACATCTTCCAAGGAAATTGTATCTGCAGGTGCTCCTCCTTATTGATCTCCATCTTAAGTATTTCTCAGCCTATAGTGTCTGGAATTAATACAAGGACACAAACGACAGTGGAAAACTTTGAGTCGGTTCATTCCTGGTTTATGTCTATTAATAAATCTGCTCCCACATAACTGGCAGTTGTCCTTTCAATTCCCTTGTTACTTGCCAGGGATCTGGCAGAGAACTGAACTCTCTTGTGACGTTCTGAAAAAAGACATAAATTTTTGATTGTCTGTTTGAATGTTCTTTTTACATGCAATAGGATTATCAAAGAATTTTGAAGGAAACAAGAAAGGAAACAAGCAATCATTGATGGATTTATTTAAATATTTCACATACTGCTGAGTGCATAAAAATAAGTAGGAAAGCTTGTCTTGTATATCTAACAAGGCTTATATACCTTTATATTCACAGGTTAGATAATGAGAATTCTGGAGTCCTAATTTTAAAGATTAGAAAGTAAGTTCATGTCTCACAGACTTGAATCAGTAATGTAAAAAATGGTGAAGCATTTTATGCTGACTTTTCAAAATTTTAGAGAAAGATTCAGAAAAAATAATGTAGCTATGACCTCTTTTGAGGGATAAAAATGACTAGGGAGTGAAGTCAACAGGCCTATGCAGACATAAGAGTTTAAGAATATGGTAGCACGAATGATTAGAGGTTAGCTGGGCTGTGGTTTAACTAAATATGTCCTGAATGCACAGCATTATATAAGGCAATGGTTGATATTAGACCCAATGTCTTTCTGCTCTTTTGCTTCATGCCAAAGATGACAAACTGCTCTGTAAATCTGATTTAGAGCAAATTTTGGTTTCATTTGTGACAGCAGCCAGACCAAAAGGTATCATAATCAATCGCAACTTGATTTAAGAAACCACGTCTAGTTGTGCAGAAAGACTTTTTGGAAGATGGACAATATAGTAACAGTACAAACCTCTTGAGACCGTAATTACACAGAGTGAGTAATAAGAAACAGGTTGACATGTACAGAATTGGAAGAAGGGACAGATGAATTGCTGGACGCATTTCAGTAAAAGGAAACCCTCATCTGCTAATCATGACCCTGGAAACAAGGAGACCAGAAAAAAAAGATTTTTTAGAGTAGTTAAAAAAGCTGTTACTAGAACTGAATTAAATAAAAATAAATCTTAAAACATCAGGCCTGACTCAGGCTTTGAACTCATGCTGAATGGATTTCATCCATATTACAGTATATTAATGTGAATCCTCTTTTGTGCTATTCGGTAGATGATCTTGAAAATGTACCTGGGTACTAAAGACAACTCATCAAGCCATTTCTCATCCCGGAGATAATTCTGATGCGAAAAAACAGTGTGCAAAGCTGCCTTATTAAAGCATCTTCTGGAGTGAAAAGGGAATAATTAAAAACTTCTAACTTTCTGCCATTGCTTCCTCAAATTTCTAAAAAGGATATTGATCTTATCACAGAATAATAGAATGGTAGAATACTGTGATTCAGAAGAGATCTCTAAATATCATCTAGTCCAACCATCCTGTCATGAGTAGGAACATCTTTCACTAGATCAGGTTGCTCAAAGCCCTGTCCAACCTGACCTTGAACACTGCCAGTGATAGGGCATCCACAGCTTCCCTGGACAACTTATTCCAGTGTCTCACCATGCTTGTCATGCTTGTCATTTATTCCTAATATCCAATTTAAATCTATCCTCTTTCAGTTTAAAACCATTAGCTCATGTCCTGTCACTTTGGGCCTTGGTAAAAATTCTCTCTCTTACAAGCCCTTTTTAAGTATTGAAAGGCTGCAATAAGGTCTCCCCATAGCCTTCTCTTCTCCAGGCTGAATAACGCCAACTGTCTGCCTTTCCTCACTGGAGGTGTTCCACCTCTCTGATCATTTTCATGACCCTCCTCTGGACTCGCTCCAACAGGTCCGTGTCTTTCTTGTATTGGGCACCCCAGAACTGGATGCAATCCTCCAGGTGAGGACTCACGAGAGCAGAACAGAGGGGAGAATCACCTCCCTCTACCTGCTGGCCATGCTTCTCTTTATGCAACCAAGGACACAACTGGCTTTCTAGGCTGCAAGTGCACGTGATCAACTCGCATCCATTTTTTTGTCCACCAGTATCCCCAAGTTCTTCTCCGCAGGATGGCTCTCAATCCACTCACCCCCAATTCTGCATTGATACTGGGGACTGCCCCAACACAGGTGCAGGACATTGCACTTGGCCTTGTTGAACTTTGTGTGGTTAGCAGGGGCCCATGCCTTAAGTCTGTCAAGGTCTCTCTGGATGGCATCCCTTCCTTCAAGCAAATCAATGGCAACACTCAGTTTGGTGTCATCTGTAAACTTTCCGATGGTTCACTCAATCCCACTGTCTATGTCACTGATGAAGGTATTAAACAGTGCCTGTCCCAGTACAGACCCTTGAGGGACACCATTTGTTATTGGTTTCCTCTTGGATATTGAGCTGCTGACTGTAATTCTTTAGACATGGCTATCCAGGCAATTTCTTATCCATCTAACACTCCATTCATAAAACCCATATCTCTCCAATTTAACATCAAGAATATTGTGGGGGACCATATCAAAGGTGTTACAAGAAGTCCAAGTAGATAACATTCATACCTTTTCCCTTGTCCACTGCTGCAGTCCCTATCATAGAAGGCCACTAGATCAGTCAGGTACTCTTTGCCCTTTTGTGGTCACAGCATCAGGTCTGCCAGAGTTCAAGGAGCATCTGGACGATGCTCTTAGTCATTTGATTAATTTTAGGTAATTCTGCAAGGAGTAGGGAGTTGGACCTGATGATCCTTATGGGTCTCTTCCAACTTGAAATGTTTTATGGTTCTATCTTTATCCTCAATGTACTCTGAGAGTCTCCTGTACCACTTACAGTTTGCTATGCTGCTTTTCCAGCAGGTGTCACGGTGATTGAAGACCCCTAGCAAGATGAGAGCCTGTGAGCATGATGCCTCCCAGAGCCGTAGTAAGAATGTTTTGTCAAAAGGCTCCCCTTGATCTGGCAGCCTGTAGTAAAAACCAGCCACAAGGTTTTCGTTGTTGACTTTGCTTCCAATTTTTACCTATAAGCTCTCAACCTGTTCATTGCTGGTTTTCAAACGCAGCTCTGTGCAGTCAATCTATTTTTTTTTTATACAAAGGGCAACCCTTTCACCCCTTCTTCCTTTCCTGTCCCTTCTGAACTGTTTATAGGTTGATTGCACTGCTGCAGTTATGTGATTTGTCCCACAACATTTCAGTGACAGTGATTACATCATAGCTTTCTAGATACACAGTGGTTTACAGCTCATCCTGTTTGTTACCCATGCTGTGTGCATTAGTACAGAGGCACTCCAGGTGGGCTATTGACCATGTCACCTTTTTAGAGGAACACACCCTAACTCCTTTCAGACATTTGACAGATGTTTCCTTGTTGGTTCCTAACACATCAGCAAGCCCTTGCTCTTCATTGCTCAAAACTCCATCCGCTTCCTCTGTTAAATCTAATTTAAAGCTCTTCGTGTAAATCTGGCCAGCTTGTTGGTGAAGACCCTCTCGCCCCACTAACACTTCCTGTTTCATTTTCATACAATTTACATATTTTTCAGAGAATCTTGCTAATGTTCAGTCTAACCATTTCACAAAGATCACAACATCAGTTGTACTCATCTTTCAAAGGCTGAAGCTTTCCAAGAAAACCCTACACTTTCATGAAATCAGATAAGCCAAGTTTGATACACTAACTATGCACAAAGTTGAGTAATCCAGTGAGTAAAATACATGGCAGCATTCACACACAGTTAGTCTTACAGAAGGCTAGTCAATAATGAACCTTCTCAGAAAGACTACTCAAACCCCTGTGGTGTTGTCCAACAGGCCAATACACCTCCTCCATTCTCTGGAAGTGTTTGGCTTCTGCACTTTCACAGGAGGATTTAGAGGACCTAGAGTTACCTCACTAATATTGCCAGACTTGGTGTATGTATTCCCAATCACACAGTGTGAGGTAGCCTGCATGGTTTTGTAGCCTCCTTTGTCACATGAAGACTGCATCAACTCTTGCAACAGAAGATTTAATTTCTTGCTTGGTTTTCAAGCTGTGCTCTACCATATGCTTTAGATGAAAAACAAACCCTTCCGTCTCCCATTTATGCTAATGTGTGCTCTTTTCTTCATAGTATCTTCCCTTTTTCCCCAATGTGAGTAAAAGTGAGCTCCTGTTATCAAGGAGGAGTGTGGACACTGTGGGCTACAACTGCACCATTTTTTAACAGCTAATGTTTAAGAAAGTCAGGTCGATAATGTCAGTAGCAGTTTATCTGTTTCATATGGCAGAAAAATAATTATTGAATACTTGAACATTAAGTCACACTACCATGTCTTCGAAGTCGCTGCATATAGTGAGATGTTTAGCAGCATTGACTGGCCCAGGCAGACAGCCTTTACAGGGAAGCTATCTTTGGTATCCCAGTTGAATCATTCAGAGATTGCTTAGGCCACTTTGCACAGCATTGTTTGCAGATATATTAAATCTACCTTAGGCTGTTCTGCAGTCCAGCAAACCAGAGGCACTGAAACCGATGCTTAGGCCTGTCCAAACTACATTTGTGCAACAACAGAATCGGAACACCAAAGTGATTTCAAGCCACTTCAAACCCACAAATGACTTCTGTAATTGTATATGCCCAGTTCAGACTCACCCATTTGGGTGTTATCTGCCATTGGCAGGTAGGGAAGAACATCCTTTGCATTTGCCAACTATAGCAATGATTTATATAAAACATATTAGGAGAGTTTCATTCTTCAGTAACTACTGCTAAATAACAGACAAATTACCGTGTAGCTACTACGGAGCAGGGGAATGGCTGGGTATGGCCAGAGGCAGTCTGTCTATTTGAGAAGCCATCTGCATTTTCAATGTTATTAGTAACGTAATTATACACTTCTATTTTGTTAGTGTATTGAACACATAAGTAGTAACGTTTTCTTTCAGAACACACTTTAGCATGCTTTGTTTTAATTTTATTCCGAGCCAGTTGTTGATTGCTACAAGTGACTAGAAAGTTATGACATCATTTAGACATCTTATTTGGAACATTTTTTTGTTAAGGAGAGTAAAAGGAGGAGATGCAATTACAAAAAGTCACATTTGAAGCTAACAGATTCTGTAAACCACAGGTAGCAGGAGAAACACTGCTGTAAAGTGATTATCATTTCTATTTGCCTAATCCAGACATGAGTTAGTTTTAGCTAAAACCCCTGCAGTCACATGCAGTTTCTGAAAACATTAAAGAACGTGATTATGTGATTTTTTTGTGACTACTTCTTCTCAGCAGGATGTTTAACCTGAAATTCATAGTAAGGTTGACACTAATGCAGTTAGTACATGAAACAGCCTTTAATTCTAAAAGTACAATTGTGTTAGCATATGAACAGCAAATTACAAAGAATTTCCTTTCTGCTGTATGGTTTTCTTTCTCTTTAGCAGACAAGCAGCCAAAATTACAGTGGGGAATTTGGACAATATTTGGCTAGAATTTTCTTAAGGAGCACTCACTCTTTCATGAGCTTTATTTTGCATTGCCATCAAAAAATAGCCTTAGAATGAGGGTGAATGATGGTTAAAACTGTTCAGCTAACAGTTTTTATTGGATTTTTTTCTCTTATTGAAAATCAAACAAGACCATCAAATAAAACTTGCTGCTTTGTATTCTAGCCCAAAGTAAGACTAGATATTTATTCACTATGCCGGGCAACGCAATGTGTCTTATTTTTCTTAAAAAAAATATTTTGACCTTTCTAAAAAGTATTTGTAAGACTAGACTCCAACTTTAAATTTCATATTTAATAGCATTGACATCACAGACATTACACTTCATATTTAAATCATACTTCCTACATCAACAAATCTTAAACTTAGTATCTAGCACCAAGAAAGAGTTTTATATGTAATTTCCTAATTTAGAAGTTGGTGGTTTGTTGGTTTTTTTTTTTAATAAAAGTGGATACTTACTTTTCTACAAACATGTAAATTACTTCCTCAGTCAATAATAATTTAAATCTGAAACAGTTTTGTATAACCCAAGTGCATCACTCCGAAATCATAGTAGTGTCAGTTTTCAGGACTTTTGAAATGTTAATGATATATTCCTCTACTACTATACACTAATAACAGACTTTCTCTGGAATTAAAAAATATTACTAAAACAGAAAACAAGTACAAATGAACATTTTTCTTATTGTTCAGATGCATGCACAGAGCAGGAATAGCACTACAGTCGGATTATTTTATTCATTGTATTTATTTTCAACAGATTTATTATTTATTCGATGTTTAATTACAAATGGCATTGCTATTGCTTGATCTACCCTTATGTTAAGGATTACATTTTACTTTCCTTTTTTTACCCTATTTAAGGGTAAAAATAACTTTACCCACTCTCTTTGCCTGCCTAAGTAGCTTTCTGAAACTTTTATCATACTGTTGAGGACTATTCATCATTTCTCTCTCCAGAAATAACAGACATTTAGGTCTTAGTTGCTATATAACACAAGAAATGTTTCACCAGGACTTCTTTGTTTAGAAAATGCTGAATCACAAGAAGTAAACTTTTTTTTTGTAAGAATCCATCCACTTTGGTGAATTTACTGATTACTCAGGATTGAAATTTTAAATAAATCAGAGTAAATGGTGAAAAGTTGAGGGTGCCAACATAACTTCAAGGCCTTTCTGTATTTGACTGACACCTGGATGTGGAATGATGAATTCTCCCTTCCTTCTTAATACCAGCAGAGGCAAACAAAGAGATAAACATTTAAATATAATTTCTTAAAAAGATGATGATGAAAATAACCTGAGGATGTGTAAAAAGCTCAAAAATTTTATGGGACCAAAAAATCATCTTGGAACCCACAAATAAAAGTACTCTGAGTACTATGGGCTTCTATACAAGGAGGAGGTAGGCAAAGTCAAAAATTGGCTGCACACCAATTTAGTGTTAACGTGCCATCATAAGCAAGAAAATAATCTTCTTCTGAATAGACATATAGTTACACTATGCAAACAGACACCAATAAATACAGTAAAATGGATGCAAAAATGTCAAGAAGTTTTCAGTAGATTTTTTTTTCCCTCTGAAAATGTCAATTTGTCAAACCACAAATCATTTGTGAGGGAAGACATATTTCTCTGAATTTTCCATTTAATTTTTATTCTTCAGTTGGTTTTGATATGCTGAAACATCACATCTTATCTCTTTGACAAAGTGTGATATAAAAACATGTTTGGTTTTGTACCATAGGACTATTTAAAAAGATGTTATTTTTAATGAAGATGTAAAAATTAACACAAATTAAGTTGCTTTGAAATTAACATAGTAAATGTTTTCATTTATCTGAGAGGGTGAGAGAAGCTGTTCCACAAAAAAGTGGAACTGTATCATGACTTGAATCATAATGCAAAAAATCTCATGAGATGTGAGCCACTTTGCATTTACTCTATGATGAACAAAATTATGATTCTCAGAATTGCCACTTGATGCGATTGGTGTCCTAGCTTTGGATTAGACCCAGAGAGTAGAGAGCTTACACAATTTGTAATTCAATTATTTGATTTAGTTGTGCATTAATATACTGATGTTTTTTACAAGGGGGAAATGAGTGAAGGTCACAGCTCACGACTTCCTATAAATCTATGAGCCTTGTAAGTAATGAATGAAATGTACATATGTAGTTGTTGTGTAGTTGCTCAAAATGCTCTAATAATTACTTTTAAACACCTTTTCCAAGTAGACCTATACAGCCCATACACATGTTTCCAGGACTTAAGCTTACTATCATCTGGATAAACTACTGCTACTGACAGCAAGAGTAGGAGAAAAGGACAATTAACTACCCTGGCTTTGACAGAAGCAGAACTGCTCAATCTCTACAACAAGAATCCAAAACATTTTCTGCCAATTAAACATTTAAGGAGTTGCAAACATAGGAGAAGAATGAAATCGAATGAATGGGAAAACATTGGGAATTGCAGATTAAAAACACTTTGTTATGCTCAGCTACATAACGTTCACACGATTCTTTTCACTCTTCTCTGTTTATAAGAAAAGAAGGGTGTGCTCACCCCATGAACTCTGCAATATTAAAAAAAGTATTTTTAAGCCAACAATTATCAAGACTATTCCTTAGACTGTTTTATACATTTAATGAAAATGGAAAACTTCACTGTTAAAGATTCTGCTTAATAGGAGTTATTTGCATGAATCATGCATGCAGGATATCTGTGGCTTTCAGTCTTGTATAATTTTGTACGGAGACCAAAAATTCTACTTGTCCTTTTGATGTCAGCAGAAACTGAACAGATATGAAGAAATCACTTTAAAAGAAAACAGTAAATTTTGTGAAGAAAGGTTGAAAGATTCCTTTCTTGACAGAATTAGGAGACAATCAAAGCCAAGAAAACTTTCACAACTAGGACTACAGGTCAGTAAACAAGCCAGAAGTTTTATGCACATATTTCCTAAAATTCTAAGGTAAATACATCTGGCCCATAAGTCATTTGATTCAGGATTACTGTTATTCAAGAGGTAAAATTTCTCATTTCAAACTTCCATGCTGAATTTTAAAACAAATAAAATGTTAACCTGGCACACCTAAATATTTGTGCGTCTTCATGTAAAAATATGCATATTTTATTTCTATCCAGTCAGAGCAGAGCAACAATGCCAATTATCCAACAAAGTTGTAAGCCAAGGTATACAACAGAAGAGCAGAATTTAACATGAAAACCATACAGGGGAACAAGACATACAGCCTCTTCAAACACTCCATAAGATCTTTATGAAGACCCTTTACAGCGCTTACATTAACATACAGAAGTATTTCCAGGACTTCTAAAACCAACAAAAATGGGGAGCAGACTTACTGTGGAGCCATTTTTTCCCTTTCTCAAATACGCTCTCCCAGAGGTGCCGCCGTCTTGACCACTGAGCTCAGCTGTGCCCTGCAGTGGGGTCGGCTGGAGTCAGCTGGGACAGGGCAGCCCCGGCCTCTCCTCTCCTCACAGTAGCCACCTCTCAGCCCCCGCTGCTGGCACCTGGGCGTGGACAAACAGTGCAAAGTCTGATAACCTGACTGATTTCTGAAAGAGCAATCACTGCCATTAATTCAACATGTCATACTGCAAATATACTACTACACACCTATCCTCAAATCACAGTGATAATCACATCTAATTCTCTGCAGAAAGTTACACAGAGCTCTGCCATCAGTAACACTTCAGCCTTGTTATCTACATAACAGTCTGCTGAGACAAAAGAGGCTGCT
Source organism: Opisthocomus hoazin (assembly GCF_030867145.1). Classification (NCBI taxonomy): domain Eukaryota; kingdom Metazoa; phylum Chordata; class Aves; order Opisthocomiformes; family Opisthocomidae; genus Opisthocomus; species Opisthocomus hoazin. Next base: position 50,132,495 of record NC_134421.1, on the reverse strand, counting down.
TGCCCTTTCGAAAACTGCTCAGTGGTAATCAGCTTGTTAATAGGCAACAGAAGAATAACTGTGCTTTCAAACCTTTAGATATAAACATTGCAGATATGAATTTTTCCAGGACTAAGAAAGTTTCCACGTCTCCAGATGGGAGATTTGTGATAAATTTTTCATAACTCTTGTCTTTTGCCATTCTCTCTCTAATCTGGCACAAGAATCAGTAGACAGAGAGACCTACTGATTTTTCAGCAGAATCAGAGATTTTCCAGAAATGCCACCCCATCGTGGTAGGACTAATGGGAGATTTGTGTGGGTTTTTTTCCAAAAAGACATAAGATTTTTCAATTATATTCACATTTCCGTTAAGAAATCTTTCCTTCTGGTGGAAAATTTCATTCTTTTATGAAACTAGAATGTTTTCAATTGCAAGAAGTCACTTGAAACAAAGCCTCATTGCTGGAATCACTACAGTGCTGGTTATTTTGGGGTAGCACTGTAATTTCTCTCTCTTTTAGTTCTCACGTGGTAAATATGAACTAAATATTAACTGGTGTACACATTTGAATAAAGCCTCTGAATCTACATCAGTACAGGGTGCAAAGAATCATGTCTCAAAGCTGTCCAAAGTAGCAGCTCACCACAGAGTCTAGGATATGAGAGCAGGGACATCATCGTTGTTGCCTTGAGATTTTGATTTCACTTACAAGGAGCTGGATAACAATGTTTATTTAAATTGTTTACACCTTTGTGGTATCACTTGTTATTGTGCTTGCCACATTCTACTAGGAGGACACAAAAGGGAAATACAACTATACTTCAGGCCATTATTGGTTTTGCATTATTTCAGATATGTTGTAATGTGAAACATGGCCTGAGGGTTGCATATCTCTGCTACACTCCATTCCTCAGTATAAAGATATACACAGAGGGTCATTTAAGACATATGTATTTTTTGCCACATGAAGGAGAAGAACTAATAAACCATAGGATTTTTTTGGTGGAGCTGGATAATTTGTCTGCCTTTTTAAGTAAGGTTAATTTTCATTCTGAAGAATTTGCCAATAAAAATCTATCAAGGTCTTTTAATGAGAGCTGATCCATCAAAGAAAAAATGGTGATGTTTGACACTACATTTTTTCTTCATTTCTTAAGTATAACCAAAGTATAGTAATATATTCAAAATGTTCTCAAAAGACATTCATTTTAGAGAGTAAATGTCGACTACTGGAGTAAAAAGAAATAAATAGTTTTCAACCTCAACTATAGAGCCTTACCGTGGAATCCATAATAAGAACATGGAAGACAAAAAGTAAATTTTACAGTCATCACAACTGATTAGAAAAAATAAATATTTTTCCAAACCCAGGATCCATTCTTTCATTATTTGCTATTATGTCTGTAATCAGAAGTAGTCAGCTTGTTTGGTTGAAATATAATTTATACTACATAGCCAGGACTGTAATTTGTTTTCAATCAGTGTTTATTAACTGCAGCTAATAAATGATTGTTAATGAAAACATTCTGAGAAAAGATGAGCACTCAACCACGTTTTGTAATATAGGTGATTAGTGTTGTAATTACAATTATAGAGACTGATACTCTCCTTTTTTTCTAAAAAAAGAGATACGGCATGGATTGTACCAGCAGTGATTCTCTAAAACTCTGAAACACCTTTGCGAGGGATTCACAAACTGTGTTTTCAGCAGGTTTATCTATGGCCTTAATTATCTGAATCCCCAGCTGAAAACTCGTTGAAATACTACAGGGCCTGTACTGATTACCTACCAACAGCAACTATTCGGCAAGAGCTTTATATGATATAGACATGTCATTTACTTTCCGATGCTTTGAGATTACTAAGTCATTACAAAATTAGGCAATAGTAGCCGTCTTCAGTTACACATTATTTGAAGTAGTCAGCTGGAGATACCAGAAGTGGGGTTTCATTTGATAAAATATACATGTTTACATCTGTTTTAGTCATCCAAGTTGCCAACAGAAAGAAAAATAGATTCTTCTATAAAGTGATTGTTCTCACCCAGATGAAAGAAGTTCAGTCAATTCTGCCCTGAAGTTATTTATTTCTCTCAATTGATTATAACGGGGGTGTCTTCAATTAAGTGAGATGAACCTTACTGTTGTTATCACATATCCTGCTACAGTTCAACACCTTTCTAGCAAGAATAGATTTTTTTTCCCACTGCTTATAAATGTAATGTATTTTGAGTGCTCCTGACTTTGCCCTCTTCAAGGAGCTACTGGGAAGAATCCTGTGGGCCAGGGCTCTCGAAGGCAGGGGGGTCCATGAGTGCTGGTCGCTCTTTAAACAACACTTCTTCCATGCACAGGAGCAATGCATCCCCCTGAGAAAGAAATTTAGCAAAGGAGGCAGGAGACCTGCATGGTTAAACAAGGAGCTTCTAGCGGAGATCAGGCAGAAGAGAAAGGTGCATGGCATGTGGAAAGAGGGACAGGCCACTTGGGAAGAGTACAGAAACGTGGTGAGAGCATGCAGGGATGTGACGAGGAAGGCCAAGTCTCACCTGGAACTGAAGCTGGCAAGGGATGTCAAAAACAACAAGAAGGGCTTCTTCAACTACATCAGCAACAAAAGGAAGGCTAGGGACAACGTGGGGCCGCTGCTGAATGAGGCGGGTGTCCTGGTGACGGAGGATGCGGAGAAGGCAGAGCTACTGAATGCCTTCTTTGCTTCAGTCTTCAGTGCTAAGACTGGCCCTCAGGAATCCCAGGCCCCGGAGGTAAGAGAAGAAGCCTACAAAGAGGACGACTTTCCCTTGGTTGAGGAGGACTGTGTGAGGGATCGCTTAAGCAATCTGGACGTCCACAAATCCATGGGCCCCGATGGAATGCACCCACGAGTGCTGAGGGAGCTGGCGGATGTCATTGCTGAGCCACTCTCCATCATCTTTGAAAGGTCTTGGAGGACAGGAGAGGTGCCCGAGGACTGGAGAAAGGCCAATGTCACTCCAATCTTCAAAAAGGGCAAGAAGGAGGACCCAGGGAACTACAGGCCGGTCAGCCTCACCTCCATCCCGGGAAAGGTGATGGAGCAGCTTATCCTGGAGGCCATCATCAAGCAAGTGGAAGAAAAGAAGGTTATCAGGAGTAGTCAGCATGGATTCACCAAGGGGAAATCATGCCTGACCAATCTGATCGCTTTCTACGATGACATGACTGGCTGGGTAGACGAAGGGAGAGCCGTGGATGTTGTCTACCTTGACTTCAGCAAGGCTTTCGACACTGGCTCCCATGATATCCTCCTAGGGAAGCTGAGGAAGTGTGGGCTGGATGAGTGGTCGTTGAAGTGGATAGAGAACTGGCTGAATGGCAGAACTCAGAGGGTTGTCATCAGCGGCGCTGAGTCTAGTTGGAGGCTGGTAACAAGTGGTGTCCCCCAGGGGTCAGTACTGGGCCCAGTCTTGTTTAACTTCTTCATCAACGACCTGGATGAAGAGTTAGAATGTACCCTCAGCAAGTTTGCTGACGACACCAAACTGGGAGGTGTGGTAGATACACCAGAAGGCTGTGCTGCAATTCAGCGTGACCTGGATAGGTTGGAAAGTTGGGCAGAGGGGAACCTGATGAGGTTCAACAAGGGCAAGTGCAGGGTCCTGCACCTGGGGAGGAACAACCTCATGCACCAGTACAGGCTTGGGGTGGACCTGCTGGAGAGCAGCTCTGCGGAGAGGGACCTGGGTGTCCTGGTGGACGACAGGTTAACCATGAGCCAGCAGTGTGCCCTGGTTGCCAAGAAAGCCAATGGGATCCTGGGGTGCATCAAGAAGAGTGTGGCCAGCAGGACGAGGGAAGTTCTCCTTCCCCTCTACACTGCCCTGGTGAGGCCTCATCTGGAGTACTCTGTCCAGTTCTGGGCTCCCCACTTCAAGAAAGATGAAGAGCTACTGGAGAGAGTCCAGCGGAGGGCTACAAGGATGGTGAGGGGACTGGAGCATCTCCCCTACGAGGAGAGGTTGAGGGAACTGGGCTTGTTCAGCCTGAAGAAGAGAAGGCTGCGAGGGGACCTTATAAATGCCTACAAATATCTGAAGGGTGGGTGTCAGGAGGATGGGGCCAAGCTCTTTTCAGTGGTGCCCAGTGACAGGACAAGGGGCAATGGGCACAAAACTGAAGCACAGGAAGTTCCGTCTGAACATGAGGAAGAACTTCTTCCCTCTGAGGGTGACGGAGCATTGGAACAGGCTGCCCAGGGAGGTTGTGGAGTCTCCTTCTCTGGAGATATTCAAGACCCGCCTGGACAAGATCCTGTGCAGCCTGCTGTAGGTGACCCTGCTTCGGCAGGGGGGTTGGAGTAGATGACCCACAGAGGTCCCTTCCAACCCCTACTATTCTGTGATATTCTGTGATATTCTGTGATGTGGAGGAACCACTGGGCAGCGGGGCAAATGGCTCAGTGCAAGAGCTCTCATTGTCTTTGATGCTTGGAACTTCAGGGGAGCTCAGCTGGTTACCACCTCTCCAAAAAAGTGACAACTTGGCCTGCAGAACCTCAGCAGGAGCTTGGATGTGGCTGTCTTGACATCTCACCCAGTGGACAATGCCTTTTTGATCCTCAGAAAATACATGGCTGTTACGTGGTGCCTGCAAGATTTCTGTCTGTGCTTTACCAGTATGATGAGCAATGGTTACCAGTGGTTCCTGCATCTTTGTCTGAAATATTGTATGTTAGCATTATACTCCAAATAAAATGTAGCAGTATGAAAAATCATATTATTCCACTTTAGTTACTGACGGGCCCTGTTGATACAGATAGGGTTTGTTTTTGGTTTCTTTTTTGTTAAGCTTAATGCGCTTTCTATCAACCGTAGTCAACAGTCAGTTTGTACAGGAAATCAACTGAGATCTAAAAGAGGTAGGAAAAGCTAGTAAATAAAGCACGTTTTGCTCACGTGCCCAGGAAGCAAAGGTTTCGTCAGCTTCCTGGTTTTGACAAAGGTAAGGCCAATGCATATGACTCATTGTTGCGTTAATCTAATTTATAACTGTATCATCCTAATGAAACTGATGAGTTTACAACAGTGCAGAACTGGAGCATTGCTGTAATGAATCATCCTCTTTATTATAGTAACTCATCAAGAAGCAGCTCCCTGTTATACCAGCCACTGGACAAATGCAGACTAAAAAGGAAGTTTCTGCATTAAAGGCAGTAAAACGAAGTCTCTGCATTAATAATTTTTTTTTTTTTTTTTAGACTCTAATTAATACGTCATCTGAAAAGACAACAAGTTCAAAACGAAAACTAGTGCACAACAGACTGAGGTAGGTCTCTGTCTTAATATTTAAGAAAAATATTTTTTTCTCTTTTAGCTTTATATTTAGTATGTAATTCATAATGGAATAAAACAAGATAAAATGCTAGAGATGATCACTTGGCCCGTATCGTAATGAACACAAAGCTCTGTTCCCTCTCAAGCTGGACTTTCTTTCTCTGCACTTCACCTGACTGCAGCAGAAACATCTGAACTCTTAAGTCGCCGAGATGGGAAGCCATGAAATCTGGTCAGTCTAGGTAGCTTCAGAAGAAAGATTCTTCTAAGCCACTTAAAAGACTGAAGCTGAATTTACAAGTGAAAGTTAAATTTTCCTTGGAACATTTGTGTTGTAAATATCCAAAGAAATGCAATGACATTCAGAAAGCTATTAAATTAAATTTAGCAGAGCAGGTACTGGTTTATTTCCACTATGTTGGTTTGTTATCATATAGTCTTTTATCTGGCCACCATCAGCAGTTAACTTATAAATATTTTAGGCTATTTGAACATAGATATGTAATCATCATTAGTACTGACTTTTTCGATACAGACAGTTGTTGAAACAATGGCTAAAATACGTTTTCAAAGGCACTTATGTAATGTATGCATTGAGATGTCTTCCTGGTTTTTTTCTGCACATATTTAATGAATAAAAAGCAAAGGCATGTCATGTACACAATAGCTTTTACTTGCCCATAGAGAGTCACATGTATTATCAAGAAAAAAAATCAATAATATGTGCTTGAAACCAGCATGAAAGGTCACTTTGAAAGAGATGAACATAATCTACAGAGGTCAAGAAGTATTCTCTACATTAAAAGACGGAAAAATGAGCTTTCTGTGTAAAATTTTAAGAATGCATAAGACAACAATAGCTGCATAGTTAAGAATAGCTCCTAAGAAGAAGTTAAAAGGTGAATAACAGAGATCTTCAGAATCTGCAAGCAGTGTCAGATTGGTGATTTTTTATTTTGGACACACATGATGTGAGCCTTTCCTTTTACAGCAGAAAAGACTGAAAAGCAATGAAGGGTTCTCAGTTTCTCTCCTTCAAGCACAGAATTGCATTGAAATTACTAGCAGATGTATTACTTTTCAGTTTATTCAAGGCAGTCTAAGAACACACCTACAGAAGAAAATGAGAAATGTGTAACTAAATTCCTGCTATTTAAATCTGAGAAATCCAGAGCATGCATATGTAGGTAACTTGACTTATGCTTGTTCACATTGGTTGTATTTAATTATCATTCCTATCATTCTAAATCTTGTTTTCTGTGAAATCATGAAGGGAATTAAAACTGTTATCCCTTTTTAAGGGGATATTTTTAATAATAGCATTATTTTTATATTTTGATGATTAAACAAATTATTGTTCCAATTCCTTATATTGTCCTTTTTCGTATCAGGTAGGCTTTTGGAAAAATTAACTATGGCATAAGATCTTATAATCAAATGGTCAGCAAAATTGAAAATTTACTTTGTGTCACCTAAGACATCATATAACCAAATTCAGGACATATAAAATATTGGATTTGATGATCTTAGAGGTCTTTTCCAGCCTGTGATTCTATGATTCTATGATTTTCTTCCAGACAGCATGAACTATAACATAAATACTGACATTAATAGCAACGTACGTAAATTAAAGCCTCAATAATTTTTAAAAAATACTGCAGTGCAAAAAGCCTCACATTATCAAATAGTCGTTGTCTATCATTTAGATGTATTTAATGGAATAAATTCTAATTAGAAACTTGAATTAAGTCAGCATTGTGAACTGCTACTTCAGTGCATAGGGCTGTGCAAATGAAATCAAGAAAAGTTATTTGTACATCATTCATAGTACCAGGGTGTGTGTATATATACATATATATAACTGAAAGTGGCATAAAGTTTGATTGTAGATTGGGTAGAATGAACAGTAGTTCTGGGCATCACTTTCAGTGACTGGTGTTTAACTGAAGAGTTGCAAAAATTGATTCTAAGAAGCAACTTGTTGAACAGAGATCCTCAGTTTGGTTCACTTAGGTTTGATGTCTCATAATATTTCTGAGTACTCAAATGGCCTGTTAAAATGAATTTTGTTGAGAACAGAGTTCTATTTAAAACATTTCATGAAAAAAACCTGACAACAACATAAAATTTCAACTTGTAATAAAAAAGAATTAGAAAATAATTTTCCATGTTGCAGGGAGTAAAATTTTAAAACCCTTGCTGAAAAAATATCTGACCAGTCCCCCCCAAAATAACAAAGTTAATGTGTATAGCTTAAATTTGTTTCAGGAAAAAAAATATTCTGCTAGTGATCAGATTAAGAATATTCTTATATATAAACTAACAAACCCTATAATTTTCAAAAACGTTACCAGAAACAATCTTTTTTTAGGGAAAAAGAAGTTAAAAATACCCACAAAAAATAACCTATTGTCAACTTCCATTGGTCTTTTCTTCATAGCAAAAATAAGGACCAAAGATAAATTAGTTGATAAAGGAGCATGGAGCTGAAAATTTTCTAAGGGATACATGATTTCAGAACATAAAAAACAGTCAGGAAAAGTAATGAACACTTCAGAAAAAGTATCTCCTGCTTGTGACGTCATACTACTTGTGACGTCATACTTAAGCAAAGAGTCTGTTATTCATTTTCTCACAGAACTGAGTTCTGTTGACAATGTGCATAAAACATTTTCTGTCTCCTCTTTAAATATATTTTTGATTTATCATAATCTGCTATGCAAGTCCTGTATACAAGTCCTGTATAATTCTGTCTTTTTTTATGGAGTATTTCTTGTTAATTATCCTAGCTTATTTTTAGTCTTTTTGTATTGTTCCTTCTTGTTTTGCTTTAATGAATTTTTAATCTCCATTTTTAATACTGATCTTTGGCATATCTCAGGCTATCAGTATTTAATTCTGATGCCACAATGTAGCAAGGATCAGTGTTCAGGTCACATGGTATGATGTTCTTATTCAAATAGGCAGATTAAAGGTCAGCTTCTATTTGCCTTTTGGTCATGTGAAAATGTCATCCAGATAAACAAATTTTTGGCTAAAGGATAGTGCCTCCATCTCAATTTAAAATATTATTGCTTTGATTTTAATTTCTAGTTTTTTTCTTGATTCAATTTTCTATTATTTAAAAGGGAAGAAGTATTTGAATGTTATAAATAGAGTGTTTCTAAGCATTTTCTAGTAACATAGCGGGGTTTGTAATATAAATGTGTGTATTATAGATGTGATTATTAGAAAGTGCTTAGAAGCATCGTTGTATGTATTATCAGAGTCTGTCATATGTAGTATTATATGTACATGTGTGTTCTATATATACACACACGTGCATATAATATTACATATGATGTATATATATAACTGCTCTGCCAACATTTGTTATATATAACCACTCCTAATGAATGGCTCTGTGCCTACGTTTTTAAGTTAGATTAAGGGGTAAAGGGTGCTTTTTGACAAAAATGTGTCAACAGAACTTCTTTTAAATCAAGTATAAATTCTGCTTTCTCATCCTAGTGCTGCCATGTCTATGCTTAATTTTCATCATTGTGAATAGTTAACAAATTTGGGCAAGATTTTCCTCTTTCTTTCCTATATTTGTCTGAAAAAAAAAAAAAAGCCTTTCTGATGAGAAAGATAAGAAAGACTCTTGGTTCTTTCTGACTTGAGGTACATCATGAGCCGCCTAGCAGGGTCAGGGAAAGACAAAGCATTGAAAAGGGATTTTAGTCACAGCAGTGTGGACAGGCATTTAGCGCTCTGCTGCTTGTTGACTGTTTCAAAAGTTTGTCTCAGTTCAGTAAAGGGTTGCAAGGTACCTGTCACACTACTGAAAACCAGAGGTAAAACTATAACCATTTTTCCCAAGTCTCAGACCATTTCTTACTGCTAGAAGCTGTTGCATCCAACAGCACAACAGCCATGGGTTTGTGGCTGGTCTGCCTTGTTCCCAGGTCCAGCCAGGAGCAAGGGAAGGTTGAGAGTGCATTCCCAGCAGCCTCCCACATCCACACCGTGTGCAACGTACACACTGCCAGTACACAGATCAGTGTGGGAAGCAGAGCACTTACAGACACAAAATATGTACACAAGGTGGATCGCTCCAGTAACTAGGCAGGGTAGACGCTCAGTCTATCCAGTCACTGGCTGTGGGACCTCCAGCTCTCTCATGTACAGACACACACGTACAAATGCCTCTCTGTGTAGCTGATCTCAAGTTCCAGCCTTACCAGTAGCCAACTCTCAGACCCTGTGGTGTCTCCAGGAACTGGCTGGAACCTCCTGGTCCCTCCAGTAGGCAACTCAGACTCCTCCAGTCTCTCCATGATCCTAATCAGCCTTCTGGCAGCTTCAAAATTTGGCTCCCAAGCCTTTTGTTCTGCTTGAAAGCTAGCCTGGCTTGATGTTGGCTAGATGTTACTCGCTGATATGCACACCCACTTGGCGGGCACACACTCAGTCTCTCCAGGTGCTGACATCCCAGACCCATGGACATCTGTTCTACTCAAGTTCTGGTGCTTAGACCTCTATACACACACATGCACACAGAATAGCAAGTCCCTCACCCAAGTAAATAGAAAAAGAGTTTAAACGGGACAGACTGCAGTAATTAGGAGCAGGGAACAGTGTTAAAAGTACACTGTCTAGCAATCGGTTTACACACTACCTACTACTTTTACCCCTCTCTTTTCTCTATTCACCATGCTTTTTCCTCCTACTTTTGGTCCTTCTCTCCATAATAAATCATGTATAATCCCAAAATGTTCTTCCCATAAAAGTCCCAATCCCTCCCCACCCCACCCCCCCCCCCCCCCCCGCCTGACTGGAAGGTGATTGAGGGAGTGTTTCTCATTAGTACAGGTTGGTGAGTGTCCCTTCAGAGCCATGGGCTGATGCTCCCCTGGGATCACCTGGGGAGGAGCCTGCTCAGGGGCTTCATTTGCTCTGACGAGGTTGTTGATGTTCCTCTGTCTCTCATTGCTCCTCTGGGCTCCCTTGGGTTCGTGAAGATGGGCACTAAGGCATGTATCCTGACACTCAGACCTCAGACTTTCTGTTTGCAGAGGAACTGTAGAGACACACATATATACACACTTTAAATGGACTTGTATACACAAGTCTGATGTGACATATGACTTTAACTGTTCCTGAGCAATGTTGTGAGGAAGGTTCAGAAAATGATATTGACACTTCTTCATGCTGTGGAATGCATGATTAGTGAAATCCACAGTATTTTGCAAATGTGACTCACCATCTACAACTGTAGGATGGGAGACTAAGGCAGCTGAAGTGGAAAGATTCTGATGCATCTTAGAACAAAGCCATGGGATTAGGTCTGGAGCATGACAACAATGTGATAACCATTCTGCGGCGGTTGACTGATGGACAACAGTGAAAGCCATTTAAATTGAAGTGGCTTTCCGTTTACTTCTTTTCTCTCGTTTTTCTTCTGAGTGGTGAAAATACCAAACAGCATTACAGGAGAGAGATATATTTTGGGCACTGGCACACTTTCTTAAGTTATAAATAAAAAAAATCAGAATGTCTTTTTAAAATTCACTCTCTAGTTGATTCAAATTACAGATATGAACTCCTCCATCATCTCCTCCTTTTATTTCTAGGGAGCCACAAAAGAATCAGCTATACCACCAACTTCCAACCAAGTGAATTACCTGATAACCTGAAGAACATTTTAGTTTAAAAGTCATAGTCTGGTTTATTCTCCTTTGCTGACCCAAGTCTCTTTGCATAAAGCACTTGAGAGCAATGCGGGAACTGTAATGAAATGGAGAAGAGTGAAAGAAGGTAGAATTTGGATGTCCTTCATCCTAAGTGAATGACCTAACTCATGGGATGTGCAATCATCCTTAAGCTTGGTCACCTGATCAGACACACAAAGAATAAAGTCTGATTAGCGCTTGCAGTGTTTCCTGTGTATGCCCTCTGTTGGTGTTTCCAGTCAATTGCATTCCTCTTCTCTTTGCTCACATGTTGCTTGTCATAGAGTGGGCTATCTGATTTACTTTCCTCACTTGACCTTTTTAATTCGGTACATATCTAGACTGACAGTAGTTTTTCTTAAAATATTTCAGATTTTTTTCCCGTGACATCCTCCATTCTTTATGAGTTTTATTCTGGGGTTTGTCAAGTTCCACTTCACCTACATTTAATTTTGTATCACTAAGTAAGGATATCTCATGTCACTCATGTCATGCCTCATCAGACATTTTAATTACTCCTCTTCTTCACTCAGACTAAGTACTTTATTTTACATTCTTCCTGATATTTTAAGGGATCTAAGAATTGCTGTGACTGCAAACTGCTTGAAATAAATCCTCTTCACTGATCACATAACGGAAAAACAGGACATAGATTTCTGATTCTTCTTTGCAGATGTTCTGTCTCCAAGGCAAGTCACCAGAAATGGAGTCTGCAATTCGTATCAGATACACTTTAGTGAAAAACTGGCTGGTAAATATTAAAGGTAGAAGTCATCTGTCCTTACTTAGACATCTAGCATCTGCATACCCCAAACATCTAATTCATTTAAAATGTTCAGATTCCTAAAGTTAAATGAGACTAATATTAACCTAAAGAACCTGAAACCAGAGATCTTTATGAAAATTTGGTCTTAATTACAGAGAATAAACTATCTTCCTATGTTCAAAATTTTGCATTTCTCTTCTGTATCTGTTCTTACTACATAGCTATTCATAAAATTATAATGGCATCCTCCATATTTTCTGAAGTTGTGTCTGCCCTTTCTGACCTGCCTGAACTCAATTCCGGTGCTCTAGTAAAAATGATACTGTTAAAAATGTGTTCGCTTTGAATACATCTCCTTTTAGCCTTCTGTAAAGGGAAAATAACTGATCCTGCAAAGAAAACATTTAGCTAATCAAACATTTTGACCCAAGAAAAAATTTTCGTCAGAAATGTTTACGAAAGGTAAAATTAGTTAAAACACTTTTGTAGTTTAATCAGAGACATTTTCAGGGATATGCAACTCTTCAGGGGAGGAGTGGTAGAAAGAGAGCAATACTCTTCATCACATACCATTTCACAATAAAATACTCTAAAACTAATATAGGCGCAGTAGAAACATATCTTTTTGGAATTACAAAATTATTACTAAATTTACCACAAGAATGACAAATAGTGTCTTGATTTTTTCTTTTTATACATGTTTGTTTACATATTTTTCTATAGTATTCCTATATTACTTTGTGCTATCTCTCAGTATGTCACGAAAAGCATTTTATTCTGGAACAGCTGGAAGCATCTATATAATATCCATTCTTGCTAGGTTGTGTAAATTAATTATTACCCACTGTTGAATAAAGCCTGAGTCAAGTAGTAAGAATGTGTAGGATCAGATCCATAGTCCATGACTGGGGAATTATCACTGAACTAAGAGATACTGGATTTACTCCTAATCAAAAGGCCAGAGAAGACTCAAGTGAATAAAAAGCAGATGTATATATAAATTGACATAAATATTCTCCAAAGTTTTTTCTTTCTCTTTCCCTGTGGACTTAACAGGCAAATAAAATCAAGAAGTCTACACATGTTCCCCAATGATTTGCAAAAGGAAGACGTTTTACCAGAAGAACATTTGAATGCCTACCAAACTAGCCAGCAACTGTTTGTTTTGACATCTGTCACAAAATGTGGTAAGCAGTGCCTTTCAAGGATTTTATCAACAAGTGTCTGCGTCAAATGCATTAGCAACAGCAATAAAATCAACACACTGAGACACACAACACAAGGCATAAGCCAAGCATTTCTAGTTTTTTTAAATGCTCATAGATAAAACTGGTTTTACATAAATAGCTAATTAACTGAAAAAATATATAAAGGTAATGTAAAATTTGAATCTGAGCATTAATTAGACCTGAATGTAATCACTTAACATGAAAGATATTACTGTGATCATCATGCTCTATTCACGTGTTCTAACGGCCACAGAGTAAAACACTAATTTCAATGCAATAGCAGCTATGCCTGTAAAAGATATGACAAATCACAGTGGTCCACATTCAGAAGCCGTAGTTTAATGCATCTTGTTGTACATGTTAAGAATTTGGAGGCAGTTTATTTTTATAATTATCATGAAGGAAAGCTGTATTGTCAAGCAGTCGTCATGTTTGGTGCATGATTTATGAAAAGGCTTGTGAATGTTATTAGTCATCTGAACTTGCTCTGAGACCAGACTTCTTAATTTTCTGCAAAGTGCTGGTCAATCAATATGCCTTGTTTGTCAAGTAAAGACTGACAGGGTCTTCATAGTGACAGTTTTTGTAACAAACTGTTCTATTCCAATTATATTGTGTATTTCCCTGGTGGTAATATCATCAGCAGTAAAAAAAACTCCAGTAGAGATATTTTCCAAAGGAAGGAAAGTCTACCTAAAAGAAGTTCTATGCTAAATCATACTAATCACACAATTCTCAAAAGACCATATAATATCTGTAAATAAACACATATATCCCAGAAAACAGACTTTGTAGGAGTTCATGTCTACCAGGTAAGATCTATCCACTTTCTTCATTCCTGAAATGTTATGAGACTTGAAAAAAAAAAAAATTAGGAGCTAACACTACAGCTAAGAACAAAAATCTTTAAAGACTGAAGCTTCCTTTGTAAAAGAAAACCTTTTCTCATTTACAATCACTTCTCCCTAGTTACACATAAAAGACAGGGCCACATAGTGAAAAACAGTTAAATCCATTTTATAGGCTACTCTTCCAGTGTACTGCTTTACCATTTGGTTAATGAGATCATCAAAATACACTTTGTACACTTCAAAATACACCAACGACTGAATCAAACAGATCATTTAGAGGAACATTCATTCAAATAAGTTTGTAGTGCACCAAAAGTAGATGATTAGAGCACTGCTCTTCATAGAAGACATAAAGGAATGTGACTATCCATATCAGGGAGAAGAAACATCTTTATTTTTTAAATTAAAAAGTTTTATTTTAAAGAGTAAAAAAAAGGTAAACTGTGATTAATCATGACTGTTTTAAACCTCTGCATATGTCAGAGCACTTCTCAGTTACAGCATTAATGTGTTTCCTATAAAATATTCCAATACAATTTTGGAGGGAATGGAGAAATTAGTAACTTATTTTTAGGTCTATAATGTACTTGCACTAGGGGAGGTCTTTTTGAAGCAAACGATATTGTCATTGCCTATAACATTGCAGTGAAAACACTTCCCAAAATATGAGCTGCACCCAAGCAATGTTGAGGAGAGCAGTAAACTCAAACAGGCCAAGAGGAAAAGAACAAGCAGTGCTGTGTTTTTCTAAAGAGCTTTAATTGGCTTCCTATGGTCTTACAAAGATATGCTAACAGGAACTTATACCCCAAGAGCTTTCTTTTACCTCTGTGTATAATAACTGTTTGTCATTAAGGTGTTCACCTTAAAAGGTGGAGCTACTGGGTAACATGAGACTCTTTACTGTCTTGTTTGAACCACGGGATTAGCAAGCAGGGATGGAATTGAACAGGTGCCTCAAATTTCTGATTTTCAGGTCAGCTTTCTTGCAGTTCATCAAATTCTCATTTTGGACTTGAGCTCAGATTCCAAATATTAATGTTTCTTCCTAGTCAAAAAAGGACAGATGAATGGTGGGGTTTTTTTCTCTTTTTTTTCTTCTTTCCTTTAAAAATAGCTGAGCTGTTCATTGTTGTAAGCGAATTATACGAAGCCATTAAAAATCCCATGGCTGAAGATCAAATTCTGTGCCCATATATTGCTGTATTTAATGTATATAAATTTCATTCTTAATTCTGATTTCTCTGGACAAGTAGAGCCTCATTTATTTTTCTTATTCTCATTTTCCTAGGTATAGTAAAAGAACTAGATGAAGATCAGGATCTAGATTCATTTCAGCTTCTCTAACAGCTCTCTGAAAAGAAGTAGAAGAGATATTGTGACTTGTGGTTTAAAAACTTAGCTTGTTTTCCAATTATTATGCTAATTATCCAAGCCACACTACAGAGTTGATGTGTGAAAAATTGACAGCGTTGATGTCAGAAGTCTGGCATGTATGTGTGTGGAGGAGGAAGCAAAAAAAGGAGGCAGACACGCATTTGTTTGGGATGGGGGACCATAGTTTCTTTTTGAGCTCCCTTAGCTGGGGAACCACAATATCATGACATGGATGTACTAGCAGCTGACTAAAGTGTGTTTCCTCTTCTTTCCTCTGTCACTGAAACCTGTCACAAATGAATTATTTCCTCTTCTTGTGAGGGAGGGGATTGGGATTTGAATCAAGATTTTTGTTTGCTTGCATATATATGATTCTTCAGTGAAATGATCTGTTATGGTTTTATTACTAGAAAGCTCATGTAAGTTATACGACATTTATTTATTCTTCCATAAATGTTTTCCCAGAGTGGTTCAGGGAATCCATCCAGGTTGCACTAAGCATTACATAAAAAAGACGGGAGCTTGATGCCTAAGTCTCTCTAGGTTGAAGATATCTATTATTGTGGCAAAGGCTTTCTAGATCAAGATATGTCAAGTGGTGTAGAAACCATTCAGAATGATTTACTGTCATCTGAAAAGCCAGTTTTTGGATCTCATCCACTATGTTATGAGTTCCTTTGAGGGATGAAGGGAAAACGTGTTTCTAAACCTATTTTGCCTACTGAAAGAAAACAAAATCTGCAGCATCATAATCAGCACTGCTCTGTGTTCAGCAATGGTGAGGCCTGCAGTCTATCAGCTCTGCTCACATAGATAAGTATCACTTCAGTCAGTGGGAATTCTTATAAAGGCAGTCTGCAGGTTTGGAGATAAATCAAGCAGCTAGAGGGATTAAAAATGTGCAAGGATGTCAGAAGGACATGAGCAGTTTAGAATATATTTAGCTACCATATAAAAGAACAGAGCTTGAAGATGGCACGGTTTTAATGTAACGAATGCTTATAAGCACCCCTCCTATACCATCATCTCAGTGATATGGACAGGGAGATTTAAAAAATGGTGTTGAAAATAAAAACCTGTAGATTTTTTTAATTTTTTTTTTTGTCTGCTCTTGTCACTTATGAGATAGCAGGTAAAGCACATTACAAATATAAGCAAGCCTCTTGTCCTTTTGAGATGGAGACGGATTTTGACAGCAGTGTCACTGTTGTAAATTAACAAGAACCATAATTTTGTTACAGGCATAAGCAGCAAAAATAAAAACCCCAAAATAAATTCACTGAGTTCCTGTGTATTACAGTGAAAAAGTTTAAAAGGATATTTAATTATAATGTACCACATGAGGATCAAACCTGCACCATTTTTTCTTGCACAGAAATTGATAGATCTCCTCTTACTGTATTTAATATTATAATTTCATTTTTGTTTAGGAAAACAAAGAGCTAATCAAAGGAGTTATTGCTCCTATATTCCCAGTATGTTCTTACAGTTTAACTAGAAAGGAAATACAAATTTTTAAAGAGGAGGGGGATTTTATTTTCCACATTAAATTTCATCTAGTTGGGAACTGTGACCAGAGCCAAAGTGATGGTCGGAGCAGACCCCAGAGAATTTCAGGGATGAGTCTTTATCCAAACCTTGATGGTGGAAATGTCCTAGCTGACTAAAGGCATCAGAGAATGCTAGTGTGAAAAGTAGTTAACAAGTTAACACAAGTTATTGTTTAGTCTTGATTCTTCTGTAGTTGATAGCTTCATATACTGCTCCAGGTAGAACCATTAAAAAAAATTAAAAAAAGATTTCTTGCTATAATGCACACCTTACAGCATTGTTAAATGTCATAGAGCAATAAAAATAGGTTAGTGAGCCAAATAAATTCCCAGTACAGCTGTACAGCCTTTGATAGTTGAACCAGGATTATATTCTCCCAGTTGACATCTAGAAAAAGATTTATTTTATGAAGTAAGCACAAATGAGGCTTAACTTAAGCCAAATATCTAGAGGGATGCTTCTGGAGAGTTAGCTGTGAACTACACTGATAGGCCACGCCTAAAGAAATCCTAGAAGTAAAGTAATAACAAAACAGAGATGCAGAAAAAACACAGCAGTGTAGCTAGGTGAGCAGCTCACTGTGCAAGTACTGAATGTCATTTATTTTGACCTTAGTGAGGCTTTCAATACTGTCTCCCATGACAAACTCATGGACAAACTGATGTAAAAGCTAGGTAAGTGAAAAATGAGTTTGACTGAAAAGTGGTTGAATGGCCAGGCTTAGAGGGCTGTGATCTGTGGTACAAAGTCCAATTATCCATCAGTCACTAGTTGCATAACCGGGGGTTCATACTAGGACCAGTACTGTTTAACATCTTCTTAATGACTTGGATGATGGGACAGGGCGCACCTTCAGCAATTTTGCAGATGATACAAAACTGCAATGAGTGATTAATACATCAGGAGGGTTCAAATGAACCTCAACAGACTGGAGAAATGGTATGACAGGAAACTTATGAAATTTTAACAAGTGTAAAAGCCAAGTCCTGTACCTGAAAAGGAATAATTCCCATGCACCAGTAGAGGCTAGGACTGGAAAACAGTTCTGCAGTGAAGGACCTGCAGGTTCTGGTAGACAACAGGTTGAACATGAGCTAGAATTTTGCTGTTAGGCAAGGGAGGCCAACAATATTCTCAGGTGCACTGGGAAGTGTTGCCAGCAGTTCAAAGGAGGTGATCCTTCTCATCTACTCAGCACTGATGAGGCCACACCTGGACTACTCTTCCCAGTCCTAGGCTCCTCAGTACAAGCAAGAAACACACATACTGGAGAGAGTCATGAATAAAAGACTGGAGCATCCAAGCTACGTGGAGGGGCTGAGAGCTGAGGTTGTTCAATTTGGTGAACAAAAGACTAAGAGTGAGCTTATCCACGAGTATTAACAACTGATGGCAGATATTAAAGAAGACAGAGCCAGACTCTGCTCAGTGGCACCCAGTAACAGGAGAGTAGGCAAAGGGGAGAAATTGAAACGTAGGAAATTCCTTTTAAACATACTGAAAAAATAAATCTGAGGACGGTTGAACACTGCCCAGAGAGTTTGCCCAGAGAAGCTCAGGAGTCTGCATCTTTGGAGCTATTCAAAACTCTACTGGACATGGTCTTGAACAACCTGCTCTAGCTGGCCTTGCTTTTAACAGAGGGTTGAAGCCAAGAATCTCCAGAGGTCCCTGCTGACCTCAACTTTTGTGTGATTCTGTGTCCATTGTCAGAGGAACCCTTTCCTCTAGCGCATTTTTTCTTGTGACCAGCATGCATTTGAATACACTTTACAATGTCCACAGGCCAGTGGTTTTTCTTCAGTTAGCATGGATTTTTTTTAATCTACAATGTCTCAGTCTTTACCAAGACTTTTGAAGAATAATAAACACCATAAAACCAGTCTTATAAGATATGGATGAGTATTTCCTTCTAGTAATACTGATAAGTCTTGTCGAAGAGTTGGAAAGATCACTACTCTACCGCTGTGTGGGAGAACTAGGTGTAACAGATGTATCTGCTGTCTTAGAAGCCCAGGGGCTATTGTTTCACCTGACAAGGGGCAAAACCACATTGAGTAGGATGATAAGGAGGTAAGATTTCTCACTATAGCTGTTTTACAGGCAAATTTCGGAAACAGTAGTTTCTGCCTTTGATGTCCTCTAAGAAATCAGTTCAGATAAGGTTTGCTGAGAGCAAATTCCTGATAAGTGGCAGAAATCAGTGAACACTGAGAAGTCAAGAATCAATGAGCGGATCAAGACATGCTGAGAGGTACATAGGATATACTCCTCTAAGGCAAATGGACTTACTTGAGAAGACGCAAAGTTTTCTGTTTCTACAATCATTACATAAAATCAAGCCTGAAGAATCTATGTGATCCATTTCAACATGTTATGCTACTTTAAATTACTTTTCTCTTTGGTACTTGTGCTGCTTGGGAAAGCAAAATAAATTCGCTCATAAAAAGTAAATTATGAAAAAAGAAATTTAAACACCTTTACAGTTTTAGCTCATTTAGTTTCTCCATGCATGGACAACAGTCAAATAATGTCTACTGATGTGAATATTATCTTGCCATAAAGCCAGTCACAAAGGAAATCAAGATATAAATTATAAATTAATTAAAACCCTACTCTAAACACTTGTTCTTGGACATGTTATTTTTTTGTGTGTGGGCAAATGGGGTGGTTATCAGGTGTTTCTGGCTCATATATGCATTATTTCAGGTTTACAATGCCTACCTGATAGAAAGAGAAATGTATGCTAACACAGACTAAAGCTCCTGAATAAATTGTTGTTGCATTCAAAGATCAATAAAACCCGTTAGAGTGCTATGGTAATTTTATTTTCAAAACATTTCTTCTTTCTTCTCTTTAGAAAACAAAACTATTACAGAATTCTAAAAAAGTACTGCAGAAAATGATCAGTCTCCAGCGAGGTGGAATTCCACACAGTAAACTACAGCATCTTACTAACTTTTGTGTACTCCTAAGTGAATCTATATTTATCCCACTTTTGACCTTTTTCATATTCCTCTGTTATTAAACTTCCTTTTTACAAGTTGCTTACTATAGCAGAAAGATTATTATCATGATGTTTGAAAAACACTGTAAAAAATAATTGGGAAAATTTAAAAACTACTCAAAACGGGAAAACAATGAAAGTTTTTCTTTATGTTAGAAAATGTTTAATTATTAACTTTAAAAATATTATTGGATTTTTTCATACACCATTGTTAATTCTGGGACCTTAGTTTACCTGAAGTGAGAATACATAGATATTCAGATCTTCTGCCAGGATAAAATGAAATAAAAATTCAGTCAGCAATGTGCCTAACCGGAGGGCCTGCTTCAGGAATTTTATGAACAATTAAGATGAACATTAGTTCCCATAGCGTATAAGTTATGTTAAAAATACAAATGAAAGGGCTTATGATACCTTCTTGAAGGGCTGACAGAGAAAGGAAAGCTAAATCTGCTGGTGGAGTTCCTAGAACGTCACAGAGTTTGGATTCAATGGGATTACTAGGCAAGTGGTTGATAAAAGATGAAGCAAGCAGTCAGACCCAAGTGGCAACAAAGCATGTAAATAAGCGCTAGGCTTCTTCTACTTGCATTACATTTTGTTCCTTCTTCCCTGTAAACTGAACTTAGATATGTACTGGGGATATTCTGATATTTAAGGGGGCTGCTAGTCTTGTGTCATGTAGGATGTGGGAAAACAAAATATTTCTCTTTTTTTTCTGCCCCTTATCACTTTAAATTCACCCAGGGACTGTTCAAACAACATGTTTCTACTATCAAGAGAACTGGAACTGATCAGTCCAAAAAGGCACTTTCTGAAGTGCAGCTATTCTTTATCATCTTGCAGCTTCTATCTTGCTTCTTTCTGTTCCAAAAGTTCCTACTCTTCTTCCTTTGTGTTCACAGTTTCACCCTAGTAACTGCAGCCTCTGCCTACTCCCTCAATCATCTTAAACTTCAGCAACAGCATGCACGAGGTATGTGACATCATACGATTAAAAGTAGTGGGATTAAACAGTTGTCTGTGTATACACATTCTGTTCTACTTTGACTCTGCTTCCCTATCCCTTTATATGCTTACTAGCCATTTTTGGTCACTATTTGTATTTCCTTCTCTCAAAGAAGAGATATTAGTGATGACAGTTATTATTTTAAGCCGTCACAATAGCAAGAGGGAGAATCATATTCACAGCCTCTGCAATACTATTAAACTTTTGGTCAGGATGGCTCTGGAGGTCTGAGTAACAGAAACCCTTCCTGTTCCTCAGTGTGTTGTTTTCCCTGGGAAACAGAGATCTTCCCGGGAGATTTTGTTTCATATTGGCGACAATGTCCTAAGCTGATGCCAAAGCTTTCTCTTCCTCCACTGTCATCTTTGGACGCTGCTGTCTTCAAGCTGTGCAAAGTCCCTGTTTACTTCCCTGTCTCTTGGGACACAGTTCAAGATGGGGACTATTGCATGGAGGAATGTTGGGAACTGACAGAGCATACGTACCCTATATTCACATAATCACCAACATTCAGAAATGCCTATACTCCTCTGAGTAAGACGAAGTGCGAGGAATGTCCTCCCCTTTCCTCCTTCCCACAGCTGCTTCTGGCCTTCAGGGAATGGCATGTCAACCTCACCCAGGCTCTTTTCCAGCAACCACTCAGCTGCCGCTTCCCCTGCTCCCTAATGAACGCCTTTCTCAGTTTCTACAGCAGCCAATTCCAACCTCAGCCATGAACAGCTGAGTGAAAGTCACAGCAGGGAAAAGCTGAAGCCAGCTGCTGCTGGCACCAAGGCCATCCAGGCAATGGGACATGGAGAAAGATGGAAAATACTATATCGATTTAGGGCAGCTGCTACTTGCTGGCAGGCAGGGTAGTAAGACCAGGGCATGTTGTACGCTCCATGATGACTCTGGGAAACTGAGTATGTCCTAGCCAAGCTAGCCCTTTTACAGCTGTTAACACTGTTGAAGCTTTTTTTAGTCTGTGAATAAAGCTAGAGGACATTTGTTTTATTCCACCATCCTACACTGTGTTTCACTGTCATCTGGAAGCAAAAAGCCTTGTCCTTTTACACTGAAAACAGAGGTAAGCATTTTTCAACAAACTCCCAACCCTACCACCCCCACTCCCTAATCCCATATTCTAATTTCTTTGTTACATTTATTCCAAGTATTGCGCTAAACATTATAAAAACTCCCTCTTGAACAACTCTTATTTTTTATGTTAGAGCCAGGTTTTCTAACCTGAAAATTTTCTGTGGATGTTGTTATACTCTCGAAGTTTCTGAGTTACTCCTTATCCTGTTTTCATACACTTTTTTAAATCTCTGTGAGAATAAAAAACATTTCCACACAATCACTAGGTCAAAATAGAGAACAATTTGAAAAGGAAAGTAAAATCTTCTTTATATATACAGCTATTCATTATCCAAGCACAGTGTTAAATAAAGTAAAAGAAATACGTAAGAACAGAAAAATAATAAATCTATTTTTTTGATCAAGTCATGAGTGATTTAGAACTTTCTATTTGAGCTAATAATTGCAGAAGGGGGAATTAACATACAGAGCCTAAACTTGAAGTATGTAATATGTTACACTAATTTTTGCTGTTCAATTCCTGTAACGGTAAAAAGTTACAGTACATGTTCCAAATAGCCATTCTTTGATTTTGTGAGTCTAAAGGAGAATAGTACTGAACACAAACAAAATACACTGAAATATTCTTATGATTAAGTTTTGTCTCTTACACTTTGGGATCTTCTTTTAAGTGACATTTAACTCGATGACTTAGCACTAAGCTTCAAAAAATTGAATACCTCCACATCTAAACTGCGAATTTCTGGAGTTTCCACAAATGATAAATATTGGCCATAATTATTCCTACTTCACTTAAAAGCTACTTTGGATGAGCACTGCTGTAGTGATGCATTTTTCATCTGTGTTCTCAAGAATAGGGGAAACAAACAAGTAAGAAAACCTGACTGATTATGAGAGGAAATTATAGTACTTACCAACATAAATATGTAAAACAATTCTAAACATGTGGGTGCTCTACTGTAGCGCATTAGGTAGGTTTCTCTGAAAACAAAATATGTCTTGCAATATTTCAACATTCAAAAAATTGTTTTTAGAAAATGCTAAGTTTTGCATGAGCTTCAGCATGACACATTGTCACATAAAGTCTTAGTTGAAAAGATTTGTTCCTCAGAGGCTGCTGTCCTGTGATCAACCTTGAGAAAGGCTGTAGGGCAACAGCCAACCTGTGGTGGGAGGTTTGTGTGAATTGGAGCAGCTCTGGGGATCAGTCCCAAGCCTTGTTTGACATCTCCATCAATGACTGATGAGAGGGAGTAAATGGAATGTTAAGGAATTAACAGACAGCATTGAATTAGGAGGAGTTTTGAATACCGATGAAAGGAGAAAGGCGTACAACAAAAATATAGAGTTGTTGGTACTGTTGGTACAGTTGTGGATTCTGCTGACTCTGAGACAAAACGTGGCTCACCGGGTCTTGGCATTCACTGCAAGTTGTCCACAGAAGGGCAAAGCGAGGACAAAAAAGCTATGAGAAGAACTAGAAAAAGGGACAGATACAGAGAAAAAAAGTGTAGTACAGATGGGAGGGAAATGGTTTGTGGATACAATCACAATAGGTAAGAAATGCCCTGAAAAACTCTTGTGGAAGAGATCCAGATTGGACATGGCAGGAGGGGGAAAGGGGAAATAACCTCTAGTTCTACACTAATGCGTTTGTGCCCTTTCCCTCTCCCTCTTGACTACTATCCATCAGGTGGAACTGAAAGCAGTGATTATTAAAGTGTCTGCAAAGAAAAGTGAATAGAGAACAACCAGATTTTCCGTATTATTGATTATGGATAAAAGAGAAAGAAGGAGAGTTACAAAGGAATGGCCATGTTGTAACATAAGAGACCTTAGATGGCTACGTCACATGGGAGTGGGAGATGCACTGACAGGAACTTAAATCAATTGTTAAGTACAAAAGCATATAGACTGTGAATCACCAATGTATTCATTGCAATTTAGCACAGCTCCTGCTTCTTTTTGCCCTACTCCAGAGAAACACAATCGGACAACAGCCATCTTACTTGTTCAGGACTTGAACAGTGCCTGTGAAGTCAGAGGGAGCCATCAACTTCCACGATCTTTGGAAGAAGTAATTTAATGAAGTTACAGGTGGAGAAAACTGAGGCTCCAGAAAAAAATTTGTCATCTTTCGAGTGCTGTGCAATCTCTTCTCAGCCAATTTCACTCAGGTTTGTGCTGAGAACTCTGCAGTTTTCGCATGTGTCAGCCAGCACACTGTGCCTTGCCATGGCAATATCATAATCTCTACTCCTCTATCAGTCCATTAGATGATGAAGTTATCTACTTCCAAAGAGATTACACTGAGGCATCTGAGAAATGTGTCAGTTTGTAGTCATATCCGTAGTAATCACTCCTCATTTCTTTTCACATAATAAGTTTTGGAGTTAATTGTAACTTTATTTTGTAATTAAAGATATTACCTCTACAAAAATAAAATCCTAGAATCATATTCATTTCTCAATGCCTAATTTAGTTACTTCTGTTTCTCATTCCCAACTTAAATTTTCTTTTCAAAACTGTTGTGTTAAAGGACTAGTAACTCCTGCAAACTGAATACTAATTGTGAGTAAAATAAAAACTATATCAGGAGCACTTGCTGCTTATGATTTTTGAATATAGAGAGTAGGATACTAGTGAGATCGCAAATGGTTTGAGGATCTCAAGGGATCATGTTTGAGCAAAGTTTGAAAGCTGACTTTTACAAAGATGACCAATCTGATGCTAGTAAAAGCAGTTAATGTTGCATCTCCCAAAGGAGCAAAAATAACTTTCTTCTGAACATCCCCCAAAAAGCTTCATGGCCAACTCAACTACTCATGCAGCCAAGCTTTTCACATCCTCCATTAAGGTGACTTAGACTTTCAGACTTTTGCCTCAGATCAACCCCTGGCTGTAGAACAGGGAATTCTGATCAGCTACGTATGGTTTCACGGCTTATGGTTTCACACATCCGTGGCTGATTCACGGTAACCTGGTTTGTCAGGAAAGGAAAGGAAAATACGTTTCCCGGTATTCCCAGTACAAGATGTTTTAATATGAAGGAAATACAGTGACACCCAGCAGACAAGCTAAAAAAAAAGAAAGAGGAATTTTGTACAGTGCAGAGAAGAGCTGAGATGAGACAAACCTCACTGGATTTTTCACTGGACATCCTCTATCCTACCAAAAAAGTGTCCTTTTTCAAAACTCCAGTTTTCGTGGGGTGGGGAAAGAGAGTGACTTTTCAAGACAGGAAAAAAAATACAAAAATTGATTTTGCAGAGGCAAGGATCAACACAACTGGTCTGACATGACTGTCCTTGCAGGCTGTTAGCTAAAGAAAATCCTACATCCCTAGCAGTTTTTCCCCATTCTAGTAGCTGAAGAATAATCCTGCCTCTGTTTTGAGTCAAGCAGAAGTAGTTGAAGTCTGCAGGATTATTAACAGACCAGAACAGTCTTGCTAAAATCATTATACTTAAAGACAGATATAATTATTATATTTTACATGAAAATCCCTTCCAAGGAAAAAATGTCAAATTGGATATTTTATTTTCCTGATTAATGATGAAAATAATTTTTAAGTGGTTTAGGAAAAGAGATAAAATTTCTCAGTCCCTCAGTTAGTCCTCCATTTAAAAAATTTAAATATTTTTGAATTAAGCTGTGAATTTATTAGGAATTTTTTTCGGTTTAAAGAAGACATAACAAATGCAATGAAAGAGCAAATAACAAAATCAGTATATAGTCTTTCTTTTATTTTGACATGGCTCCAAGATTTTCAGCTGGGCTTTTATGATGTGATGGATTTCTAGCTGAATTTTGCGAAATACTTTTTAGCCTTTTATTGAACAGAAAATCTGTTTCAATAAATTACATTGTTCAGGGCAAGACTAATGTTTCAGACTATGTGAGCCAAATCATAATTAAGTAGGTCCAACTTAAAGTTGTCTTTGATAAAAAAAAGTCACCTGCAAACTTATCGTTGCTGAAATCTAAGTATATTCATATAGCTAAAAATATCCTTCTTCTCTAAGACTATAGGCGGTGAATATAGAAAGGAATACATTCATAGTATCAAATCATTCTATTTATTAAAAATCAAACATGCAGTGCAATCATATGCCAGCTGTCTGCATTTCAAAGTACTAACACAAGCTAGGTAACCATTCTCCACTGAGAGCCTTACACCACAAATGAGTGTGCTTGTCTGTTTGAGCTAATTAAATCAGAAAATGATAAGCTTGTAAATTTACCCTACTAAAAAGACAAGTCTTAAATACCCTAGTGTGAGAGACTGAAAGGGTCATTGTGTGTTAATGCCTCAAACATTGTGGTAAAATAGCCACTTCAGCCCCCGCGGGCAAGATGGTGCCCACCTGCAGTGAGAGGTCAGAAAGGTGACACAGGATGGGGAGGGCAGGTCAGAGGATGCACAGTTCCATGTTCTGATGTGCCTTACCCAAATATGGTAAGCTTTTTTTCATTTGAGGAAGGGGCTTGAGATGACCTGAGAGACCCCTTGTGACACCTGCCCCCTACTGGCGCCTGAGAGGAAGATCATGAACTTTCTAGAAGAACTACCATATAGGCTGCCAGGAGGTATGACTAAGGACGGAGGCTAAGCTATAAAAGACAGACCTACAAACAGCCTGGTGCGTGGCCACCACCAGAGGATGCCATGCCTGTTGTCATCATGGTGGGATCCTAGGGTGATGATACCTTTTTTATTCTCCCTTTTTCTTTCCTTCTTTTTCCTTTGCTCTCCCTCTCACAGACACCTTTTCTTTGAACATATAGAACATAATTTTTTTTTTGGCCACCAGCCAAAATTCTAGAACAAAATTCATCATGTTCAAGTCGTAAAGCAATGAAACTTTATTATTATAGAAAAAAATGTGGGTAGAACAATAATAATAGAACTAGAAAAAAAAGAAACAGTGGACTTCAATTTTATTCTGTCTTAAACTTGCTGTATTGAAGAAAGAAAATAGGGTAGATTCTTACTGCAATAATAATACTCTACTTTTGAACAAGTCTGATTTTAGATGGTTTGGCCAGCTGACGTATAAATTCAATTTATAAACAAATTTTCTTTGAGTTGTGAATAATACAAAATTCAAGAGTAAAAGGAAAGAATTTTTCTCAGACCACATTGGATTAAAGTTCAGCATTTGTCAAAAAGTGAATCATCAACAAACAGCAGACAGCCAGAGCATACATTAAAAGAAAAAAAAACAGAAAAAAGAAGGAATAATAAATCTTGTGCTCTGTGGTTTAAACTAATCTCTAGTTATCAGAGCCAGAGGCTTATGCCTTTTCGCGTGATCTGATAAAGGCTGTTGTCACTGGTAAAATTAGTATTCTGAGCTAGATGGATTTGGGATTTTGTCCTTATAATAATTCCTGTGTTTTACTTTTTCGGTTTCACATGTACGTATTTTTTTTCCCATCTGTAGCCAAGACCTATACAGATAGACGTTAAATAAGACAATTCTTTTCAGAATAGTATTTTAAACCCACAAACAGAGGTTCAAAGTTCTATGGGCAAAATATGAATCCATAATATATATCACTCCACCTTCATTTTTCGTAAAAACTGTACTCTTATTCAGAGCTACAGAACCTTCCTGCCTGTCTTCCATGATGACAGGTGAATGGAGAGAGGATGACATAAGGAAAATGATCAATAAGGACTAATGCTGCTGCTTCTCCATTCTTCACACATATTTGTTCACACAACTGAAGTAACCAACCTAGGAGATTCTTACTCCACACACCTTGCTGCTAACAGCTTTACTATCAACATCTTTACTATAACCCCTTCGTTCCCACTTGACTTCTATATTTCATTGCTGAGATTTGGTGCAAGGGAAGAGCTGAATATTATCAGGTATGGCTGCGTGCTCTGTTATGTACAGAAATGTGGCTTTTGTTTGCATTTGGAAACCTGATACATCTGAGCAGGAATTTGTCTCTGAAAAGGTAAAATTTTTTTAGGGTTTTTATAAGTTTACCTGTGGCCAATTCATGTACTTGCAATGCACCTTTAGCACTGTTTCACAAGACAGTCTATTTCTGACTTGAAGTAGTGTTAGACTAGAAGGTTTGGACATGAACAATATCCATTCAGGCCCTAAGTGACTAACTGAAAAGGTTCACAGAAGCATTTCCTCCATTAGAGAGGAGAACAAGGGGTGTTCTTTGTACTACACAGGAAATAAACCACACTGCTGTGGCACTCTCCATTCTCTTTCCCCATCTCAGAATAGATACAAGAGCACCTGGAGACTGTACCCATGGAAACACTGTCACAACATAAGAGAAGAAAATTTATTTTATTTATTTGATTTTTCTGATCTTGCTTGGTTTTTTGACTTTTAGTTGGATACAGTGATATTTTAGCTGATGTGACAGGTTTTCTTTCTCTCAGAAATACTCAGAGGCCTATAAATGTATTACATTACTGTAAAGGAGTAAGGATTTTTGACATGTTACATGTAAAGTTGAATTTAAGATTACATTTCAGATGATTTATTAAAATACATAAAATTACTCTTTTAATTCAGCTTCTTACTAGAATATATTTTGTTTCATGTTTGGAAGAAAATCATTCAAATAGTTAGAGGTTTACAAATGTTCAAAGTCCACAGAAGCACAATGTTTTTTGCAGCCTTGAAGTTCAGCAGAAATACTTTCTAAATGAAGTCTCAGATTCTCTTCTTTACAAAGTATTTTTCACTTCAATTCCTAAAATTGTTCCAGAAAAAAAAAAAAAGCTAACCTTGGTAGGCCTTAGGCACTTCTCAAGCCAAATAAATTGGATGGAGGAGATTAAAAATGTTTGGCTATTAGAAAGTTCACACGAAACAAGAATTGCTGAAATTAATGTTGCCCAAAGCACTGTTAAACTTTAATGCTTTATGTGTGAATACAGCCTAAGACAAGATTAAAACTCCTGAGACTAACTTTTAGGTAAGCAGCCTTGACAGCTTAGCACAGCAGACCTTGGGTTCAAAGCCAGCTTTACAAGCTGGGAAAATAGCTCCCTGCTGAGATCTGCTGTGTAATGGGAACACAGCTATTAATATTTCACACAACTGGGTTAAACTAGTCTTAGACACACCTAAACAAGATATAATCAAATCTTTAGTATATCATAGATAAACCATTTATCAGAAATAATGTCTCACAGGAGAGGAATAATATTACCTATCTTTAAATGCCTATACTGTAAATACCTGCATTTGAACTAGCTACCTGATTCTGTCTTCTCGTCAAATGTAGAGAAATAGGGTACAATTATTCCAGCTTATTTTTGAAGTCTGCTTTAGAATGAAATGAATCACAATCCTGAGGCACCCATTACTTTGTGTTTGCCAGGGAGACCTGCAGGGTGAACACGAAAGCTGGTTAACATGTTCCCATTGAATAAGTCTGCATGTGGTTACAATATCTAGCAGCTGAGAACAGCCATCCAGTGAGAGACAGAGAATACAGAAAAGTAATAAAATACAGATCTTGACATATTTTTTATTCCTGGAGATGAACAGGTATTTCACGAATACTTTTTAACAGACATATTTTGCTTTCCTTCCTGAAGAAGTATAAAATACAGGGAATTGGCACCGAAATTTATTTATGGTGCTATCTAACATAATTATCTTTTTGGGTAGTATTTGTATATTCATTTGCAAGTTCAATGCCCAATCTGACCTAACCATCTCGATATTTTCATTAATCAAAGAAAAGAAATAAGTGCATTTGGAAGACAGTTATGCTCACAAATATTAGATATGCTTCCAAAGGTCTCTGTTGTCTGTAGAGAGTCTAGTCAAATAACTCACATCCAAGTATCACATTTTAGATACCTAGATTTGGGGAAGATAAATTCCTCCCCTCTATCTTTTAACAATATATATAATTTTATCTTCTGTCTTTCTTTTGGACCAGACAATTTCCTTAAGCACATAGAGTGACAGAGAATAGTGTTTACTTATTCATAGCCTTCCTTCAAGAGCTTCACAAGTTCACTAAAACCATTTTTTTAAATATGTAGACACTGTGATGAACCTGAAAACCTTTTGTTTCTGTTGTTGATAATTCAACGATTACAGCATTCACTCTCCCTTAGAACAGTGTATTAGCAATTGAGCACTGAAAAAAGATGATCTGATCATTCACACTCCAATTTTCAAGGACCTAGAAAACCTGTGGAGAGCTCTGATTATGCTTTTATCATTTTTTTAAAACTGATCAAGACCGATGGTTAAAGATAGAAAGAGGACAAAAGGGCTTCAAGGCATTAAACAAAGAGGATGAAATTATTTATTACTCTGCTTATTTATACCAAATCAATTTCCCACCCAAGAACCAGATAGTGTTTCAACATCAAGAGATTTGATAAGCATATAAATGCATAAGCTTTAGTGAGTCTGAAGAGCAAAGGAAATTAAATAAAAAAAAATTCAGTATCGAAGCTATCATCTTAAACATCCTGTTAAGAATATCGGTGAATAAGAGCCCAGAAGTAACAAAACTAATAGTCAAAACGTATGAGGCGATCTGATTTGGACACTCTACAAGGTCTTTACAAATTGTTATTCATGCCATAAGACACAACAACTAATAAATCAACACTGATTACATTAATTTACAGTATAAGTACATTATTTAGAAGAAAGCGGTTAGAAACAGCATGACTCTGTTTCTAACATTTCTTAAAACATTATGCATATGAAGAATAACCAGACAGGATTGGAAAGATTTTATCAAAATTATTTTCCCCAAAGTTTAGCCAACTAAATCACAGAATCACAGAATCACAGAATAGTAGGGGTTGGAAGGGACCTCTGTGGGTCATCTAGTCCAACCCTCATGCCGAAGCAGGGTCACCTACAGCAGGCTGCACAGGATCTTGTCCAGGCGGGTTTTGAATATCTCCAGAGAAAGACACTCCACAACCTCCCTGAGCAGCCTGTTCCAGTGCTCCGTAACCCTCAGAGGGAAGAAGTTCTTCCTCATGTTCAGATGGAACTTCCTGTGCTTCAGTTTGTGCCCATTGCCCCTTGTCCTGTCACTGGGCACCATTGAAAAGAGCTTGGCCCCATCCTCCTGACACCCACCCTGAAGATATTTGTAGGCATTTATAAGGTCCCCTCGCAGCCTTCTCTTCTTCAGGCTGAACAAGCCCAGCTCCCTCAACCTCTCCTCGTAGGGGAGATGCTCCAGTCCCCTCACCATCCTTGTAGCCCTCCGCTGGACTCTCTCCAGTAGCTCCTCATCTTTCTTGAAGTGGGGAGCCCAGTAGTGGACACAGTACTCCAGATGAGGCCTCACCAGGGCAGGGTAGAGGGGAAAGAGAACCTGCCTCGTCCTGCTGGCCACACTCTTCTTGATGCACCCCAGGATCCCATTGGCTTTCTTGGCAGCCAGGGCACACTGCTGGCTCATGGTTAACCTGTCGTCCACCAGGACACCGAGGTCCCTCTCAGCAGAGCTGCTCTCCAGCAGGTCCACCCCAAGCCTGTACTGGTGCATGAGGTTGTTCCTCCCCAGGTGCAGGACCCTGCACTTGCCCTTGTTCAACCTCATCAGGTTCCTCTCTGCCCAGCTTTCCAGCCTATCCAGGTCACGCTGAATGGCAGCACAGCCTTCTGGTGTATCTACCACACCTCCCAGTTTGGTGTCGTCAGCAAACTTGCTGAGGGTACATTCTAACTCTTCATCCAGGTCGTTGATGAAGAAGTTAAACAAGACTGGGCCCAGTACTGACCCCTTGGGGACACCACTTGTCACCAGCCTCCAACTAGACTCAGCGCCGCTGATGACAACCCTCTGAGTTCTGCCATTCAGCCAGTTCTCTATCCACTTCACCGACCACTCATCCAGCCCACACTTCCTCAGCTTCCCCAGGAGGATATCATGGGAGACTGTGTCGAAAGCCTTGCTGAAGTCAAGGTAGATAACAACCACGGCTCTCCCTTCGTCTACCCAGCCAGTCATGTCATCGTAGAAAGCTATCGGATTGGTCAGGCATGATTTGCCCTTGGTGAATCCATGCTGACTACTCCTGATAACCTTCTTTTCTTCCACTTGCTTCATGATGGCCTCCAGGATAAGCTGCTCCATCACCTTTCCCGGGATGGAGGTGAGGCTGACCGGCCTGTAGTTCTCTGGGTCCTCCTTCTTGCCCTTTTTGAAGATTGGAGTGACATTGGCCTTTCTCCAGTCCTCGGGCACCTCTCCTGTCCTCCAGGACCTCTCAAAGATGATGGAGACTGGCTCAGCAATGACATCTGCCAGCTCCCTCAGCACTCGTGGGTGCATTCCATCGGGGCCCATGGATTTGTGGACATCCAGATCCCTTAAGCAATCCCTCACACAGTCCCCCTCGACCAAGGGAAAGTCGTCCTCTTTGTAGGCTTCTTCTCTTACCTCCGAGGCCTGGGATTCCTGAGGGCCAGTCTTAGCACTGAAGACTGAAGCAAAGAAGGCATTCAGTAGCTCTGCCTTCTCCGCATCCTCCGTCACCAGGATATTTAGATAAATACATTTATTCTGATAAAAACTTCATATGACTAAAAGAACCTGAATGAAATACTATAAAAATGCCCAAATATCCTGCTTTGATAGTTATGGAATGAAATTATTCTATGTGAAGAAGAGAGAACAAGGAACTTTAGGAATCCAGAATTCTTCCGGCTTACATGAAACACCTACTTCAGAAAAAGATGAGTGAAGCCTGAGAGGCCTACCTTTTACCATTGGTTACATAAGCAACGTGGATGAAGAAGTCAAATGTACATGTTTATAGTTAGCTAAATGAATCACTCTCTTATTTTGGGTGTTCTAGGACACGAATTTTTTTTTTTATGTTACCTGGAGTAGTATCCAGGTCTTTGTCTTCAAAAAATCAGAATCTTGAAGAAATTCAATGACAGAAGTTAAAAGTGGAAAGATGGAAAATACAGATTTGGTCGTTTTCGCATTGCTCTTATTCTTAATTTCTGCTTGTGCAGAAAGAAGCCAGATATATTAGGGGAATATTTTTAGTACATTGTCAAACCTGTAGCTAATGTCTCATTCTTTGTACTTTGGAGAAGCAACCTCTTATCCTTTAGTTACAGCTGGAATTTTCTCTAGATTGTCCATGTGTTTCTGACAAATGCTTCTAATGCATGTCCATTGCTCACTGAAATCAGTGTAAAATAGAGTCAGATATTATCTGCAGGTGCGTTAAAAATTCTTGAGATTATTACGCTACAAATTAATGCCCATTTTTAGAAAAAGTAAACGGGAAATTTTGAAAAGCAACAGTAGAATCCTTGAAGAGACTAGTCAATGAAGATTCATAGAAGCATCTGTATAAAGAAAAAGCTGAAAGCGAAAGTACAAAGGTAAGAAATTTCTAAGAGAGTAGGTGATTGCAGCAGAAAGCCACAGCAGGAATGTATTCAAACAAGCAGTTTGAAAAGGTTAAGCTGTATATCAACATAATTTAATCTCATGATTCCCACTTATCCAGGGACATTTGGCACACATCTTGATCTTGAACAGTTATCTCAGATCTTTTCATTTAATATCATCCGCGTGCTTTATTAACATTCTTATCTCTTCCAGTTTATCAATGAACATATTAAATGGAGGTCAGAACTCTGGCCTCTAGAGTCAGTACAAGATACCTCCCATCTACTTATTTCATTGATAATTTTCATTACTCTTTGTTATAGCTTTTTAGTCAGATTTCAGTCCCTTAACTGTGTTCTCTGCAGGATAATTTATACGAATTTTTCAAGTAAAATGTGATAGAGTCAGTGTCTCTTTTATTGCATGAGTTAGTATCTGCGAAAGCTCTTCTAAGCTCAACACGTACTAGGAAATGAAATCTAACTCAGTGTGTCAAACAGTTCATTGGGATGTTAAAGAAAATAATATATATGCATGAGGTGTAAAAAACCATGATGTAATTAAGATAATTCACAAAATAGGATGCCTAATTCTTATGAGTTCATTATTTTCCAGGTATTGGTCCTGCATATACTAAGATTCTTCAGCCTGAATTGACCTCCCTAGAGCTGAAAGTACCAAGTACCATACATTATTGAACTTTCCAAATTTGTCGTGGTTTGGCCATGGCCAGCAACAAAGGGCCACGGGGTCGCTCTGTCACCCCTCTCCCCGCTGGGGTGAGGAGGAGAATGGAAAGAAAAAGGCAAAAACTCGTGGGTCGGGATAAGAACAGTTTAACAGAGCAGCAAACAAAGGGAACAGGAACAACAATACTGATAAGAAGAATATAAAAAACAAACTGTGTAATGCACAGAGCAACTCTCACTGCCCAGTGCCCAGCACACTCCCGAACTGTGACTAGCTTCCTCCTGGCCCACTCCCCCACTCAGAATTGAGCATGATGCCACATGGTATCGAATACCTTGTTTTGTTTGGCCAGTTTGGGTCAGCCCACCTGGCTGTATCCTGTCCCGGCTTCTTGTGAAAATTAACCCTGTCCTGAAAGAACTCAGGACAACATTTAATGGTTTTTCTTTTGTATTTTAATGTAGGAAATCACTTAATGATGTGTGAAATGAAAGAAACATCCAGGAAACGAAAGGACCACCCAAGCAGTCTCACTAAAGCTGAGATTCCCTCTTACAAGTATCAAGTTACACATATGGGTTAAATTCTTGATCTTCACTGAAGGTAAATCAGTGTGGCTTCATTTAATTCACTAGAACTAGGCCAGTTCACCTCATCTAATAATCTGCCAGCTCACACTTTTTTACTAAGGATATGAGCTAGACTTAATAGCTTCTACCTTAAGAATCATTCTATTCTTCTTTTCCAAAAATGGTTCACACATTTGAAAGTTTTTGTCAGTTTTTTTTGATTCTTCCAATTGTGTTTTTTGATCTTTTTTCCTCTTGCAAATACAGTGTCACAAAATAAATATTTACTTACAAAAGAAACCCAAGTAGCCTTATTAGTCATTTTCACAGCATTCTCACTGAGTGTTATGCTTAGTTTGGTACATACACCAGGTAGATTGGATCTGATCATAACACGCAGCAGAAGTCATTTAGGCCATAATGTAGGACTTTGACCTGGATGGACTCCTAACAAACTAGGACACATAGATGTAAGAGTATCATCATCTTGGAAGTAACTCACCATTTAGCTGTCCATTGTGCTTCCAAGACCACACCATCATTTCTCCTCCATGGTCTTTCCCAAAGTGAAGTGAGAGACATTGTTATACCCATGTGAAAATTTAGCTAATAAAAGGTGTTAAACTAAACCATTTAGTTTTGGATGGGAATAGGTTAAGTTTCACAAGCAGTACTGCTTTTGGCATACTAACTAAGATAATGTTTCCCAGAGACTATTTTACCATCTTTTATTGAATCTTTAAGTCAAACAGGTTAGCTTAATACCTGTGGTTTCAGCTAATTTATGGAATCTTTGCATGGAGAGGAGGAGAAACATTCACTGGTTATCACCACGCTCAGCTAGCAGGAA
Organism: Opisthocomus hoazin; assembly: GCF_030867145.1. Taxonomy (NCBI): domain Eukaryota; kingdom Metazoa; phylum Chordata; class Aves; order Opisthocomiformes; family Opisthocomidae; genus Opisthocomus; species Opisthocomus hoazin. Next base: position 50,097,108 of record NC_134421.1, on the reverse strand, counting down.
AGGACTGAGAGCATTATCTTTCACACTGTCTTGCTCTGACTTGCCAGTTTTTTCTGATACCTGGTGGCTGTGGTACCTGAGGACCCAAATGAAAATCTGGGGCAAGAATCTTAAATATGTGAATGAACAGTTAACTAAAGTACAAATTCAGGCTGAAATATATGAATGTTGTGGGTTAATGACAACAGCTTGGGAAACCATACTTTATTTGCCTCACTAGCTCTATCAAAACAATAGGAGAAAACACTTCTGTACAATGACATGGAAGAACATTTAAAATATACTGACAAAATTATATAAATCTGCTCTGGATTTACACTGAGGTCTAATAAGATGCAGCTGTCTTCTGCCTGGTAAGCAAAGCTATGTTTGAACAATACACACAAGCTTCAAGGAATTCATAGTCTAGGTCACAAAGCAATACTGACATATGCTGTGATTTACTTATTTATTTATTAGTTTTACTAAATACGCTTCTCATCTTTACAAAGATGTCTGGCCTAGACACTTGGCTAGAGCATATTTACATCAGAAACAAGGAAGAAACACTGTTTAAACAATGAGCTTCAAGGCCACCAAGCCTAAATCATCAAATAGCTGAATTAAATCAAGAAGTGAATTATAATTGGGATGTTTGTCAAATAGTAACAGATTTAAGGACTCAGAGATGCTATAAGTATTTCACAAAATCTCTTCTAGGGCCTGTTCTGTTCATCACATTTATCAATGATTTGGCTACAGGAGTTCAGTGCACCATTAGCTACTTTGTTGATGATGCCAAACTGGGAGGTGCTGTTAACTCTTTTGAAGCATAAGGTGCCTTGCAGAGGGATATAGATAGATTGGAGCTTTGGGCTATGATCAGTGAGCTGGAATGTAACAAGTCCAAATGCTGGATTCTACACCTAGGGTGGAGTAATGCTGGGCACAAGTATAAATCGTGAATATGCCACTGTATTCAGCATTGATGCTGCCTCACCTTGAATATTATGTGCATTTCTAGGTCCTGCAATTTGAGAAGGATGTGAAGGTACTTGAATGTCTCCAGATGTGGGTAACAAAGCTGGTGAAAGGGCTAGAAGGCATGTCCTATGAGGAGCAGTTATGGACTTTAAGTTTGTCTAGATTAGAGAAAAGAAGGCTGAGGGTCAACCCCATTGTTCCCTACAGCTTCCTGAAGAGGGGAAGTGAAGAGGAAGGTGCTGATCTCTTCCCACTGGTATCCAGTGATAGGACACATGGGAACAGTTCAAAGATGTGCCAGGGCAGGTTTAGATTGGACATTAGGAAGCATTTCTTTACAGAATGTTGTCAAAAACTGAACAGGCTTTCTAGAGAGGAGGTCGATGACCCAAGCCTGTCAGTGTTTAAGAGGCGTTTTGACAATGACCTTAATAACATATCTCAACATGGGCAGCCCTGAACTGATCAGGCAGTTGGGCTACATGATCAGTGTAGGTCCCTTCCAACTAGAATAATCTATTCTATTCTATTCTATTCTATTCTATTCTATTCTATTCTATTCTATTCTATTCTATTCTATTCTATTCTATTCTATTAAAGATTAGAAGGGACCTTTAAAGATCATCTAGTTCTAATCCCCGTGCTATGGGCAGAAACATCTTCCACTAGATCAGGTTGCTCGAAGCCCCATCCAACCTGGCCTTGAACACTTTCAGGGAGGGGGCACCCACAACTTCTCTGAGCAACCTGTTCCAGAGTCTCACCACCTTAATTGTAAAGAATTTCTTCCTTATATCCAATCTAAACCTACCATCTTTCTGTTTAAATCCATTACCCCTGTTTGGCTGAATCCGATTTCTGATGAAGGTGTATGGAAAGAGATGGTGCTACTGAAAGACAAAAGGCCTGTTGGAACTTCCTACAGTGTAAGTATCATGAGTCTAACTGTTTTTCAGAGAAAGCAACACATTACTCTTGCATCCTTCCTCATATGTGTGCAAGAGTAGGAACTGAATTGTGAGTCCTTTCTCATTGCAAGTGATGTTCATTTTATTGATTGCAGAGCTTCCTTTGTTCCTGATAAACTTCTGAGGAGGTTATTGGTTGTGAGGACATTGATTTTGGCTGCAAGGAAACTTAAAAAGTAGAATAAGTCCACACATTTTATGTGCATAATAAATAAGAGAAAGTAAATTGTGGTATGTATTTCCTGTCACTTAACCTAAATATATTTAAACAGGTTCTAGGTGGTGAGCTGGCATCTCCGTAAGTGAATACAATGGGCTATCCTGCCTAGGCATGTGAGGACTACACAGGTGTAATGTCTTTTTCAAATCTGGTGACAAAGATAGAGAGTAAGAGAAAAGACCAGAGCCATGTGGTTTTGTATTTTCTGTTGAAGACCTAGTATACATTGATCTAGAAACCAAATTAAGAAATAACACAAATGTCAAAGCTCTACTCGAGAGCAGTGTTATGAGAAGAGTTAAATAAGATATAGTCCTATGGATGGTAATGTGTTTCAGTATTACAGAATCATCTGGGGGGGCTGGACTAGATGACCCACAGAGGTCCCTTCCAACCCTTACCATTTTGTGATTCTGTGATTCTGTGATCTGCTAGGAGACTCACAAAACTGTGTGCCTTTTGGACTTCTTGTGTACTCCCAATGGCATATCAGTCTCACTCCCAGTCATAAAAGGAGGAATATAATTATATAAAACCACACCTTTTCCATTTGGGAAGCTTTTTGTTTGAGTAAACAGTTTAGATTGCAAGTGTTAGTGATTAGTTTCTGCTTGATTTAGACTGCAGAGGGATAGATGGCTTGACCAACTGCCAGACAATGGAGAAGCAAACACCTTTCATTGCAATGTGTAAAGCGCTTTCCTGCTTTTTCCCCTCTGATTCTCCCTTACCTAGTGATCTTTAGACTATTGGTCTCAGACCAATACGGCAAGTTTTTGTAGAAAATGTTTGAAAATTATTTAGAAAAACATTTCCAATTTTTTCCATATATTACTGCAGCCTAGAGAAATGTATAGGTACATTTGCACAAGTACTGAGGACATTCAGCCAAAAACTAGAATGTCAGGAGAAAGAAAGTAAATCTTATGGAATTGTTTTGATTTATTCTATGTCGAGAAGCAAACAAGAAACTTCACAGAACTTGAACTAATTCAAACAAAAGAGTTTCATTTATAGACGAAACTGATGGATGTTGCTCGCTCTGTATGTTGTGATTTATGGATAGCTAGCATACATATATTTTGGATGTTGAATCTATGTTGTTGAAAAATAAGTTTAAACTGTCGTAGCTGGGAAAGGAAAAAAAGTAAGGTTACGATTTAACAAAATGACTGTGAAATAATAATGTCTGTGTTATGTAGCACCCAGAAAATAAAATCTGCAGTGTTACTCTACATATTGTCAGATTTTAAGAGCACCTAGACAAGCAACAATCTCGTGCTTGAGAGGGAGGAGGAAAGGAAGTACTTTCAGTGCTCAGTTTTGACATCAAATACTTATCCTGCCTTCTACACATTGCCATCTTTCATATTTGATTTTTTCTCAGTTTGCATAACAACGAGCGTTTGTGCATATGCAATTCCATGGCACTTTTAGCCATCAACAAGGCTTATTTTGATCCATTTACAGAGAAGTGATACTGCTCTAAGAGCACTAAAGGCACCGTGCAAGAGATTAAATGAAAATTGTACTTCAGAAGCCACAAAAACTGCTCCCAAGTGTCCAGTAGCTTTTATGAGCCCTTGCAAATAGGCAGCAAGACTGTTAACAGACCATGATGACACGAGAAACACGTTGTATAATACTATTACTTTATGTTAAAACAGTGATACTATTCATTTTAGTAATGAAACATAATACACTGCTAATTGATAGTGAATTAGCTTTTATGGGACATGGAATCAGGAAGCAATGAGAACAAATCATCTGTATGCTATTCTGCTGTATGTTAACTTCTGCTTAGTATGTAGGGAAGTATATAAATAAAAGCTCTCCATTACTGTAAAAGTGCCAATACTGCTTTTGCAGAGGCTGTGAAATATAAAATCTCCCTTCAGATCTTCTGGTTTTATTACCTTTAAAAAAAATGTTTTTCAAAATATTTATCATAATTTAAAAAAAACATCTATTCATTCTGATGTTCTTGAAGTATTTCTATAGATGCTACAAATAGCTAGTTCCTCATTTTTGTACTGGGAAAATATATACAATAAACAAGGTCATATTATCAAAAGGAGGACTTCACAGTAAATCAGACTGGTATTACACGCAGCCAAAACCTTTTAAAGTTGAAGTTTATGGCATCAGGTCTCTTGAAGTAGTCTTAAAGCCTAGTAACATGACTCACTGCTTTGAAATAACCCCCTCTGAAATAGCAACTTGTCTGTCATGTTTAAGTTTTAATAACCATATACAACCTTTACATAACAAGTGGGTTAAACAAATACGTAGAAAAACATATCAAATATCACGGAATTAAAATTATAGCTACCATTACGTCTAAATGAACCAGTCTTGCAACTCTTTAAAGGTAATCTTTTTAAAATAAAGTTTTTGATCTCATGTCTTTCCTTTATTCAGGACTGGAAAGAGTGGGAACACTGGGAAATGAATGGTCCCTGGCTCTGCAACAAGTTGTCCTTTTCTTAGGTTATCAGAATTTACATGTTACAGACTCTTTTCAACTTAACGTACCTGTTGAGTTTAGGCACTGTCACTCCTCTCATTTAACCACATAGCCCTTACAACAGTAGAATGTGAACACACTCTGCATTTGAGTACATTTAGGCTGCTGTCTTGTGCAAAGTAGGTGAAGTCCATGAAAGCCCTTTAAAACACAGGGAAATTCAGCTGAGAGAACGGTTAAATTCAGACTTCTAGCATAGCTTTGCCGTGCAGAGGTGACTTGTATAATTCAATCAGTGTCTTTGCACTGCACTCCTCCTAGCTCCTTATTGAGGGACTGTTACGGACAAGACCCACTGGATTGCCTCTGCACCCTTCATTGGAGACATACATGAAAAATGTAAAACGGGAGGGAGCTGGATAAAGTTGTAGGTATGCAACTACATCATGTAATGCAGTAAAGATATTATTCCTCAAGACCATTTAAACTCGAAAGAGTATGGGTTAGGTAGCCTCTCCTTTTGCCTGCTGAGGGATATGGGTTCCTCCTTGCTGTCACTCCACCATACCATCTTCTTTTTTCATGAACTTAGCTTCGTTTGTCCTCTGTCCTTTTCCTATACCCACCGTTAGAAAATATTCCTTGAATTACTGAGTGCAGTGCCAAAGTTTTAGATGTCCAGCCCTGTTGCAGAACCCAGAATCCAGTCTGCGGTGACTGTATTGTACAGGGATTTTTATCTAACCTTAAGGTGCTCTGGTTCATGGGTACTTAGGTCTGTAAAAAGCCAATGGCACATTTCAGCACAGAACAGACTACTATGCAAATCTAAGTATATTAGCTGCATTATCCTGGCAGTAGCATGATATTGCTTTTCAATTCAAAAGCTCTGCATTTCACTTTTATTATCTTGAATGCAGTAAAGCATTAATATGGCTAAACTCCAAGGGTAGCTGAGGTGTTAAAATTTGCACACCACAGTCATGAAGATTACTTGGGAGGTGCTTTCTCCACTTGCATGTCTGCCTTCTGAAAATACAGAAGGAGTTTTATGGGGTGAGAAGGTAAAAATAAAATCCCTATGATAGGGCAACATAGCAGGTAGACTGAGATTTTTGACGTTACGGCTTCTGATTTAAGCTCTTAATATCTGTCTAAGTGCCGGTTCATCAGCTTGAAAAGTTTCCTTTTTTTTTTTTTTTTAATTCTGGTCCTGGGACAGATTATAATGTACAGCTTGCAAAAAGTTAGTGCAATTATTGATGGGAATAAGCTGATAATTTTCCCTGACATAAGCCTGCTGCACAACATCAAAGGCAGCAAATAAATGAAAAAGTTGAAAAAAAGTAAAAAATTAATAAGGATGTCACTGCATCAATCTTGTTTGCAGCCAGCTGAGCTTCACACAGACAGGAAAATTTATTTGAAAATTTGGTTTATGCTACCCATGCATTCATCTGGATCCCAAAGAAGAACGTGCAACTTGCTGCTTCATCTGATCTTGACTTTTTGGGAAATGATTAGATTTTACTGACCCTGCCTGCTAGATCTTAGTTGTATGGTTATTAGATGCAAAAATGTTAATTATGAATGCTGTCTGCAGTCCTCACTTCCCTCTACACCTCCTCCTGTTCTGCTTAATCAAATTTTAACTCTGGTTTAATTATGTTGTCACCCATTTCGGTACTACTTCACTGAAAAAAAAAGACACACTTTTCTTGAATAAGCCATATACTTAAGTCTGCCTTAATAAAGTAATACTATCAATTAAAAATGTAGTCACTTTGAAAATTACATAGATTTTCAGCTTCTGTGTCCATATTGGCTAGTTTTTGAAGTGGTACAGTCACAGTTTCCTATTTTATTTTTCTTTCATCTGTGGCAGAACCTTGAAGCTTACCTTCCCACACTCAATACGCACAGATATCTATGTGTCAGCAAGTGTAGTCAGTCATAAGACTGCTTCACATGAACGGCCTGCAGTACAAAACATTTGTGCCATTGCTGCAACTGAGTCCTTGCAAGTCAAGATGTTAGTATGCAGTAGTTGCAGGGAGTGAATAGAGAACAATAGCATGGATATTGAAAGAGATATACACTCATAATAATAATTATTCTTGTTATTTGTTTAATCAGATATTGTTGCCAAACCCTGTTACAAAATGAAGATACAAATGTCCAACAAAACGTATGTAACACAGTTTGAAGTCTGGCTCAGTCACTACAGATTCAGAAATTACTTATTAATATTTTGAGATTACCGGTCTTCTGACAGTCTTGTAAATCCATTTGCTGCATGTTTTAATGAAGTTAAAAACCAGTGGTGTGATTGTGCAGTTATAGTGGTCATAAGATCTGGTGTCAAGATTAAGGCCATACCATTTGCTGAGTAGAGGAAAAGACTGAGCCAAAGCTCCATCTAGGATGGGAAGACTACAAGTTTTCACATGACCAGCCAAGTAAGAGCTGACAGGCAGCAAGGCACAACTTTCTAAACCACAGCTCAGCAGTAACTGATAACATGAGCATTCCCAAGCAAATGTAGTGGGAAAGTTAAAATCAAATTTATTTATTTGAAGTCTGAATTCACGTGCTTTGCTGGGTTCTAAAATGAAGTCTCTCGTGCTGTCTCCTGTTTAGCAAATCCTTTTTTTCTGCTTCACCTCTGCAATCAGTCAAATGCCAGCTAAGACCCAGTGCCTTCCAGTATCACTGTTGTGTCTCCTCCAGAAAATCATCTGATTTATCTGAGGCAGAGAGCACTACCTGAACTACTATTTGTTGGTGTTACTTCACTTTTTCATACCTGAAACCCGTGAAAAAGAAGACATTTTCCTTCACTGCATTGCGATGTAGACTGTTGGCAGGGTTAAGACAAGCACTTCTCTATGTATGTAATTAATCTTGGCAGGGGTGGCAACACACAGCAGCGGCGACACTTGTCTGACCCTACTGCCTTGTATCTGGGCTTTATGTCTGACTTCATGGTTTATGCTGGAAAAGAACATACATAAATCACTAAGATTTCTGAACTGGTGCCTAAGGCACCAAAACTTTTTTAGAACGTGCTCTCTACCACTCCTCTGCTGTTAGTGACTGCATCACAGCATAGTTATAGGAGAGGCTTGCTGTGTGCTAGCTTGCTGAATGTAGGGGAAAATCTGATGTCTCGGGAACTGCAGAACATCAGCCCAGCATCTCAAGCCCTGAAAAGTCTGTGTTCCCATCCTGGAGAAGGTGTCTTGAATTCTCTTATGTTTTAACAGTGATGTGATTTCTTCTGTCTTGCATATAATAGTTAATAAATAACTTGCAACATTAATCCTCTAAAGGACATTGGTCAGTATAACTTGGTGTATATGGTAAGCATAATTTTACAGGGTAAGGTTTTATATGAGAAAGAAATGGGAAATAAAAATCTGATGCATAGATGTCCTTGAAATAATAGTCAAACAAATTGATCAGATCCATCCTGATATGCAATATATCTTTCAGTCAGCATTTTAAGCACTAGCAAAAATTTACTCACAGGACAATCCCAGCAACCACGTCTAATAGACTTCTCCTTAGATGTTAAAATTTGTTTAAACTCCACAGAGTTTAGTGATTTTGCACTGAAGTTAACATTATACGTAATCTCATGCATCTGCTTGCCGGCATCTCAGTGGCACAAGCTAGATTTCTGTATCCTGTCAAAGACCCCCTAATTAATCTCTCTTCGTTGTAGACTGACATGATGCATGACACTTGGTAACTATTGAGAAGATATGATGAGGTGCTTGACTGTTCCACAGTTCATGATAATAATACTGACTGATGTCAATTTGGCCTGCCTAGAGGTTGTTGTTTCAGTTTACACTGGTGCCAAGGGACTTGTGACCATGAATAAACAACTGTTCTGATGAGATTATGCTACTGGCATAGTTTGGACTGTTTTTGACCAAGCACTCTACACAAGAAAAGAGAGAGTATCGATACGTTCAAATTCTGCAAGTATTTGTGCTTTGGTCTTTCCATGTGGTTCCACAGGTGAAATAGTGAGTGATAATGAGGAACTAATTTTTGAAGAAAGAAGCAAACTACAGATTGTTCAGTCAGAAGAAGTATTTTAAAAGAAATATATATGCATTGAGCAGGATTAATAAATATTTAGTGATCCATTTATGGAATTTTTACCTAGAAAACTGAGAGTTTGTTCTTCCTTGATAGCAGGTAGTATCTAGATTTGAATTTAGATGATCTATTTTATTTCAAATCTTGTCACTGTTCTAATCCTGTAACAGGTTTGAACAATTTTAGTGCATTTCCATGATGTAAACTCAAATTTAAACACCAATGTTGTATGTATGCTATCTTACACTTTTCTACAGTTTTTCTACTTCCTTCTACTTTGACATATTTTATTCAGCTTCCCAATTCAGTGGTTTTTTTTCCTCCTTTATTGATAAATCCTGACTTTTCTGTCCTTGTCAAATGAAACCAGTTCTCTTCCTCCCTTTCTCCAGTATAATTTTCCTTTGTTGTTCCTCTTCTTCCACAGCAAATGGACAGTTGTATAGTACTTCATTACAGGCTAGCAGTACCAAAGTAGGTAAAACATGTTTAGCACAGCAGAATGTCACCTAAATTCTTATATGGTTCTGAAATACTTAAGAGACAAAGTAGTGTTGATGAAATGAAAGCAAACTACTTTTATCTTAAAGTCAACAAAACTTCAGCAGAAACTTCTTCCTTAACTTTTGTCGCACTCTGAAATCTCAGAAATAACAGTTCCATAAGCTGGTACAATTTGATAGGTGTTTTAGCAAACATTAATGAAGATGAAACTTCAAATCTCAATGTGAAATGATAAATGAAAAACAGTGATTACAATTTATAGTTGTAAGACTGAAATCAGATGGACAACCATGTGGTGTATTTCACATTGTTCAGTGTAGCACATTTTCTACCAGCATTTGTTTTGGCAATAGCACAGATGACACACTAATAATATTTGGAATATTTCACAAGATGTGCAGAGGTGTAACTTGACTGTGAGGACAGAACTGTCCTTCACAGATTGTCACAGAGACCTCAACCTTCCTTTCCTAAGTATCTTAAGACATCTAAGAATAGACACCCTTGTTTTCCTTTCACTTATCCTGATGTCTACTCTGCACATAATTAATTTATGAAGTTCTTCAGGCATAGTGTCTAAACCGTGGCTTTGAAGCTTGAAAGAAAAATATTAAGAGAAGCTAGATCTACGCAGCTTGCAGGAGTATTTCTTGCCTTGACCAACTGAATCAGCTGTCTTAGTTATATAAAATACACCTTTTGTTTTGCTCTAAATTCTCTAAATATTTCAAAATTGGTCTAGATATGACAGAATAAATGGGTTCTGTATGCTGCTTACCTAGGAGGGGAAAGCAGAAGTAGGAAATCAAAAGTCAGTGAACTGACAAACTGAGTTGAATTGGGATCTAAGGGTAAGAATTTGTCACTTGTAGTTGTCATGTTCCCTGCTAAAGTGAGATAAAGGGAGAGAAAAAGGTGCTTCTGGGATAGAGATAGAATGCACCACACACTACAATTTGTGTTATCTATAGGTTGATGTATCTAAAGTCTTCAATTTGAAATGTTTTATACATTAAAAAGTCAATAGCCTTGTCACAGGGTGAAAACTACCCATAAGTACAGCTGAGATAAAACAAGGTCTATATCTTCTCAGCTCCAATCCATTTGGTGATTCTAATATGTGCTGGAAAGACAAAGCAGCACAGATAATTATCATGAGAGGCTTACCTGAAAACACTGCTAGATGAGGTCTGAACTACATCTGCCCTCCTGTAACGGTTTAGATGTGCACTGAAAAGAATCAGAGAAAAATTTTTAACCTTATTATGTCCTGGTAACACATTTTGGGCAGGAGATCAGAAGGAAATGCTACCCCAGGCAGCCACAGCTAATAGACTTTACACAGGGCATGAGTCAAAGAGACTGGGGATATGTGACCAACAAAGCTATTGGTGGGTGCTGCTGACTCTTTCAGTTAAAAAATAGTAGTACAAACAGCAGTAGTCCCTCAGTGGGGACACATCCACCACCCTGCAACAGTCTGAGCCCAGGGTGCGGTGGCCACACACAGCAGTGAGACCCCGCGCCATGACTCAGGCACACAGATGGTTGGATTTTGCCCCATTCCCATGCCTCAAGGGTGAAGGGCACACCAGAACCTCATGGCAGGGACCTTGACTGGTGTGTGTCCTGTGTGTGTAGTAGGACAGACCTCTGGACAGAAATCAATACCCACCTGCTACACATATCTTCCTCAGAAAAATAACTTGAGGCTTTATGTCACTATGTGGAGTGGTTCTGCTCTTGCAGCTACCCCCACCCCACTCCCACTGCACCAATGACAAGCCTAAATAATAACAATGTCTCTGCTGATAAACATGATTGGGTGGGAGGGGGGTGTTGTTTTTTTTTACCTTCCCTAATCTTTTACCTGGAGAGGAAAGAGGGTAAAGAAAAGAGAATCCAGGAGGGGTTTTTAATACACTGCTATTCTGACTAAGAGCTCCATACTGGAAGCAGGGCCACCAGTCTCTCTTAACTTAGCATTCAGCATCATATCCTACATATTTCCACCCAGTAGAGAGGATGCAGGGATTAGTGGAGATTCTACAATATCTATATAGTAAAACTTGGAAAAATCTTTCTAACTTCTTCAGAAACGAAAGTTGAAGGGTGGCCAAGCTTTGAGACTTTGACTTGTTTTAGGTCGACGGGGTTCCTGAAGCTTCAGAGATGAGCTATGCCATTTGGGAGTTCACAGAAATGCATGGATAGATACATCCTTCTTATGATGAGTCTGTGGATGTTGGCTCTGTTGCTAACCACAGCTCGGGGAGTAGGTGTGATTTCAAAAATGCAAGCAGAGTACAATAAATTAAGGAGGAGCAAGAATTTGGTTTTAATAAAAATACACACAGGAGAGCAACTAAATCATAAAAAGCTTCAAAAAATAGGAATTAAACAAATAATTAGACATCAATCAAAATATAAAGAGATTCTCACCTGGCACTGTCCAGAAAAAGCTATGCATGACTATCACAATGTTATGTCACCTGAATAGACACAGAAGTAAGCCCAAATCTCCCACTTCAGCTGTGACTAAACAAACACCTAAAACATTACTTTGCAGTCATAAAAAAGAGAAACTTAGATAATGCTGACAGTAGATAATAAAATAACAGTTCTTTTTTAAAGACACTGACTTGGTCCTGTAATAGTCAAAACCCAAGGAGCTTAAATTATTTATGTATTATTTAGTGACCGACAAGAAAAATAAATGGGTATATTCTTGCCTGAAACCCTATAAACAAACAGATATCTGATCCTGTGAGAGCAGTTTTGAATAAGAGTAATGACCCTTAGGTGACTGTGAAAAGAATCTCTTAGCTCCCTGTTGCTTAGTTTTCCCATTCTACAAGCAGCCTCTGATGATAAGAAGGTTGTGAGGGGAGGGGGGGGAAAAAAAGATATGACATTTATAAAGAGCCTTTATTCTTTTATGCCAATACCATGGTGTTGGGCATATTCACCTGGAACTGTGGGATAAACAAGTACCAAGCTATTTTCTGCCATGGTGGATCCCTGATGTTAGAAACCTGGACAATTGGGGTGGTTCTCCTTTCAAACTGTGGACATATCCTCTTCCAGCTTGTCTTGGTTTTGACTAGAATAGATTTAATTTTTCTCTCAGTAGCTGCTGTGTTTTGGATTTAGTATGAGAAGAATGCTGATACACTGATGTTTTTAGTTGTTGCTGAGAAATCAAGGACTTTCTCAGTTTCTCATATTCAGATAATGAGCAGGAGCGCAGGAGCTGGGAGGGAGCACAGCCAGACAGCTAGCCCAAGCTGACCAATGGAAATATTCCACACCATAGACGTCATACTCAGTTTATAAATGGGGGTTGGCCGGGGGAGCAGGAATCCTTTTTTTTTTCTTTTCCTTGAGTTCAAATCCTCTCTTGTCCGGGACTATGAACTTTTTTAGGAGTTTGTTATTTTTGGGGAGTTTTGAGAAACTTACAAAATCCATGAGTTCCACGTTTTGTGATCACCACTCAGGGAATGACTGAAAACTGGTCATCAGGTGGTGAGAAAATTGAACTGTGTTTAGTTTGTTTTGCATGCTAATTATTATTAATAGTAGTAGTATTAGTATTATGAGTATTTGTACTACTATTTCATTTGCTGTCATTAAATGTTCTTTATCTCAGTCCATGAGTTTTATCTTTTGTCTATTTCTCCTCCCTATCCTACTGGAGAGGGAAGGGGAGCACTGAGTGAGTGAGTGGCTGCCTAGTGCTTAGTTGCCAGCTGCCAGGTTAAACCACAGAACAACTGTGAGCGTGCAAAGGAAGAGATTACTGTCCTCAGTCTCCCTTTTGCTTACCTCTGCCTCATTGCCAGCAGCTACTGACTCCTTACATCAGCCCACTGACCCGCTCCTCTGACAAGTTTCCAGCCCATTCCAGTGAAAGTGAACCAGTTAGCTGTCACCCAGCTTAAATACAGCATCATTCCTGACCGCCACCAGCTGAGTGAAATAGGTACAGAGCAAATGGAAACTACTTACCCAGTGGAGGGTCAATCCAGAGAGCTGCTTCACCTACCCCTTTACAAGTGAATATTTCTGAATTCTTATACAGTGGAAGGGATTCACCACCAGAGACTGAAGGACACCATCTTCATAAAATAATAGAGTTCAGTGATTTGGAGACCTGAGTTTGCAGCTAATAGTGTGGGGTGTTACATTCCTTGATGATTTCCACACAGACTATTATTATTGTGCTTCATGCTTCTTAACTCACATTCCTTTCCTGTATTCATGACACAAGCATTTCTTCACCATTATCTGAGCCTCAGAGATCCAAACAAATATAAACTTTCCAGATATGAGAAGAAGACATTGGTGAAGCCGAGATATGGGAAGATATTGATACTCACAGAAGAAGAAAGAAAATCTGAGAATATTTCTATGCTACACAGGAAGAATAACACTGACTTATCTGAAAGCAAATGGTTTGATGCTGTATTTGAGCTAATATTTGTGTACCGTATCATGCTAATACAGACCTATTGCTTGCAGGAGCAAAGGTCTCAATACAGCACTAGCCCATCTCAAACAGAGCTTGAACAGTTCTTTATGTCTTGGTATAGACATATCCTTAGGAGCATTATTGGAACAGGAAACAGAATATTTCACAGAAGAAATATACTATGTAAAAGGCACAGCCCTGCATAACTGTTATCTACAATCTTTTTCACTATATTATAAAAATGTATGAAGGCAAGACATAAAGCTGCATTTAGAGGATGCAATGTGGCACTTATGACAATACTTCACACATTTCCATCTCTAACAACAATCTGTAATCCACCACCAGTTTGGTTCCAGAACACTCAAAAGACGTAATTATATATTACCTCCAACCATAGAAACTCTGGCAAGTGAGTAATTAAAGGATAAACTTTCCTTCCCACCTGCAAATAGACTGCTCTTTGGTTAGAGCAACAGCAGATTCTTTCACTTTCTGCACCACTTACCTGACACACCAGAAAAGTTAGATTTATTCATTTTTCTTCCACCTTGAGAGAAACTCTGATCCCATGGATCCTACTGTCCACTCTCTTCCTTGATACTATAGTCTGACTAAATTAATCTTAATATATGATGTCATAAAGGCAGTCGCAGTCCTGACTGCAGGTCCAGGTTCATCCCCCTCATTTAAGCAGGAAATATGTATGTTACTGGCTCCCATTATAATGAAAGGAGAGAGGCAGGCACTTCAGTAGGCAAGTCATCCTGCCTAAAATCAGAATGACACTCAATAAGTACCAGAACAGGACCTTGGGTGTGTGTGTACATTTCCAGCTTAGGCACTGCAATTGATTGTCTGAAATTAGATTTGATTAGTATCAGTCTTAAAGTCTATATTATGTTTTATGTCATTTGTTGCATTATCAAATTGAGATAACAAATTTCCTGTTATAGAAGGTTTTTCATTTTGTGTTTCAGGAAGCAGATGGTGGACCTGTTAGATTGTCGTTTCTTCTGAATCATTGATGATGTCTCTTTACAGTGGCTACCATTTAAAGAGAGAATTTGCTCCTTACAAGAGGTGTCTTTACTGTGTGGCATTTTCTATTTCTATATTGTGAAAAAGATCAAACAGACAATGGCATAGCAAAAAGTGATTTCTATTTTTTTTTTTCTGGTATCCACTGCAGGAGCAATAATATATGATCCAAATTAAAAGTGTCCAGATATGAGTTTTCAGTTTATCTGAAGTCTGTTTTCTTGCTATTGATCACACTGACACACAGCATGCTGTCTACATACCATTATTCCATGTCTAGTCTCAACCTTGTTGATTATTTGATTTGTTAATTGTTTCAGAAGAAATCTCCCAGTGTCATCTACAAGTCATGGGACCTAGTCAAAAGAATACAATAAGATGATGAAAGTTTCAAAGTAATTATCATCAACACTTCGATCTTACTCCATTACACTGTAAGATATTAGCATATTAAATCTAAATCTAAATTATATGTCAATATAACTCTAAATTTAATAATTGTGAGAGCTTTATTGGATTTCATTAATAGCTTCTTGTTGTACAAGTAGTAATAGCATTCTACTGCTGTTTCTGATTAACCTAAATAAATTAAATTCAGCTTTCAAGAAATATTCTTACCATGCAGATTACAGTGAAAGGGCACAAAAATTGTAATCTAATCATATTGACTTCCAAAATAAAAGAAACAGTTGTTTGAAATTTTAATATTAAAAAATATATTTACATCACCATGCATAGGTATAATATGAGGTAATCATATTTTTAATATAATGTTGCTTTACTTGATTATTGTCTGAGAAAATTTGCCACATTAACATGTGACTTCTGCAAATATATTTGTTTGCTTATGTAAATATTAGTTGGGTTTTTTTTTACTTATAACACAATTTGGTTTTATGATCATGTTTCAAATCAACTACCAATAGGAAGCAATCAATAATATATCACAAGATGTAGCCCATTTAAATGTTTAATGAATGTGTAAAGAGGGAAGGTTTCAAAACATGTATAAAATTCTCAATATTCTCTCCCATTCTCCATTCTCTATGTCTTACAGGATCTTACATGCTGTTTGCTACTTGTTATGTTACAGTTCATCAAATATTAGGAAAAGTTACTTTTCATTCTTCATTAAGAAATATTAAAGGTGCTAGAGCAGATCATCCCAATGTGCCAAAAAAAGCTCCAGCAGGGAAAAAGACTGGCCTGGCAGAACAGAGAGTTTTGCTGGAACTGAGGAAGACAAGGAAAGTTTCTGACCTTTGGAAACAGGGGCAGGAAAATCAACAGGAATACAAAGATGCTATGTGGTTATGTAGGGAGAAAATTAGAAGGGCCAAAGCCCTACTAGAACTGAACCTTTCTACTACCAGCAAAGACAATAAAAATATAAATACATTAACAACAAAAGGAGAGCTAAGGAGTATCTCTGTCCTTATTGAATGCAGGGGGAAACATAGTGACAAAGGATGTGGAAAAGGCTGAGTTAATGCCCTCTTTATCTCAGCCTTTAACAAAAGACCAATTGTTCTATGGGTACCCAGCCCCCTGAGCTGGAGGACAGGGATGAGGCGCAGAGGAAGCCCCCATAATCCAAGGGGAAATGGTAAGTGACCTGCTATACCACTTAGACACACACAAGTCAATGGAGTCAGATGGGATCCACCCAAGTGTACTGAGGGGGCTGTCAGAGGTGCTCACCAAGCCACTTTCAATCATTAATCAGCAGCCCTGGCTAAACGGTGAGGTCCCAGTTGACTGGGAGTTATCAAATGTGATCCCCATCTACAAGAAGTGCTGGAAGGAGAATCCAGGAAGCTACAGGCCTGACAGCCTTACCTCTGTACCAGGGAAGGCTATGGAGCAGTTCATTCTGAGTGCGCTCACTGGACTTGTGAAGGACAACTGGGAGATCAGGCCCAGACAGCACAGCACCAGCTGTATTGTGGCCAGTTCTGTTTAAACTTGTTATTAATGATCTGGATGAGGGGACTGAGTGCTCCCTCAGTAAGTTTGCAGATGATACCAAGCTGGGTGGGAGTGGTGATCCACTGGAGGGTAGAAAGCTTCTACAGAGGCATCTGGAGCAGCTGGATCAATGGGTCAAAGCCATTTGCATGAGGCTCAACAAGGCCAAGTGCCAGGTCCTGCACTTGGGCCATGACAACCCCATGCAATGCTACAGGCTTGGGGAAGAGTGACTGGAAAGCTGTCTGACAGAAAAAGACCTTGGGGTGCTCGTTGACAGCCAGCTGAACATGAGCCAGCAGTGTGCCCAGGTGGCCAAGAAGGCCAACAGCATCCTGGCTTCTATCCAGGAATAGTGTGGCCAGCAGCAGTAGGGAGGCAATCGTGCCCC
This sequence comes from Opisthocomus hoazin, assembly GCF_030867145.1. Lineage (NCBI taxonomy): Eukaryota > Metazoa > Chordata > Aves > Opisthocomiformes > Opisthocomidae > Opisthocomus > Opisthocomus hoazin. The sequence continues at coordinate 50,079,999 of NC_134421.1, read as the reverse complement.
TGTACTCAGCACTGGTAAGAACACACCTGGAGTGCTGTGTTCAGTTTTGGGCACCTCACTACAAGAAGTACATGGAGTTGCTGGAGTGTGTCCAGAGAAGTACAACGAGGCTGGTGAAGGGTCTAGAACACAAGTCTTATGAGGAGTGACTGAGGGAACTGGGGTTGTTTAGTGTGGAGAAGAGGAGGCTGAGGGAAGACCTTATCGCTCTCTGCCACTACCTGCAAGGCAGTTGAAGTGAGCCGGATATTGGTCTCTTCTCCCAAGTAACTAGTGACAGGATGAGAGGAAACAGCCTCAAGTTGTGTCAGGGGAGGTTTAGATTGGACATTAGGAAAAACCTCTTCACAGAAATGTTTGTGAAGCATTGGAACAGGCTGCCCAGAGAAGTGGTTGAGTCACGATCCCTGGAGGTATTTAAAAGACACATAGACATGATGCTTAGGGACATGGTTTAGTGGTAGACTTGGCAGTGTTAAGTTTATGGTGGGACTCGATGGTCTTAGAGGCCATTTCCAACCCAAATGATGCTATGAATCTCTGGTTTTTTGTAACTGTTCAAAATATGAGAAAATGGCACTTATTCTGCCTGTTCTTTAAGAACTTTCACAAGTTTCAAAATGAAGTTTGCATGAACAAGGTTTGACCATAAGGTCTCAGTTTTTCCTTTTATTAAATAAAAACAAATAACCCCCAGGCTGTAGGAGCAGGATAATTAAAGGAAGGAACAATGCTTCTCTCTAGATTTCAATCTTGAAAATGTAATAGGATACATTATCTTTAAAAAGACAAGTAGTAAGGTAGTGGTGCTGATGGGGAAACTTCAAAGAAACATATATTTATCTGAATTTAAATTCAGTTCCTCACTAGTCAGTTCTATAAATAAGGAGACCTTGAGTAATTTTCTTTGCTAAGATTCAAATTTAGCACACTGATCTGCTTTAATATGCAAGGCACCAAAGCCCAGTGAGGCATTTCTGTAGTAATGAAAGAAATCTCCTGCTTGTGAAAGTTTCTGTTTAGGGCTGGACCAGCTGGAGGAAACAGGTAGGACAGAAGTAATGCAAGATAAAACACAAAACCCTCGAGGTCGCTTTAAGCTTGACATCTTATTAATTATATTAAAGTCACTCAGCTGTGGATAAGACCTATCCTTCTATCAGAACTCACTAAGTCATTTTGTAGTAGAGGGTGACTCTTGTGAGTCAGCGGAACACATCTGCCTGGAGAACTGTAGTGGACTCAAAGCCTCTAATTTAACAACCAAAAAGCAACAGACCCTCGTAAATGAATCTGGATTGCACAGATAAGAAAGTTGCACAGTGAGAAGAACAGGTATTGGACAGGTAGAGCAGATTTTGCAAAATACAACAACAGATTGTTGCTGTTTTCTGAGGTTTCTTTAAAGAAGAAACTTTCAAGCTTTGATCCTAATTTTGAAACCTTTGTTCTTAATAAATAAAAATAACAATCTTCCACAACACCATCAACCCAATCTGCCACAGTAGCTGTGTTTCTACATCTGTCTAGCATAAAATTGTGTATGTCTCCATGTCAGCTATCTGCCTTCTAAAAAGTACCAAAGCAGTAATTCTGTGATGCAATATATTAAAAAAAAATTTTGTCTTCGGTCCTCAGTTAACCTAGACATATGACAACCATGTATGGTCAGATTTCTTACTCAGTTTGCCCAGATATCACTAGTAGGGCATATAATATACAAAAAAAATATCAGCTACATAGATACATTCACCTGAGAAAGCCACTAAGGAGTCTGCTTGCTATGAATATATTCAATATCTTTTCTGAATTTTGGGCCTTCTAAACATGTTGTGGTCCTAAATGCCCTTTGGTAATGAATATGTATTGCGGAGATATGCATCTGAACTAGCTATCCAGACTGCTGCTATAGCCATATAATTTAGGATGAAATTTGCCTGAGTCTGAACCAGATTTCTAAAACACAAATTCTTGTTTCTCTCCACTGGTAATGGAGGATGGTAAAGGAAGACTAGGAGATATCCATAAATCCACGGTCATTTTGTGAGATCCTGAGGCATCTCAGCTGGTACAAAATGCTCTTGAGGCTCCTGTCATCATGTGATAGAGAGGATTGCAGCGCTGAGCAGTTTGTCTTCAAGATGGGCATAAAAGAACCCATTGTGCATGAATGTACGTCATCGCTTTCTGATCTTTTTGTTTCCACAGCAGTCTGCAACACTGTAGTCCACAAATTACATAGGAAAAAAATCCAGACAATAAAATGAACAGAACCAAAAGTTCCCCACTTGAAATGTATTTCCCTTTTTGTAAGAGCTTATGACCTAATTATTTTCCTTGGTGCCCTCACTGCCTGTATAGGGAGTTAGAACATACATATGTATTCTAATTATTTTTAGACAGAATGACCAGAACTGCACACCATTTTGTTAGCTGTAGGTGCATCAGAGATTTATGCAGTAAAATAAAACTAGATGCTCCCTCTCCATTTCTTTTCTAGTAATATGAAATATCTCTGCCATTTTCAACTGCTAATGTTCAGAGAACAGATGTTTTCAGAGAAGCATTCACAGTGGCTCAAAGACCTTGTTCCCAAGAGGTAATATTTGATTTAGAGCCTGCCGATGTGTAAACATAGTTAAGGTTGGTTTTCCCCCTGCACATTACTTTGCATTGTTGACAGTGTTACATCCATCATTTTATTGCTAGTCATTCTGTATTGCTAGTTTTAAATCGTAGTGTCTTGAATATTTTGTATCATCTGCAGACTCTTTAGAGTTCACTGCTGTTTTCAAGCTGATTAAGGAGAAAAGGAAGATAATGAATAAAAGCACTGTCTCTTCCTACAACTTTTAAATAGCAGCTGGCTCACTGGCAATAATCATTTCAAAAAAAGCAATTATTCAACCTCTTCATTATTTTCTTAAGAAGTTTCTGCAAACCTTGCCACACAGACACTTTTTATGGACTGTTTTTCCCTCATCTCCCAAAGAGGAGGTATTTCTCTGGCAGTCAAAGAGTGTCCACACAAGAATTACTTCACCATGTAGCATAGATGTAGCCTTATTTCAATTACTTATTTCCGTATCTCTAGAATTCTGAGAGTAATTTAACTGTTCTTGGACTCCTGTAAGCAGTTATTTACAGCTCAGTGAGGTAATATATAACATTACTCCTTGTATACACTTTTTTATCTGCTTCTTTTTCTTAGCATGCATGGTTCCATTAAAAATATTCTAGGGATTCCAAATCAATGCTGCTTTAGTATTGACTTGACTTGGTTTTGTGTAAATTTATACATATACAGGTGGAGAGGATACACCACAGCTAAATTTCAAGAGCATATTAGAGGTGTCTCATTCTTATGTACAATTTATAATATTAATAATTAATATTAAAGGAAAGTGACATATTGATGCCTATGAACATACACTTCTTCCTATTGGTACTACTGAGGTAGCTAAATCCAAAACAAAGCACATGCTTTTTCCCCAAAAGGAATAAAACACATAAAGCTCCGTATAATATATGTTATAAAGTACCAGTTGCATTATGTTTTGAGTTATTGTTAGAAAAAGATGAAGCACATAAGTACTCACTAAACATAAAAGGTTAAAGCACAACAGAAAAAAAATATTTTTAGAGATAAATGTGTGGCCCCTGAGGTTAGATACAGAGGATCTGCAAAATTAAAATTACTTACATCAACCTTGGAATAAATACTGTTGCTACCTAGACTCAACTATAAAAATTGTTGTGTGCTCAGAGAATGGTTTTAAGAAAAAGCCAATCACATTCCATGTTGTCAGAAGCACAGTTTGAGCAATCAAGAGAGAAAAAAAATTTGTTTGTTCACAGTTTTTGTGAAAATTCAATAGTAAAATGTCCTCTCCTGCTAGTGAGCTTGTAATACAATTTTTCCTGGGAGTCAATAAAATGCTACCACGAAAAGGAGATTTTCCATTATCGGATATCTTTAGCTTTCCAGAGGATCAAGGATTTTAGATGATTTTCATTCAGAAACTTAAGAGATTCTGAAATGTCTTTGAAATCAAAATTAAGAGATGATATGAGTCATCACAGGATGTTATGCTTGATTTTATTCATGGGAATCATCAAATTGCTAATAATGAGGCATGCAGAAGGAAAAAATCTTTTTAAAAGAAGTACACTCTGTATTTCAAAAAAGGCTTTATGTACTTACACCGTGTAAAAATCATGAAACACCTTCTATAACTAAGAAGGATATTATACAGCATTTACTAAGGGAAAATATTTTAAAATCAGTAGGCCCAGATAACTTATACCTACTTCTGCAAAATATGTATTTTTAAAAGCTGGGGTGTTTTTAGAAGTTTTAGATGTTTAAAAATCAATCCCATTTGTCTTCTTTCTGGCCAAAGAATCATTTTAGACCATTCTGGAACACTTCAGGGCTTAAGGCCTTCCCTCAGACACTTTGCTTTATCGTCTCAAAATATCCTGAAATGTTCCTTCAGGCAGCCAGTGATGCAAAGCATATGTCTCTGAGAGTGGTTCTTGAAATCCAAAATATTATTCATCTTCCTAGACATATCATATGTATTACTTGACTTCTGTTTCATCCCAGACATGAGTCAATCACTGTTCAGTCTCTGTTTCTTTAGGGATTAAAGAAAAACATAAGAAACAATTCTGCTGCTGCAGTTTAATGTTACATTTTTCCTTCCTAGTATCTTAAAACAGTCTTCCCATAAGATACTGACTCATGGGATTTTCTCACATTCACCCACAGAAGCTAATCCTCCTTTAAGCTGCTTCCACGTATTCTTACACCTACTACCTGTCAGACCTGTCCCTTCCTAAGCCTCCCATCCTCTGCTTCTTTCTCCTCCCCAGCTTTCCTGCTTCCTTCAGCTACTTGCTTTGATGTGGTATCTTTGGTGATCCTATTGTCTTCATGACCTCCCGTAGCATACTTTTTCAATTATCTTTTGAAACCTGATAATTTCCCCACTCCAGTGTCTCTCCAGAGTCTGCCTTTTGTTTGGGAGGTGTATGCCTTTAAAGAATCATGGAGGGAATATTCCTTCACTCCAAAATTGAATTTAACACCCTTCTCCCCATGAAGAAACTAGTTTATGTGCCTGTACTTTCAGAGATTTTGAAACTAGAGAAGAACATATATGAAAAGAGAGATATGAAGTAAAACAAAATTTATTTTCTGTGTTTGAGCTGCAACCACAAAGACCATTTAGCCCATTTAGACCCCTGCTCATGATCAGAATACAGCATTTTGAAGGTGTTACCTGAAAAGATAACCATCCCTATTGAATATTTATTTTAACCTTCTCTATTACCTGCAAATGCACCTTCTGACGTGTTAATAACAATAGATACTGATGCTGAAGCCACTCCCTATTCACTGCCTCCAAAATCAATGCTCATGGAGAGATGTAAATTTTTTCTAAACAGTACCGATTAATACTGTACTGTTATCTATATGGTGTCTATTATCAAGAGCCAGATTATGCCTGAACTGGAAAACAGATTGCTTTCAGTTCCTTTCCCTTCACTGAATGCTTTTAATGGATTGAAAATTCTCTTCAAATAAAGGAAAAAAAGCTTCAGGGATGCATTAATCTGTTTCCACAGAAAATAGCTGACATGAAATTGCTGTGCCAGATGGTATTACAGTTGTAAATTTACAGGCAGTCAAAAAATATCCCAAGGAATTCAAGACAGCACATTATCAGAATATAAACAGCACAAATGAGGTAAACATACTATTTCCGGGTCTCCAAAAACCTGCTCTTCTTAGTACTGTCATATTTAAAATTTTGTAGTGAAACAAGAAGATCATCTTTACTTCTAGATTATTATTGTTGTTGCTACCGCAATGCAAAATATATGGGAACTTTAACCACTGAAAAATGAAGTATTTTCAAGTGCTTTCATGTAGAAATGGACTGGGCTTTCTGGGTGCATGCAATATGCAATGTTCCTAAATTTATTGCATATGTCAAACTGTAGCAATAAGCTATTAAGTTAGGAAAAAACTCAGACTTCATTTCAAAAGGTGGATGAAACTTTTAGCAGTGGGTTCAGTTCAGAAGTCCAGCAAGTAAAAGACACCACTTCAGTACAGCATTCACAGGAAGGTCATTGGAACATCCATTCCTTGGCAAATTTTTCTTCAGAGATGATAAAGAGAATGTTTTATGAAGCCAGAAAGAATAAACACCAAAGGTTCCTGGGAAGGCCAAGCCTACCGCCTTTTCACTCCTAAAGGAGAAATCTAAAGCTAATTGAATCTTAAATTAGAAGAAAAATAGCTGGTACTTGATTTGAGTTACTTGGTTTGAGGTCAATAGATTCAACTGTCACTGAGTACAACTGCATGTGTGATATATTATAGAGAGGTTAGGGAATGGATTAGGTATTATACATTGTTCTTTTCTTCTGTCTATACTCCACACATACTCTCATGTGTCTAGATCTGACTCTTCCCCTTGGCAGATCTGACAGAAATGAATCTGCTTTTACAAACGACATTAGTAAGATAAACTCTACTCAGCTGCCTCCAGAGTTTTCTCAGCGTTGCATAACAGCATATTTCCCCGTGTCACAAAATGCTTTCTGCATTCTAAGCCCTGGAGTGAGCACATGAAATCAATAATTGCTTAAGCATATGCTTAATTAGGCTCAAAAGCATATGCATTTTGAAACTGCTACATGTTTTTTTAGAGCATTACCTCCCTCCTGTCTCTCCCCTACACTGTGTTCTGAAGCACAAAAAATGTTCATCTTACAATTAACCCATGCAGTTAAAATGGGTCTAAACACATTCATTGTTTGGATCTCAGCATATTTTTCTCTGTTGGAAGGATAGGGGGTTTTTTTGTTCTATTATTATATAGCTCCTGATATAAGGAATGGATTAAAAGTTCTGTGTTCTGGCCTTCAAATCCATCACAGTAAGTTGTAAAAGAGATGAAGAGAGTGTATAGGGATTATCTACTTGGCACCTTTTCCAGTACAATAAAAGGCTGTCAAATGAAGTCACCAGATTCTGAACAGCAAAAGAAAGTAGATCCTCACACAAAGGTTTCCATGGAATGGTTCTGATCTGACTTCTGATTTTTTCAGGCATTTCTAAATGTTAAGGGAAAAAAAAAAAAATCAGTTATTCATATCTACAAACTTATACCAGAATTTACTTAAAAGAAGTTACCACAGAATCATTATTCCTAAAACATGACCTGAATTACACAGGTTGAATGTTTTTTCTTCTTTTGTCCCAGGGTTTGAAAACCATAGAAACTAAGCTGTTTCTCTCTACCTCTGTATTATATTGTTATGTAAGGGAGACTTCAGATTCCTATGACCTTCTTCGTCTTGTCACTTCAGATTTTCTCTAGGCTGTACATCTTATATTTGAGGGTTCCAAAAGTAACAATCAGGTATTTTTTCTTCTGGCTCCTATTGTTTTAAGGTTGTTACTGTAACTTACTTGCTCTTGGTCTGTGGTCTAAAGCTTATGGTTATCACAACTTTATTGACCAGGCTTTCACTGTTAGCAAACAGGAAAGGTCTAGGGATTATTGAGTGGAATAGTCTGTGTGCTACTTATCAGCTTGAATCAATCTTCATGATTTTTAAAAAAATTGATGGTTTCTAACTTGTGACCATTGTGTCATGTTGACTCAAACATCTACGTGAAATGACTAAAGCAATTCATAATTTTACTTTTGCTCTCTCACTCTGGCTTGTGGGCTGCCCGCAATGCTGGATTTGCTGCACCTTCTCAGTGTCTTTGCAGTAACTATTTTTTTCCTCAGATCATTCCTCAAGTAATTATATTGCATCTAGTAACAAAATAGATTTATATTGATAAAGCAAACTGTTGATTCTTTCAGTTGCTCTGAAATCCATTATTAATTAACTTTTCATTAGAGACAATTTAACAAAAGACAATCATCTTATATCTGGAAATTGTACTCTGAGAGGAAAGAGGAATATTCTGATTATATGTATTCCATATTTAGGTCTTCCTGTTTATGCTTATACTTGAACTTTGAAATATGCGTGTTGAGAAGTATGAGGTTGTATACTAAGCCAGTCTCAGGTGGAGATTCTAGAAGTAAGGATTCCTGGTTTTGACCTTCATATCATTCTTCTGGATCTACTTTGAAGCTCGTACTGGTTTGAACAGGGAATTGGGCCAGATGTCCTCTAGAGCTCTTTTCCATCTTAAATTATTCTTTGATTCTGTGTTGTCTTTATAGAGGTTCTGGACAAAAGTATCGTGAATCACCTTTCTAAATAAAATGTCACATAAAACATAGGCTATCTTCCACTGTTCATGGTAGAGAGGTGAAAGTGGAAAAAAATACCTCCAGTAAAAAACTCATGATAATAAATGTCAACACCATCAACAGCCTGAATCTTGGCATTTTTCAGGGTATTACACAGGCTTTTTTATTTCCTTTTTAAAGCTTTCTCATCAGATGCAAAATGGTCCTGGTTGTGTCTTGTGAATGTGCTTGCTGACTTGTTTCTTCATGTTAAAACATATTCTAACACCTGAGGAAAAAGTCTAGCCCAGTATTTTGTGCCTCACAGGAATCAAATAGTAACAGCCCTTAAGAAAGGATAGAGTGCCTTTGAAGAAGATATAACAATAATTTATAATCATAATTGACATTCCACTCTCCGCTGACTAGAAGAAGTGGAACACAAGGAATTTCACAGGATGTGCTGCATCTCAAACCAGGAAATTTGATTAATGCAACAGCACACTAGTTAGAACTGGACAAAATGTTTTTCATCTGAAAATGCCAATTCATCAAGTATGAAGTACTTCTAGAAACTTATTAGTTTTTTGAAGAAACTTTATTTGAGAAAGGCAAATCCCTTTTTCTGAAATCCTAACAGTATGATAAAATAATATAGATCTCTCCTTCTTCCTTCTTATATAAACTCAGAATTTCTGAAAATTTTCTAGTATGCACTAGGTATCAGTTTGAACATGACTTCAATTATGAATACAGGATGAATTAAAATGAAAACTTTTTCCATTAACTAAGGAAAACAAATTCAGTGCAGCAATTCATTTTACCTAATCCCCACTCATAAAGACTACATATAAAACTGTCAGATGTGACTGTCACACAATCTATTTAACCATTCATTCAGATATATTAAGTCCAAAAGTTACTTCCTTTTTTCCCCTTGATAAGAAGCAAAGCCTAAATTTTATCTTCTCCAAACCCAGCTGTCTCTAGTCCTGAGAGATATCAGGCTTGGCTTGCATATGCAGAGAAACACCACACATGCTGCAGAAGCAATCGCAGTGTGCTGACACTACAATTAGGATTTTTTTTGTAATATCATTATAGCATATGAACAAAACATTGGAACTTCTACTGGTCAGATATTTTGTTTTAACTAAAATGAGGGAAAGATGTAAACCACATAAAAACATTTTAAAGTGTCTAGCAATATGTTTTTCCTCTATTTCAGACGTCGGGGGGGGGAGCGACTTCTGTTATCTGAGGCATTAATTACCTTACTGCTGATTAGTCATGACATCTTCTTTGCTGTCAGACTTTCTATATACAATAAACTAGAAACATATTGACAACAAACCTGAAAGGAATCTCCTTCTATTTCCTGATTGATGAAAAGACCTGTTCGTTGCCTTAAAAAATATTTATATATTATATATACCTTAAACTTTAAAATTAAAAAAAACAATTATAGAAAAGACAACATTAATGAAACATATTCCTGGACAGTTTCAATTCTTCTTTTCTTCTTCACTATGACAAGAAAAATTCACTTTCATACAGGGAGCTAAGCCAAGTGCTGTTCTTCTCTTCACAAGAAAGGTAAATCAATACAGAGCCCTTCTACTTCACTAAAATTATATTAACTTCTACCATTTGTGGTTCTAGATCAGCGAAATTATGTGTGGATTGCTAGCAGTCCTCAGAGCTCTCCGTATCATGACCTCTTTTTCGAATTTGGGTATAGCTGATCTTTTCTGTAATTCAGTAACACAATAAGTACAGCTTAATCCGTGTATGTTGACTTTCATTTACAGCCCAAAAGTTAAATTTAGGTGTCATAAATATTTGTAGTCATGAGAAGAGTCAGGCCTTAGATTACTTCAAAGATCTTTTGGTCTTAGTAGAAAGATCACAAGCTAACTTTAACAAAACTAGACATTCACCTGACATGTAAATCTTAAGTTGATGAAAATTTCTACCTCGTTATTCTTTTTAATTGTGCTTTTAAACATAGTAAGTGATTAAAAAAAAAAAACATTTTTACATTTATAAATATTGCCATGTGTGTCTAACTCTGTACTCAAGAAAAAAGATCTCCATTTTCTATAATAAAGTACTTAATATTAAAGAAAAATAGATTGAAATTGACTCATTTTGGAAATGTTTTTTTCCTTTGACTTGGAAAATCTATTATCCCTGACAAATGTTATTTATATCTTTTAACTGATCTACTAGAAACATCAATTCTCAAGCTTACGGTCTACTACAACAATTCATACATTTCTGTAAATTGGGAAAAAATGCTGAACTGTTCATGCAGCAGGAAACTGCATGGGAAATACAATGCCTCCCAGGTGAAAGACGATACATTTTTTACTCTTTCTACACTTTGATACAACTGAAATTGGTATAGCAGACGGCAACTTCCCTTACAAAATTCAAGTACTTATCTCACTGTTTTAGTATCAAACATTATATTTCATTGTTTTAGTGATAAAGCAGTGATCACCACTGAAACTAGAACAGTCCAAGAAGTCATGACTTCTTCAGAAAACAATTTCCAACTTGTTTGGGTTCCTGATTTTAATGTAAAAATAAAGCCTTTGTGTCTTTGGAATAATGTGCCATGTAAGTGTGCTGGATTGACCTTGGCTGGCTGCCAGGTGCCCACCCAGCCACTCTATCACTCTCTCTCATCGGCAGGAGAAGGGGAGAAAGTACAATGGAAAAGCTCATGGGTCAAGACAAGTACGGCCACTGGCAAACCAGACTTGATTTGGGGAAATTAATTGAATTTATTGCCAATTAATAACAGACTGCTAGAGTCACAGATAAAAAGGACAAGAGTTTCTCCATCTCCATCAAAAAGTTTGTCCTCAAACTTACTAAAACCTTTTTGGATGTATCTTTATTTCTCTATTCCTTTCTCTATGAATAACCATGTAGCTGTATTCTCTTTCTGTCACCAAATCCCATGCCTTAGACCCTACTAGTAGAAATCTTGTTTTATGAATTGGAGGTGATTAAAAAAAGACATGGTTTGTGATTTTATTTCTTCTTTTTGTTGTAACCCTCAGACATTCAGCATATCAGAACACATTATTCTCCCTTACCATGCAAAAAAATTCTTTGTTTATTTTCCTGCTTCATTCTGCTTGAAAAAAACAACTACTATATCAGTGTTCTGGTTACATGAATACATCAACCACAAGTAATTTAAGAAATATAGTAAATTGTTGTAATCATATACTAAAACTTATTCCTATTCATTTAATGCCTTTTTGCTTTAGAATTCATACATCTGAAATCTTCTATCAGTTTGATTCACCATTTCTCTATGGAGCTTGGTTTATGAGCTGAGTATAAGTACCCACTGACACCCTCCAGGCTATCTAAAACTGCCATGATTTATACATCTCTGTGGGCTACATGATGGCCCCTGCCTATCCTAGTGTAAGGCTCTCCTGAAGATTATCAGTGAGAGTTTCAGTGACCAGGACCACTCCTTTTTTGCTTCTATTCTGGGGCTCCAAACCTGCACGAGAATCTTTCTTCATTTTTCCCCAAAATCATTCTGGAGACATGCATTCATTTTTTCTGTATGTGTTTCTACTTCCATCTTTAAAATAGTATTTTATATGGTTTATATGGAGGAAGTGTTTTCTCTCCTAAAAAACTTATACTCTTTCTCTGAAATTTGAATAAGAACATTAACATCTACACATCAGGGTTTTAAATACAATAGGTTTAAGATCAAATGTTCTATAATCTAGTTTGAGAAAAACAGATTCTTGACTCGTGTTTCAACATAGAATTTAGTTAAAATGTATGAAGTCTAAAAAGCTCAACTTTTGACATTTCCATATACTTTAAACATACAAAGGAATTTTTGTTTCCCGCAGAGCACTTGACTATCTTTCAGTGTATCATTCAAGTACAATCATGACTTTATGTAGAAGTTTTATCATGTCAATACAGCAATTATTCTATACCAGTGAAAAAAAGAGCAAGTAAGTAAGAGCTATTAAGAAATACATAAAATAAATGTAAGTGTATGCAAATACCAGAAAATTGTAGGTTTTAAACTTAAAGGAATTCTGAGTGCAGAAATAAATTAAATACTACCATCAAGTATATTGGAAAAACTTTACATATATCAGCTAATATACTCACATGTCTGTCAACTCCTAACTTGTTTTAAGAAATTAATGGGAGGACGCAGTATCCTGGACAGCAGACTGTGATCAACAAATTGTGATAGTTCGGATGGTATTAGGACAAGGCTGCCTGAAATCACTCATTAGGAATATGAATTTCCAAAGTAAGCTTTTCCAAAGTGTCAGCAAATAAATGGAAAGCCTTGATAATTTATGAAATATTAGACATTGACATAAATTTGATTAGAGGATTCAAGACAGTTAATAACTCCTTTGATATTAAAAACTTTTCAAGTATGAACAGACTTTTTTACAGCACATGTTGATTAAATTATAATGTTTTTCATTACACATTTTTTCATTCTCTTCAGCTCTCCAAGAAATTTAAACAGATTAGGAAATTAATACATGATGCAAACCTCTTTAAAGATCATATAATGAATCTGAGGTTAAGTTGAGAAGACAAGCTGCGTCTATGTTATCATGTCGTGATAGAATAGCTCTAAAAACCTCAGAGAAAAACCTGAATTAGAGAACTGAGGAAATACTTGTGAGTTAAAATTGTTTTTTGTACTTTCTTCTAAAGGAAACCACCTATATATCTAAAAGCGTTGTTCGTTTTGTCTGGAGTCTGGTGAATGAAAGGAAGTTGTTTAAAAAATTTGGCTTAACCATGAATATATAGTAATAATTTAAAATTAGTCCTTTGATGTTTTAATATGAATCCATTAGAAAGAAAAATAGTATTGCAGTTGAAAAGGCTGATGACAGGAAATATTTGACCACATGTTCTGAAAGCTGACACAATTACTCACAGGTATTGAATAGTAGCAAGCTCTTCAAAAACAGAGAGACAATATTTCTGAAATAATAGTTTTTATTATTTCTTAGAGAACTAAAATATCTCATTTCACGCTTTCAACTGAGTTTCTGAAGATACCTTCTATAAAGCTCTGTAAGGCATCCATAGGAAATCATTAACTTTAAAAAATCTAAATGTGTTAGGGTAATTCCTACAGAATTATAATTTATTGCACTTCTGTTGCATTTTATATTTTTTAAAGAAAGTATTTGCTTTATTGCAGTCATTGTGATTATAGAAATGAAACATTTAGTGAAGTAGATATTGTGGAATACATTTTCTGAATCTCTTGATATCTGATTTTTTCCTTCCTTCTGGATTTTTTAATCCATAATTCTGTTGCTTCCCTGAAAAGATGTAAAAAACAGGGAAGATTTTTTTCTCTTCCTAATTTATTTCTTTCTTAATTTTATCTTTCTTTTGCGTCTGTTTGCAGGAGAGTTCTGAAAAAATACTATCAAATCAATAAAGACTTGCCACAAGCAGAGAATATTTGGCTACTGAGTAAAGGACAAAGAAGAAAATGGACCCTGTTTGTAGGTAAGGATTTTCACAGATCAGAGATGTCTTATAAGGGAATGAATCTTAAACATCTGGATACCTTGACTTTTCTACAATGCTTAGAAAAATCCTAACTGGCTTGTTTAGACTAAATCTAATTTTTAACAGTCTGAAGTTAAATGACATAACCCACACTAAATGCAGTGTTTAAAGTGATACACAGAAAAGACAAAAAAACTTGAGGAGACACCCAAGGACCTTTTCTGGAACGTTCAAATCATTTTAATGATGAATCCCTAAAAAGGGAGACTGCTTTTTTACTTGCAGGACACAGAAAACTATGGAAACCTGCAAGTCTAACAGGGAAAAAGGTTTTAATTAAAATAATAGTGTAAACCAGATAAATGTCTGGGGAACAACTGTTCAGTTCGGTAAGAGCAAATGCAGATTTCTCCTAACTGTGCAGGAAAAATCAACAAATATGAGATACACAATGGTGAGCAAGCTATGTGATGCAGAATAATGCCTAAGGGGCATAGGTTGTGAACCACACAACAGTCAATAACATCACGCAGCTTTGAGAAAGACAGACACTGTTCTGGGACATATAAATGGTGTGCTTTCTGGAAAATATGTGCAATAATTCTTTTTTGCTGCTTGACCTGATAAGGTCTCCAACATCCAGTTTTTGAGCAGGGTAGCACACAGCATTTGGAGTAAATCTTCTGAAGAAAGTCCGTGGAAATTAGGACTAATAATAGCATGAGTTATGGGGAAATGTTGAGATAATTCAGCTCGCTTAAACTGGAGAAGAAATATCTCAGGGATGATATTGTAATAAACTACAAATTTGCAAAAGGTAATTTTGTAGTATAAACAGAAAAAAAAGAGATTCCTCTCTGTATCAATGGTAGGAATTAAAAAGAGTAACTGACAGAAAGACTATTAAAGCAGTAGAGCTTTACACTAAACTCCTCAAAGCAAAACCTATGTAGCACTAGGACACATTACTTTGGGAAAAAAAGATATTTTCATCATCACAGATTTTCAAGAACAGATTGGGCAAATGAGATTGGTCCTATTATTCCTGGTTTTGCATACTAGGAGTGGATCACAGGGCTTCCTGATGCCCCTTCCAGGTCTGCACACTTGGACTGAATCCCTATGCTTTTTAGGTGGCATCAAAAGTTATGGCTGGAAATTTTTTCATTCTGGCATGACTACATCACATCAAGCCTTGGTTGAAAACCATGGGACAGATTCGTAGCTGGAATAAATTAAAGCACTACCCCAGGAGTAACCAAAAACTGAAGTATTCTCTGATGAATACAGTGTAGCTGAAGAGATTTCGACGTTCAATATTTAGCTGTGTAAAATAAGGTGAGATAAATCTCTGTGTTGTGTCTGCATCACAAAAACAGTACTATCCTGGAAAATAATTTGATCTACAGTGTTGGCTTTAATTAAGAAACAATTTTAAAAAATCTGAACCTGGAAAAAATAACTATTTTAGGGTAGGACAGTCTCTCCGTATAAGGCTGAAGCAAACTATTACCCAAGAATGCTGTGTTATTTCAGCTGTAATTGTGACACATGCATAGAAGAACAGTCATTCTCTCCATCCATCAATTCATACATACTTTCTCGATAATTTTGGCTCTACCACTTGCAGCCATTTGGATAAAGGTTTTCATTTCATATAAGCTGATGAACTTTTTGAATTAATACTTATTCTGCCCACTGATACAATAGAGATGCAGTTTCTGTACTGACTCAAATTTATTGGAGTTTGAAAGCTGGAATCCTTAAAGTCATTCAGTTTAGATCATGGCTGGGGAAGATAAAAAAAGTCTAAATATGTAGTTCTTTCTAAGGAATGTAAATAACAGAGGTATGGAAAGATAGAGAACAAGGATGAAAATGTGTTTCAGAGAGGGCCTAATCTGTTCTTCTGCCTGAGGTCACCAACTCTTTTATCACCACCTCTTTTAGCATGATGCTGTCTACATAGTTCCTTCCATTGCTCCTATGTCAGACTTCTTTAGAAGACTTCACTGTTTACTGAAGTGATTAAATGGGAGCTTAAGTAGTTTTGAAATACAGATCTGGAGTTTTACATAATTATCAGAACTTTCTTATTAGTAAAGAGGAGAAAGAAAAATGAAACAAAACAAAACAAAACAAAAAGAGGAAACATTCATTACTTAAGCAAGTAGCTGGATTTTAATTACTAATAATTATAATATATAGCGATAGTAATAATATTGTTAGGTCCCATTAACAAAGGCATATGACATCAGTCCAAAATTTTCTGAGCTTTCATTCGTGCTCTGTCCAAGAATCTACTCTGTGCAAAACTTATTTACTGCATGCATGATATATAACAAAAATCCTCATCATGCTTGGAAAGAAAAGTGTGCTGTAATTTTTCCTACACCTATCACATATGTATCACATCAACAAATGTGGTAACAATATGGGATTTTAAGCTAACTTTAAGGCAAAAAGTAAATCAAGTGCCACACTGAAGTTAGTAGAATGAGTCTGGATTAATGTAGGTGAAATCAGAATCTGTTCTGTCATGTAGTGTCTTTCCCAAATATGAAAATATGATTTTGACCATAAACTGAAACTGGAGACAAAGGATGAGCAGAGTGGAATAACTGTTTATTTTAAATCCTCACAGTGCCAAGAAGTCACATCACTAAAGCATGTTCAAATATCTTGCTGCTTTTATACCAAAACAAAATTGTTGATATTTTTCTGTCTGAAAATCTAGAATGCAAATGAGCACAAGAAGTATCACAGAATGACAGATTCTCATTCCTAAGCAGAACAGTTGGCTTCTGTGAGAAGCTGCTAGAAGCTTACCCTATGTCCGACAGAGCCAATGCCAGTCAGCTCCGAGATGGACCTGCCACTGGCCAAGGCCGAGCCCATCAGCGATGGTGGTAGCACCTCTGTGATAACATATTTAAGAAGGGGAAAAACTTCTGTGCAACACCAGCCAGAGGAGAGGAGTGAGAATATGTGACAGAAACAACTCTGCAGACAGCAAGGTCAGTGAAGAAGAAGGAGGAGGTCCTCCAGGCGCTGGAGCAGAGATTCCCCTGCAGCCCATGTTGAGGACCATGGTGAGGCAGGCTGTCCTCCTGTAGCCCATGAAGGTCTATGGTGGCGCAGATATCCACCTGCAGCCTGTGGAGGATCCCACACTGGAGCAGTCTGTTCCTGAAGGACTGCACCCTGTCAAAAGGACCCATGCTGGAGCTGTTCATGAAGTCCAGCCAGTAGGAAGGACTCACTTCGAAGAAGTTCATGGAGAACTGGCTCCCATGAGTGGGACCCCATGCTGGAGCAGGAGAGCGTTAGGTGGAAGGAGCAGCAGAGACAAAGGGTAGTGAACTGACCACTTCCCCCACTCCCCATTGCCCTCTGCCACTCGGGGGAAGCAGGTGGAGAAAAATGGGAGTAAAGTTAAGCCTGTGAAAAAGGGAAGATAGGTGAAGGTGTTTTAAGATTTGATTTTATTTCTCTTTACCCTACTCTAATTTGATTTGTAATACACTAAATTAATTTCCCCAAGTCAAGTCTGTTTTGCCCACGACAACAATTGGTGAGTGATTTATCTGTCTTTATCTCAGCCCACAAGGCTTTCATTGTATTTTTCTCCCCCTTGTCCAGCTGCGGAGGAGGAGTGATAGACTGGCTTGATGGGCACCTGGTGTCCAGCTAGGGTCAAAGCACCAAATGTTCATTTTTTGTGTGTTGAACCGTATTAAGAAGAGCCTAGCCTCCTGCTGTCTTTTTTAATTTCTCAGAGTGTCTTCATACTTAGGGGCGATAAAGAAGGGAGAAAGTTTTTAAATTCAGAAAATCAGAAAGTATTTTATCTTCTGGAATAGAATAAGGGAAAAAGATAAGCTAGCTACAGTATGGGAATTACATTCCATTGCAGGTTTGCAATGAAAATTGAGAACAAATGCTGTATTTCTTACAAGTGGTGGGTGGGAGCATCTTTGTACATTTAGCTACGATTTTTTTTACCATAAAAATCTCCTGAACATCATTTTAATCCTTTCCATTTAAAGAAATGCAGTAGGGGTATATTTTAGGTGTTTTTTGTTCTCCTTTACTATATGTTATTTCAATAATGAATATCAGACTATTAAACTAGAAAGATATAAAATATCTGCTATTTTCTGTTCAAAGTTACTACCAGCTGAAAGGAGACTTTTGTGTCAAACAAATAATGTAGTCCTTTACTGCTCATTTTCCCAGAGTTTTTTTCCTTTGTGAATATAGTAGCCTTTTGTGTCAAGTAGGATGTCCTGAGACTTTTTTGAACACTACTATCTTTATCATGCTATTATGCTTTCATACTCTTGTTTTTCACTTTTGACAGTATCACCTGCTCTGCCTTTTCACCGTCTTTGTGACTATCCTTGAGAGATGATTAGTAAGATCAGATTATTTCTTGATTCTCCTTCATAAAGTTAGTTTCATTGTTCTTTGGGTTATCAGCTGCTCTCTGCTTGATATTTTAGCATCTGTATGGGAAATTTCACAACAATGGATAGCAATAAGCAAAATTAATATTTGCACCTGCCTTCACTGGTAACTAAACCATTTTCTTTCTCTCCAAATGATATTCAATTTTATAATATAGAATAGAGCAAATAGAGCCTAGGCTCTATTTTTTTTTCTAATTAATCTGTCTTCATCATGTTTTTGACCGTCTCCAAGCCAGTCAATGATGACATATTTATTTACAAACATCCATTACTTCACTGGTCTGGGTTTTCTAAATAATGGTCAAATTCTGTGGAACTAATCTACTTTCAGTCACTTGTTTCAGTAGCTCTGAAACTGATGTCTCAAGGTCTCTATTAAAATTTTATTATCACTCTAACAAGTTTTGGGATCTCTTTCATTTAATATGATTTGTACGATTTAAAATACCCCTCAGTATTGATCCCTTTGTCTTTTTGACTGCAACATATAGTATTTTCGGTTGGATAAGTTTTCATTATCTTGTCCTACTGATAATATTCCTTTTGACCATGTTCCTGAGTGATAAGCCTATTTCTGCAATTCTCATTCATGGAATACATCCAAAGACTTCCTAGGGAATTGCATCTGGAGAAAACAAAGTACGCAAACAATGTTAGTAATGCAACTAGTTCTGAAAGTTCAACAAACAAAAAAGGCAGGATCATTCAGAAAATATAGACTCCTACTCGAATGATTGCAGCAAATGAATGATTTGGACCTATTTTTATCATTCTGTTAGAAGTAAGTCCTTTGTGAAACCTGTGGGATGAGTAATCAACAAGGCCAATGACTTTCAGAGTGAAGACTGGAATCGTAAGTTTCTTTGTAGTTCGTACTTTTTGCTATAGACATATTTTGAAAGTAGCAAGGCATCTGATATTTTTACCCATTCACAAATTACATGAAAACAAATCAGAGAAAAATATCAGTGAGAAACAAAAACTGCCTCATGCTAGACCAATAATTCCTGTGTGATTTCTAAGACTAGAAAAGAAGTGTTATTCTCTGGAGATAGGGTCTTGGAACGTAGATTATTTGATATTCTTATTACTGATCTAGGTGGCATAAAAAGTCAATGTTGATTACATTTGTTAATGACACCTGAATAATAACATGAGAAACACATCAGCACACACATAAATCCACCAATGTAAAATAAGACAGATCCACACTGCAAGTGATCTTGAGATATCAAAGTAACAATTAATTGAATTTAAGAAAATGTAGTGTACTACCATCGCTTGTTAAATCCTAGTCCTGAAGATGGGAGAAAAGATATAATAAAATTAACAAAAAGGAGTGGGAGACTTTGGAAAATAGTAGGTTACAATAAGGAGTCCATCAATGACAACAAACTAAAGATGTAGTTTGTAACATGACATCATGATAGAGGGGGCAATGGTATTGAAAACACAGTTATAGTCTAAATATGGATCTAATATTAATCCATGATATATTATTTCATTTTATACAACCGTGCTTGAAGGTTATCTGAAAAATTATATGGAATTGTTATTCCTTTATCTTAAAGTCTAAGACTAAACCAAACCCAGAAAAACAAAAGCTACATCAAAGAACAGACAAAGTTATGTAAGGAAGGTGCTATCAGATATAACAGTAAAGGCTAAGGAAAACTAAATTATAATCCAGAAAAAAAAACTCACAGAGGTTTAATTATCCTTCTGTCTCTTCCTTCTGTCTTCTGATGATCCAATTGTTATAGTATCCAAGGAACCGCCTTTATCATAATGCGTCAGTGCTTTTGAAGAAATTATAAATGAAATTAAAAGATGCTGGGAAGACTTTCCAGTTTTGTAAATCTAGGAAAGCCTATTTTGAATAGTGTCAGCAGAGCTGATATCTCTCCCATTACAAACCCTGTCAGAGCTGCTTCGGAGTCACACCACAAACTCAGCTACATTTCCTGTCCTTCCTTGGTTACTTAAATTATGTATTTGGAATTCTTACCCTTAGAAACTGACTGTTGTTTAGGGCCCAACCACATTTTAATACAGTCCATGGTTTACCACATGCTTTACAGGATGCTCTATCAAATACTTAGCAAGCAAACTATCAGCAAACCGTTTCTGGATTTATTGCACTGTATTAATAATTCAGTAACTAATTTTCTCCCCATCGAATCTGGTAGCTAGTTGTTGTTGTTGTTCACCATATGTGATTCATCACGGGATTTCATATTACTCTTTAATTGTAGCATTGCAGAATTCACAGATTCCCATCAGGTCAGAATCAATTTGCACTGTATAATGTAAAACACAGAAGAAAGACTACCTCTGCCCTGATCATCCTATTAACTGTGAAAAAGTCAAACACAGAAAGATGATTGAAAAGTTAAAGTTTTGGAAATTAAACATCAGCAACAACTAAGAAAATCACGAGTTCCATTAGCATTATTTTTTGTCAATATCTTCTCTTAATTATGAGATTGATTACATCTAGCCTGGGTATAAACTCTCCATATTAACTATTACAGTCCACAGCTACACATTCCTGTATTACTACTGGCTGACACAAAGGTGCCTGTGACTTGTTCATGCTGCCAAAAGCACTTCAGAGGCCTGCCTAAACTTTAGCAATAAAAAGAAAACTTTTTTCATCTTTGTTGTACATTATGGTCTATCAGTCATTATGCACATGTCCAACACTTACTTCTTCCTAATAGTCTGTTTCTTGTATTATCTTCCTTTGTTCTTTTGGGACTTTTTTATGGGCTGTAAAATTTTATCTGAAATCTGATGTTTTTATTTCTGCTCGTGTTTTCCTTGGAATGTAAGTCCTTATAACAGCAGTGATTCACACTCCATCTGTTCCTGCAGCTAATTTGCTAGCTTTTGTTTCTGACATTTGTCTATGTCACCTCTTTCATCTGCTTGCTCATTTTGGCACCTCTTGTGTCTCTTGATAACATACTTAACACTACTGAAATTTCATGTGGTTGGATAATGGGATTCAGTTATATATTTGTACAACAATCAATCTGCTTGAGATCTATTAGCACCTAGTCACGTTCTTAGAATCATAGAATCATAGAATCATAGAAAGTTTTGGGTCGGAAGGGACCCCTAGAGGTCATCTAGCCCAACCCCCCCGCAGCGAGCAGGGACACCGCTAACTAGATCAGGTTGCTCAGAGCCCTGTCCAACCTGGTCTTGAATGTTTCCAGGGATGGGGCCTCCACTATCTCTCTGGGCAAGCACTTTCCAGTGTTTCACCACCCTCATTGTAAAGAATTTCTTCCTTATATCTAGCCTAAACCTTCCCTGTTTTAGTTTAAAACCATTACCCCTCGTCCTGTCACTGCTGTCTCTACTAAAAAGATTGTCTCCATCTTTCCTATAGGCTCCTTGTAAGTACTGAAAGGCTGCAATCAGGTCTCCCCGCAGCCTTCTCTTCTCCAGGCTGAACAAGCCCAACTCTCTCAGCCTGTCCTCATAGGAGAGGTGCTCCAGCCCTCGGATCATTTTTGTAGCCCTCCTTTGGACCCGCTCCAATAGCTCCATGTCCTTCTTGTGCTGAGGGCTCCAGAGCTGAACGCAGTACTCCAGGTGAGGTCTCACCAGAGCAGAGTAGAGGGGCAGAATCACCTCTCTCGACCTGCTGGCCACGCTTCTCTTGATGCAGCCCAGGACATGGTTGGCCCTCTGGGCTGCCAGCGCACATTGCCAGCTCATGTCCAGCCTTTCGTCTATCAGTACCCCCAAGTCCCTCTCAGCAGGGCTGCTCTCGATCCTTTCATCCCCCAGCCTGTATTGGTACTGGGGATTACCCCAAACCAGGTGCAGGACCTTGCACTTGGCCTTGTTGAACCTCATGAGGTTCACACAGGCCCACCTCTCCAGCTTTTCCAGGTCCCTCTGGATGGCATCCCATCCTTCTGGTATCTCAACCATACCACTCAGCTTGGTGTCATCTGCAAACTTGCTAAGGGTACACTCGATGTCGCTGTCCATGTCATTGATAAATATATTGAACAGCACCGGTCCCAGTACGGACCCCTGAGGGACTTCACTCGTCACTGGTCTCCATCTGGACATTGAGCCGTTGACCACTACACTTTGGCTGCAAACATCCAACCAATTCCTTATCCACCGAACGGTCCACCCATCAAATCCATGGCTCTCCAATTTAGAGAGAAGGATGTTGTGGGGGACCGTGTCCAAGGCTTTACAAAAATCCAGATAGATGACATCCATTGGTTTTCCCTTGTCCACCCTTGTTGTTACACCATCATAGAAAGCCAATAGGTTGGTGAGGCAGGACTTGCCCTTGGTGAAGCCCTGCTGGCTGTCTCGAATCACCTCCCTGGCCTCCATGTGCCTTAGCATATCTTCTAGGAGGACCTGTTCCATGATCTTCTCAGGCTCAGAGGTGAGGCTGACAGGTCGGTAGTTCCCAGGGTCTTCCTTTCTACCCTTTTTGAAAAGGGGTACAATGTTTCCCTTTTTCCAGTCACTGAGGACTTCCCCTGACTGCCATGACTTTTCAGATATCATTGAGAGTGGCTTGGCAACTACATCAGCCAGTTCCCTCAGGACTTTGGGATGCATCTTATCAGGTCCCATGGACTTCTGTACATTTAGGTTCTTCAGGAAGTCCTGAACCTGGTCTTCACTTACAGCTGGAGGGATTTTACCCTCCTGGTCTCCTTTATGCCATTCATTGACTTGGGAGCGGTGAGGAGAGAGGTTGCCAGTGAAGACCAAGGCAAAAAAGTTCAGTACCTCAGCTTTCTCCTCATCTGCTGTTGCCAGTTTGCTGGTCTTGATTTGTTAAAACTAGGTTTCCATCCTGTTTCTATACAACAATGTCAGCAATGTGATTCAAGTGAGGCTGATCTAAATGACCCAAATCTACTTTCTCATGCTGTGGTATTAAAACACACTGGTTTCAAGGACAAACTGAACTAAATTGAATGAGTTCATTGATCTTTCTCAAATTATGTCTCTCTATTCTAGTCAGTAACCTATTTTCCCAATTTAGTACTGTAATCTGTAAAATACATGTTTTTAACACAGCTTTACTTGGTTCTTTCTGTTGCAGTCAGCACGTTTCAATGTCATCATTCATGACTGTAGAACATTGACACAACTGGGTGATCCTGAGGTGGATTGAAACAAACAGCAATGGCTGGATTTCTTTTTTGTCAAAAGGAGTTCAGATCACAACTTGCCTGACGAAATGTTTGTCTTTTTTTTGATACAGGATTTTTTTTTTCCTGGAGATCGGGTAGTCAGGCAGTCAGTATGAAAAAAACAGTTCATCTTTTACTCACTCACAACATAACATCCTTCTATTAAATAACAGGTGATAATTTCTTTCCCATGTTAGCACATTTGCTTGTCATTACCCAACATGAGCATAAATCACAAAGTAAGTGTGGTGTGATAATGATACCTCACTAGTTGCACCTAAACTATTTTAACTACTGAAGGAAGAATGATTTGAAATATGTATTTTCAGTGCTGAGACAGACTATAAAAGTTTGTGTAGTTTATTGAAGAACTGATTGGTTATTGATGGAATTGCGCATGTGGAAATAAAGACTCAACCTATTCAATAATCAGTGAGTATAGCATTGAATGATGTGGAGGTAACTATCCATAACAGGTATGTTAGTGAACAGACCCATCTCGTTTATACAGTATTTAAAGAAGAGGAGAGAATGTTATCTGAAACACTTTAATGTCTTTGTCTGACTGAGAGTTATTATAACCAGTTGCTTTTTTAGGATCAGAAGGAAGATATGCATCTTAATTTCAGCATTCTGCATATTGCATCAACCTACAAACTCAGGTTGAGTGGTGCGCTTAATATTCTTTTCTCTCAGACTTATTCTTCAATCCTTCACAAAGCAACTAATCTTTTATTATCCTGGATTTTTAAAAATGTAGTACACTTCTGTGTAGTTTTCCAACATCATGAACCATAAACATGTATATTTGCATGTATACAGAATGTAGAATCATAGAATCATAGAATCATAGAATGGTAAGGGTTGGAAGGGACCTTAAAGATCATCTGGTTCCAAACCCCTGCCTTGAGCAGGGACACCTTCCACTACACCAGGTGGCTCAGAGCCCCATCCGACCTGGCCTTGAACACTTTCAGGGAGGAGGCATCCACAGCTTCTCTGGGCCACCTGTTCCTGTGCCTCACCACCCTCATGGTGAAGAATTACTTCCTCATATCTAATGTAAATCTCTTTTAGTTTACAGCCATTCTCCCTTGTCCTATCACTACATGCCCTTGTAAATAGTCCCTCTCCAGCTTTCTTGTAGGCCCTCTTCAGGTGCTGGAAGGCTGCTATAAGGTCACCCCACAGCCTTCTCTTCTCCAGGCTGAACAGCACCAACCCTCTTAGCCTGTCCTCCTAGAAGAGGTAA
This sequence comes from Opisthocomus hoazin, assembly GCF_030867145.1. Classification (NCBI taxonomy): domain Eukaryota; kingdom Metazoa; phylum Chordata; class Aves; order Opisthocomiformes; family Opisthocomidae; genus Opisthocomus; species Opisthocomus hoazin. The sequence continues at coordinate 50,055,248 of NC_134421.1, read as the reverse complement.
CCCAGCCCTCTGATTATCTTCTTGGCCCTCCTGTGGATGCACTCCAACACATCCATGTCCTTCTTATGTTGGGGGCTCCCAGCTGGACGCAGTAGTGCAGGTGGTATCTCAAGAGAGCGGAGTAAAGGGGCAGAATCCCCTCCCTCAACCTGCTGGCCAAGCTTCTCTTGATGCAGCCCAGGATACAGTTGGCTTTCTGGACTGCAAGCACACACTGCCGACTCATGCTGAGCTTCTCATCCACCAGTACCACCAAGTCCTTCTCCTCAGGGCTGCTCTCGAGCCACTCCCCGCCTACCCTGTACTTGTGTTTCGGATTGCCCTGACCCAGATGCAGGACCTTGCACTTGGCCTTGTTGAACTTCGTGCGGTTCATGCAGGCCCATCTCTCTAGCCTGTCAATACCTGTACATACCTGTTTATATATCTAATGTTTAATTGACTTATGGGGATTATAAAGTGTAAATATATGTTACTTATACCTATATCCAGATCCATTTGCTGACTGTTCTGATTTCTACTTTTTGTCCTAGTTATGCATGTCTTCAAATAAATATATTAAAAATAATAAGAAAACGCAACAACTATGGCTAAACTGCTCATTTATGTGACAACCTAAATGTATATATACAATAGGAAACAACTGGGAAAATTATGAAATATGTAAAGTACTTTAAAAAGCAGACAATTAGATGCAACTGATCTATTTTCAACAAATAAGAAGTAAGAAAAATTTCCTCATAACAGAATTCACCAAATTGACTGTTATTACCCCAGTCTGACTTTTTAGGAAGACAGGACAAGTAGGTTTCTATTTAATCACAAAATCCAAACACCTACTACACCAGTTAGTTGTAGAAGTCTGTTTATGAATTTATGAAGTTAGGATGGTTGCTAGATCTTAGAAATACACCAGATTTATGTGGCAAATGTTTACCAGTGAAACCTAAAAATCCAGATATTTCTTGGGGGAGACTTTATGTTAAATTTGTACTTCTTACACTACTGTTTTCTTCTTAAACTGTTGCTGACTATTCCAGGCTGGAAAGTGTTTTGAGGCAGGAAGTATCAACAGTAGACAGACTTGCCAGAGTGCACTTGTAGTATCCACACATTTGCTGACAGTGAGTATTTTTCAGATGAGCAGAAACTGCAGAATATGATCAAAACAAATCCAAGGACCCCAGAAGGGTGTCTGAGCTTGGTCATAACAGTGAAATCCAGAATCCCAAGTAAAGCGCTCGCAGTAGCATACAGTCTGAAATCACGTTAGCTTCAGAATTGAATCTGTAAGTCTAGAAGTATGTAAGAAAATGTGTTTCCTGAACCCACTGTACAGAATTACATATCCATTTTATATCAATAACACAGATAAAGGAGTGGAGAATAAAGGTAATGTCTACATCTGCATGCAAGACTGCGAATAGATATGTTTGATCAGGTAGCACTCCAACACAAAATAAATGCCTCTCTTTTATGCTCAGAGACACATTCTTCCTTGTTTAATGTCTCTCTCAGCCTTACACTCTGAGTTGCATAGCAGCCCATATCAAATAAGAGTGACAAAAAGGTCTCTCATATCCCCATCTAGTTTACCTTTTGGGCTTTAGAACATTTTGCTGGGAGGCAAGAATGTGTTCTAGACCATTCTGCTGTTGAAGACATATGCCAGGCTTCCATTTTTTTAAACAGTGAAACCAGTAAACTTAACTGATGATAAAATCAGTGGACATGGCAACCACCGCTTTCCTTCTCTGATTTAATTCAATGTATTTGCACATATGTATGTAAACATTTGGAGGGGATCCGTGCCTGAAGCCATAGGGGTTTTCAAAGTCCGATCAGTTTAAACGTGGTATAATTTTGTTTGTTTCATCTAGTTTATCAAAAGAAAGTGAGTTAAAAAATAGATCACATTCTGATTCATGGATATAGATGAGAAGGAGGATTATGAGTTCTGTTTTCATTAAATACTTTTTCATGTGGTTGATGTCTAACTGGAAAAAATTTTGTCCATTGACAAGAATATTTTGTGCATCTTGGGGCACTATTTAGCCCATTATCTTTAAGTACTCGTGCTGAATTTATGCATGGATCCTGTTTTAAGTAATTTTTGTCTGAGTACAAAGTTTTTCAAAGAACAAAATCTGGCAATGTAATAATAAAAAATCAATCTTTTATTCCCCAGACACTGAAAAAAGGCACGTTAAAGAAATATTAATAGTATTCTTGAGAGTTTAAATTGATTTTTTCTGCTGTGAGTTAATATCTAAAGTGCTGGAGAATGGAATATATGGTGAACGTTTCCACTTACTTTTTAATATTTAACATGCAGTCCATTTTACCAGCTTTCTGCACGCATAATAACAAGGCCGTTTGCTTCTAAAGGCACAATATATTATAGACTTTCTCCTTCTCTTTTTTTTCCTTTAACGTAAATCATTCTTATAAGCAAGCATACAGACTTGCTCATCAAAAGTCCTATGGACCTATCTAGAAGACCAGTTTGAACTTCAGTGATATAGATTTATGTCAATAGTTTGATTTCAAGGCCTAGTCAGTGACATGGCATTACAATAGAAACACTGGACAAGTATCCAGCAGTTCTGGAAAGTGTCACATTGAGCAGGAAGACCCGAAAGGTACTACCTGATTTTCCCTACCCTTATTTATCATAAAGACACAGCTTGTATAGTTGCAATCACTTCTAATATGTTGCAGAATCTTGAGGTAGATAAGAGATGAACTTCCATTGTTCACAAGACTGAAATCGTTTAGCCTGAATGCAAAGACAGCAGCCATGTGCTCCTTGCACAGGTGCAAAGAGACTGAAGAAGATGAAAGTTAGTTATTGTCACCCGGTCAGTACTCTTCCTCCAGGATCTGTCACAAGTTCCTTTATACTGAAATAGTTCAACCTGCATTAGCTACCTTCTCTGCTTTCAATCCATGAAGTTGTTACTCCCGGTTAGAATCACTGGGCATTTCAGGAGGGACCTGAAGATGTCTCTAGGCTAACTGCCTGCTCTAAGCACTATCAGCTGTGAAGTCAGGCCGGTTGCTCAGGGGTATGCAGCTGAGTCTTGAAAACCCTGGAGGATGAAAAGAGACTGCACAAATTCTCTGGGCAACCTGTTCCACTGCTTGACTGTCCTTATGGGGAAAAATTTTCCCCTTGTATCAGACTGAACTTACCTTGTTTCAGGCCATTGTCTCTCACTCTGCTGCTGTGCACAACTGTGAGGAGCCTGCTCCTGTTTCCTTGAAAACCTACACATAGTTAGGGGAGGATGCTGGGCTCTTGTCTGAGCTGAACAAGCCCGGTTCCTTCAACCTGTCTTCATAGGTGAAAGTACTGTGGCCCCTGACTCTCCTGTCCTGGTGACCCTACAGTGAACTTGCTCCAGTTTATCAATGTCTTTCTTGTACTGTGGCGGGGAGGGGAGGGCAAAACTCTAGATGTAGTCTAACAGATGTTGCTTAGAGAGGATAATCAGTTCCCTTGACCTTCTGTCTGTGCTCCTATTAATACAGTCCGTGACTGACCTTCCTTGCTGTCAGATGAAGTGTGTATGCAGGCATGTTGTCTGCTGTCTTACTCCCAGCTTGACATCAACCAGGACCCTTGGGGCCTTTTCTGCAAAGCTGCTCCCCAGCCAGTCAGTTCCCAGCCTGTATTTTTGCAAGGGATTGCCCAAAGTCATGGTACAGACTGAAGAGCTTCTCAAGTTCTGTAGGTATTAAAGCAGTATTTCTGTACTGTGCATATGAATTAGTTGCATAAGAGATGAGATGGCTACTCAGCTGGCTGTTGACAATGGAACAAATAATCCAATAGAAGGCATATGGTAACAAAGTTGAGTAAGAAAGTAAGATTCTATAGTGAAAAAGTATGAGACTTCTGTAAGCAGACAGTAGCTGGATGAGCAAAGTAGATGACGTAGCTGTGTTCTTCAAGACCCACCACAAGCTCACAGTAAAAGGAACATTCTATTGAGTTCTTCAAACACAAAAAAAAGCTAAGATCTGTGAGAATGTCCAGGGACTTACTTGTTTGCTTGGCTTTTGTTTATTGCTTTGTAATATATACCTGCTAATTCTTACAAAGTTTGCAGAAGTTCAATGTCAGTCACTCAAACAGATATCACACAGTTAACTGATACCACTCATGTAGAAACATATTCTCTTTCCAGACTGTTACTGAATAGGCATATTATCCATCAAATGATGATCTGTGAAGCTAGAATCATTATATTTCAAACCTGGAATAAAAAAGGCAATAATTATACCTGGTGAAAAAGAGAGCTGTGCATAAAAACAAAAAACACAAGGTCATTCACATCTACAAACAATACTGTGTGTCCTGAAAGATGAATAAAGATTAGTTAATTGGCTTTGAAGAAAAAGCGTAATAGTTTGACAGAATTATTTCTTCCACCAAGATGGTAGAAAGCAAGTCTTTCAGATTATATCCTTTACATCTCTAAAAAAAGAATAAAACCAGGAACTGACTTGTGTTAGATCTAGATGGAAAGTTATCATAGCAACCCACAGGTTGCATTTTAGCTTTGAAAGTGCAGCACTGTTCCACACACATAGCATAGTTAATTGTTCAAGGTTGTTAAACTAATAATTATGATGATAATAGATACTATATATGTAACTATCTGTGAAAAAAAATCAAACTAAATTTGCTGCCTTCCAGAAGACAAAATGCAACAGGGGTATATTTAAAAAGTCAGAATGATATTTCAGTAAATACAATAGACTGAAATCTGAGAAAGTTAGGAAAACTACTGACTTCATGACAGACAGCCCTTGTGGTTTCATCTTTATTTTGGTTCTAGTGAATCACAGAATCACAGAATCACAGAATAGTAGGGGTTGGAAGGGACCTCTGTGGGTCATCTAGTCCAACCCTCCTGCCGAAGCAGGGTCACCTACAGCAGGCCGCACAGGACCTTGTCCAGGCGGGTCTTGAATATCTCCAGAGAAGAGACTCCACAACCTCCTTGGGCAGCCTGTTCCAGTGTTCCGTCACCCTCAGAGGGAAGAAGTTCTTCCTCATGTTCAGACGGAACTTCCTGTGCTTCAGTTTGTGCCCATTGCCCCTTGTCCTGTCACTGGGCACCACTGAAAAGAGCTTGGCCCCATCCTCCTGACACCCACCCTTCAGATATTTGTAGGCATTTATTAGGTCCCCTCGCAGCCTTCTCTTCTTCAGGCTGAACAAGCCCAGCTCCCTCAACCTCTCCTCGTAGGGGAGATGCTCCAGTCCCCTCACCATTCTCGTAGCCCTCCGCTGGACTCTCTCCAGTAGCTCCTCATCTTTCTTGAAGTGGGGAACCCAGAACTGGACACAGTACTCTAGAGGAGGCCTCACCAGGGCAGTGTAGAGGGGAAGGAGAACCCCCCTCGTCCTGCTGGCCACACTCTTCTTGATGCACCCCAGGATCCCATTGGCTTTCTTGGCAACCAGGGCACACTGCTGGCTCATGGTTAACCTGTTGTCCACCAGGACACCCAGGTCCCTCTCCACAGAGCTGCTCTCCAGCAGGTCCACCCCAAGCCCGTACTGGTGCATGAGGTTGTTCCTCCCCAGGTGCAGGACCCTGCATTTGGCTTTGTTGAACCTCATCAGGTTCCTCTCTGCCCAGCTTTGCAGCCTATCCAGGTCACGCTGAACGGCAGCACAGCCTTCTGGTGTATCTACCACACCTCCCAGTTTGGTGTCGTCAGCAAACTTGCTGAGGGTACATTCTAACTCTTCATCCAGGTCATTGATGAAGAAGTTAAACAAGACTGGGCCCAGTACTGACCCCTGGGGGACACCACTTGTTACCAGCCTCCAACTAGACTCAGCGCCGCTGATGACAACCCTCTGAGTTCTGCCATTCAGCCAGTTCTCTATCCACTTCAACGACCACTCATCCAGCCCACACTTCCTCAGCTTCCCTAGGAGGATATCATGGGAGACTGTGTCGAAAGCCTTGCTGAAGTCGAGGTAGACAACATCCACGGCTCTCCCTTCGTCTACCCAGCCAGTCATGTGTTCGTAGAAAGCTATCAGATTGGTCAGGCATGATTTCCCCTTGGTGAATCCATGCTGACTACTCCTGATAACCTTCTTTTCTTCCACTTGCTTCATGATGGCCTCCAGGATAAGCTGCTCCATCACCTTTCCCGGGATGGAGGTGAGGCTGACCGGCCTGTAGTTCCCTGGGTCCTCCTTCTTGCCCTTTTTGAAGATTGGAGTGACATTGGCCTTTCTCCAGTCCTCGGGCACCTCTCCTGTCCTCCAGGACCTCTCAAAGATGATGGAGAGTGGCTCAGCAATGACATCCGCCAGCTCCCTCAGCACTCGTGGGTGCATTCCATCGGGGCCCATGGATTTGTGGACATCCACATCACTTAAGCGATCCCTCACACAGTCCTCCTCGAGCAAGGGAAAGTCGTCCTCTTTGTAGGCTTCTTCTCTTACCTCCGGGGCCTGGGATTCCTGAGGGCCAGTCTTAGCACTGAAGACTGAAGCAAAGAAGGCATTCAGTAGCTCTGCCTTCTCCGCATCCTCCGTCACCAGGACACCCGCCTCACTCAGCAGCGGCCCCACATTGTCCGTAGTCTTCCTTTTGCTGCTGATGTAGTTGAAGAAGCCCTTCTTGTTGTTTTTGACATCCCTTGCCAGCTTCAATTCCAGGTGAGCCTTGGCCTTCCTTGTCGCATCTCTGCATGCTCTCACTACGTTTCTGTACTCTTCCCAAGTGGCCTGTCCCTCTTTCCACATTCCATGGACCTTTCTCTTCTGCCTGATCTCCACTAGAAGCTCCTTGTTTAACCATGCAGGTCTCCTGCCTCCTTTGCTAAATTTCTTTCTCAGGGGGATCTATATAATCTTATAATATTTAGTTTCCTCTTCAGTAAAAATTAAAATAATAGGTCCATCCTGTTTATTTGGATGTTGATACTCAAAGTGGTAAAGGGTTTGTCTTATACCACACTTGAATAATGTGTCTAACAACATATGGCTAATGATATTGTAACTGTGATGTGCATAATGAGATATTAATTACTAATAATAATCATCATCATCATCTCTTAGAAAGGAAAAAATTTCTGTATAGCCTCAGAGAAGTAAGGAGTTGAGGCATATGGCTTGATAAACTCCTTACAGCTCCCTTTGAGCGGGGGTAAAACAAGTTAAAGGAGCACAGGTTCCAGGGATTCTGATCCAAGATTTCCTTGTCATAAGGTGTGCACAGATATATATCTGGTATTAAAACACTGGTTTAAGTTTGCTGTTCTGGAATTGTCCCTCTGCATAAAATCTGCTTTCAGTTCTTTTGTACCTTATATAATGATGTTAGGTTCGATTTCCTGCCCTGCCTTATACTCATGATTTCAGGTTTCATTAAAGGGATTCAGTTTCTGCTCTATTGAGTAATCTAAGATAAGAAAAACTGAGATAAAATATTTTGTACAAGAGAGAAAAAGACATGAATGTGAAATTAACAAGCATTTAAGTGTTGACATTGGGAAGACTGTTAAAAAAATCCCTAAATTCTTTAAGCCACAATAAAACTTGAGCTATGACATAGGATTTTAAGTCTTTTTCAGATTTAAAATATTAAATCTTTTGTCCTATTACAAACACAGCAAGAAATAAAATGATACTGCCCAGATTAAGAGTGCACCATTACTCCTTTCATTACAAATACCTTTTACAAGTGGTCTAGAATTGATCAGACCAAACTGATGTCATCTGAGAGCTTAACTTCCACAGTCAGTGCTGGGATAGAATGACAATGAAGACAGATTGAGCTAAAACAAAGAAACTACTCTAATTTATGATCTTCCATCAACACAACATTGGAGTTCCTCCACATATTAATGCACATATTAAAACAATACTAGTTGGCTGTTGAGCAAGTTTTATTATATATAAATTGTTAGCTAGAAAACTGAGGCCAGAACATATGAAGTGATTTGCTACAGCCACACAAAAGGTCTATGACGAGGGAGAATTGTAGTTCTTCAAAGAAACTAGTAAGAATTGTAATCATTATACTGTCCTTTCTCTCTGCTGTAAATGCTGGTGAGAAAGACCAGCTACTGTTGTTGAGAGAGGGCAGTAGCTACAAAAATACATAGCTTGCACGTCTCAGAGGACTGTCTTTATGACCCATCTCCTTATTTCATGGGTTACATTCTGGAGATGAATCAGGAACTGAGAGAATATCTGTATTGTACTGTGGTGAGCAGACCTGAGAGCACCTTCAGTAAAAAATGTCATTTGCATTGCACCGCTCCTCTACAGATATTGCAGACTAGGTCCTCTCCATCGTGTATTTGATTCAGAAAATTACTATTGAAATAAACAGCTGCTTCGTGGCAGCCAGATAAATCTGACAGATAAGGCTAAGTAAGCATAATATTTTCTGAGCTTCTGTAAAATTCACAACTCTGGCTACTCTTGGTAGGTGAGTGGTACTAAATTCTTTCATTTCCAAGGAGCATTGTGTTTGTCCAGGCATCATGTTAACATGAATTCAGACTACGAAAAGCTACAAGTAATCAGACTTTACCAGACTGCATTTTATTGAAAAGGTTTGGAAAAGAATATCACCCTAGAGAGGAAAACATTGGAACACAAAAAGGTTAACTGCATTGTTGGAGGGATACCTCCCTTCTGCTGAATGCGTGCTTACACGTAGCTTTGACTTGCTCCATCCTACATTTAGTCAACAATGTCAAGAAGCAGCATTCCTGCTGGCATGCTTTTAACTAGTTGGGCATGAATCCTGGGAAAATGCTAGCAGTCCCATAGTGTTATTGTACAGCCCCCTGTATTGCAGCACATTCATGTGATCCCCCTTGCCACTACATTGGTTCAGGCACCTAAGGACAGAAAGAAAGCATTTCCTTTTGCCTCACCTCATCAAGGACCGGATGTCCCAGCACTGCTAGGGACTGAAGACAAAGTAAAAAGGTAGAAAACTACATATAACGGCAAAGACAGTAGAAACTGATAGGTGTATTTGAGTGCCAACTTACTTGATACTGTTTTCTACAGGATTGATCATGGTAGCTGCAGAATCCTGTAACTGCATGGGTATAATGAAAATCTGTAGGACAAAGAGAAGTTTGAGGAAGAGTTTGCACCATGATACCTTTACTCACCTCCAGAAGGTTCTGCTACTACCAAAACTGAAATGTTAAATTTAACAGGAACACTGAGGTTATGGAGTCTCTCTGAGCAGCTACATCTGCTGAATATATTTTTTACCAAATTGAACAGGTAGTGAGGAGAATTTTCGTCTAATAGTTTACTTCAGTAAATCTTTCCATAGTGGCATTTCTTATACAGAATATTAATCCATTAATTTTCATCTGAAGGAGCAAATGTTAGTAAAGATTACTATTGTAATAGCTACATTTTATTTTTCTGTGTGTTCTACAGTCATAATGATGTGATTTCAAAATGGTAAGATTGGAATAATTTTATAATGAAGAAGAAATCTCATTAGGCGTATTTTCCCATCTGTAATTCTTTTAGAAATGTCTTTTTTGCAACAAAACCACTTATAAAACATGCTTTAAGTTGTTAACGACTGGCTGTATTTCTATAAAGCAGTAAGCCAAGAAAGCAAAGTGATGAAGTAAAATCAAACTGTGCACCAAAAAAAGCTTATACCTTACTCCAGCTGCCTTTAGCATACAAAAGAAATGAGTCTAGATTTCAGGAACTCAGGTTGTCTAATTATTTATCTGTATCGACATCTGGTCTTCTGTCTGCTTATCAAAATCAGAAATGGCTGTGTTTATTTTCTCGTTCAGTTATTGCCTTCAAGTGATGATCTTGTTTCAGTGTTGTTAATTTAAATGTATATAGTTTCTTTGAATTTGTAAACCCAGGAACATTTTTAAACAAATAAACCTTTATGATTTAAATATAATGGGATTTAACTTGCTGTCTTCTGTTTTGTAACAGCTTTATGAACCTAAGAAATTTTTCTTCAGCACTGATGTTAAATAGAGGGTTTTTTTCAAATTAATATAATTAAAATATAATTAAGACTTATAAAAAGAAATAACTAGGAATTGCAGTCTGGAATTCATTAATGAGCCACAGTCAAGCCAGAATGGATTCTCTGCCCCTCAAAATGCAAAATTTCAGTCAAAGTTAGTATAAATCCAAAGTGATTTTTAACTTTTCTTCATTTTAAAGTATTAAAGACAAGCAAAAGGCAAAAGGCTTGAAGTAGTGTTATACATGTTAATAACTACCAAAGGTATTATGAAATAACTCCCTATCTGAAAAATCCCTGTTTCTTTAAATATTCAAAAAGTAAAAACTATCTTAATACTGGCTATTATGACTAACATTAGAAAAAAAAAAAGTAGTATATTTGGTTTAAAATTAAATATGAAAAGGAAGTTATGATTTACAAATTCAGTCAACTTGGTTAAAGTAAAATTACACATACTACTTTCTGGTCTCTTAGTGTCAGGCAGTAATATTTACTTTCCCCTTGAGAAGTGATGCATAGCCATGGCTCTGAAGGAATGCTATACATCACATTATAGTTTTTCTAACCCTCAAAGAGTTCTTTGTTGATAATGTAGAACATTTGTACTCAATGATAAATGTAAGACCCATTCTGTATTCAGGATATCTTACTTTGCCTTTTCGAATATTCATTTCTCAGAGTTCTAAGAACAAAAAGTTATTCTTGTCTCTATGGACCATGAAAATGCATCTACAGACAAGTGAAACTGGTGATTCTACAAGAGCTAAAGGGAGCAGTATAGGAAGGGGTCAAAAGACACACATAGTCTGTGCAGGTTATAAACAGGATCATATGATATGGTTGCCTGTAACAGAATGGATCTAAACCTTAAGGTCTCAGGATCATTTTCCATCCTTTATTGCGAGGACATCTAGGTGGTTTACATTTATATTGATACTATCAGGACTGGGCTCAATGAAAGCCAGTAGACTCAGTTTCAAAAATATTGTTCTACTCCTTGCAGGTGTCTATTGACGACACCTACATCTGGTCACCTGAATACCTCTTTTGACTTCATTGGTTGTGTTGGTGGTGTATTGAATCTAATGGCTCATCTGGCTCCCACACAGACACCTGTCTGTGAACACCTACACATCAGTATTTTAAGATGCAATTAGAATTTCAGCCCTATTGTCATAGAGTGATGTTGTGACTAAGGAGCTACGGGACAGACTGTGCGTATATCAAGTGCATCTTGTTTAACAAGTTGGCTAGTCTGTTTAGGATTAGAGTAGATGCAGTGCAAAGTGTGAATGCAGCTCATACTGAAGAATTTTGAACTAGCTGAATCTGATTGCAGGAGCTATGTTACTAAAGAGTGAAAAACCTGGCTACTCTCCTGGCTTGGCCTGAGTAGCCTCTCTGAAGTTCACTGTTTCACAGCTACCTTACTTTACATGAGAGAAGGGAAAAAAAGGTGAGGAGACACAGAAAGGGTATTTCCCATATTACTCTGTTACCAGCTGACTCAGATGTTTCCAGTATTTAACTAGAAATACTAGAAATATAGTAGGTGCACCTTTGTCAATTTTGACAAGACACTTCTCTTAATTTCTTCTCAAAATTGGTTTACTTTTAGCTACATTTGACTAGAAGTTATTTAGGATGATTTCATACAGTATATTGGAGAAGTTTGGAGACATTTTTATTGTTCATCAGAAAATGTTCCTAGTTTTTTACATCCTTCTGACCTCTCTTTTTGATTTTGTAACGTTAATTCTCTCTCTTCTGTTGTCAGCTAAATTAGAATACTTTTTTCCCCCTACTTTTCTTCCCACACACATAAATACGCTTGACCACAAACAAAAGTATGCCTGCGCAAACTTACTAAGGCTCTTAAAAAATTGATTTCTTTAAATTAACCTTAGAACTTCTATTAAATCTTACCCTCACATAATATGACCCAGTTCTGTATTTCAGTGATTTTAATGATGATAACAAGAGCCTTTGTTTAATTTTGACTATTCTCACAGCAATGACAAAATAACCCATCTATACAATCCTTAAATCCATCTCTAGGGATGTCAGCACCGAACGTGTTCTCCTAAAGCTCCTGTTTCTTTGTGGATATTTTTATTCCTGAAACCTTCATATATTCTTTAATCTTTTTTTTTTTTTTGGTTCTGTTGTTGTTTATACTCATTTTTATCTACCTGATTTTATCTGATGTTCAGGAAAACATTCTGTTTTCAGATTTAAACTGACTGGAAACTCTTTTCCTACTATTACTTTCTTCAGTAGATGCAACTAGATTATTATACAGTCAAAAATTCTCAGTATGATAACTCTGTAACAATGTTCATATTAATATTTTGAGATAAAATACCTCAAGGCTGAAATAATAAATATTTTACAGAGCAGCTTAAGCAAAGATATACAGTTCAGCATATACTGTATTTGTATCTGTTTCTGTGAAGAAGTTAGCAGCAGCAGCTTCACATTGATCTATTGGATTTTGCAGATTCAGAGAATCAACTTCTAAAAAAACCCAAACACAACAACAGCAGAACTTGTTCTTTTCTAACCTACTCTGTTTGTATTCTGTGTGTTTGAAGAAATTCACCACTATGTTGTTTTTTTTTCTAAACTAAGTTACCTAGATTCTTTAGACCATAAAATCTTCTTCTTGGTCTAATAATAATGGAATTGATCACATATTTATTCAATCTGAATGCGTATCCCTGAGACATTCTTGTCATTAATTATAAATGCTGAGTACACAGCAACGTACACATCCAAAAGTGGTTGATTCAGTCCAGTTAGGAATTTCCTTTATTTGATGTCAGTAAACTTTTACTAAAAGCAATCACTGTTAATAGTCACCTCTGTTAGTATCTTCTTAATTTTCCAGCTAGACTGCACTGATGAAATATGTTTGGGCATGAAGTATTTAGAATGGGAAAAATTCAGTTAGGAGGGACCACTGAGGCATATATTCTTGCTAATACGTATAATTACTGAAATATTTAATTAGTCTTCCATTGTTTGTAATGGCTTCACAAATGTTCAGTATAGATTAAGATCTTAGTTCTTTTCCTCAGAGCATTTGATAACCTGGAGCTCACTCAAAAAAAGAAACAGAAATCAAGAATTTTACTTATTTAGTAGTATGAAACTGTATGCAGTAAAGGAAAATTAATCTGTTCCGACAACAGGACCTATGAGTCAGTCTGAGACTGTGGAGAAGCAAAGATGGACCATTAGAAATGAGATTTCCTTCTGATCCTGGACAAAATAAATAATTATTCATGGGATCATAGGACAATTCAGGTTGGAAGAGACATCAGAAGATTTCTAGTCCAACCTCCTGTTCAAAGTAGGGTCAGCTATGAGATCAGAACAGGTTTCTCAGTTTGATTCAATCTTGAAAACTTCCAAGAATCGAGAGACTGCACCACTTCTCTGAACAGCTGTCGGAGTGGGAACTCATAAACGGTAGAAACGATACCATCCCAGTGTGAGTAAGATCGTTCTGCTTTATTAGTCACCAAAACAGGGTATATATAGCAAAGTAATTACGGCTTCTAATTGGTTAGTTACTCTTAACCATATCCAGTCAAAACTGTTGCAATTGGTGCAAAGCTTCATCTCTCGATGCGGAAGCAGCACTGTGACAGAAAACATCACTGTGGCAGGAAGCGGCAACGTGGCTGGAATCGGCTAAGGCAGGAAGCAACAACGTGGTAGTCCCCCTGCTCCAGCGTTCTGTGTTCACCACTCTACTCTATAGCAGTGTTCCGTGTTCGCTACTTTCAAGGTCGATCTCCTTTACCAAGCCTGGGTTGCTCAACAGCACCAAACTATGTCCCCTCTCGTCCAGCCAGGACTCCACAAACAGCCTGCTGCATTGCCGGACTGTCCTTATTAGGAAGTTTCTAGTTTTATCAGTCTGAATGTCTCTTGTTTCAATTTATGTCTGTTGTGTCTCTTTCTTCTGCCATGCCTGACTGTGATGATGCTGGCTCCAACTTCTTTACAACCTTCCCATAGGTTCTGGTGGGCTGCTGTTTGGTCCACCAGAAGCTGTCTCTACTCCAGGCTGGACAAAGTCAACTATCTCAGCCACCCCTCACAGGCCAAGTGCTTCATCCCCCAAACACCATTGTAGCCCTGTGCTGAACATGCTCCTGTTTATCACAGAATCACAGAATCATAGAATAGTTTGGGTTGGAAGGGACCTTCAAAGATCATCTTGTTCCAGCCTCCTGCTGTGGGCAGACATCGCTCACTAGATCAGGTTGCTAAAAGTCCCATTTAAGCTGACCTTGGATGATTCCAGAGATGGGACACACACAGTTTTTCTGGGCAACACATTCCAGTGTCTCACCACCCTCACAGCAGAGAATTTCTTCCTTATGTCCAGTCTAAATTTCCCCTCTTTTAGTTTAAAGCCCTTATCCCTTGTCCTGTCACTACAGGCCCTGGTAAAAGGTCTTCCTCTGTCTTTTGTATAAGCCCCCTTTAAGTACTAAATGGCCACAGTGAAGTTTCCCCAGAGCCTTCCCTTCTCCATGCTAAACAACCCCAACTTTCTCTTCATTTCTGCATAGAGGAATGTCTATCTTTTACAAAGAGGCACAAAACTGAATGCAGTCATCAAGCTGTGGTCATCTGGCAGTTGTTTAGAGGAGGCAATTACTTTTGCCTATTCAGCTTAGCTAATATTCTTTGAGCAGGTATTATTTACTCTGTGCACTATATCCCCTAAACTTTCTCGCATAGAAATAAATGTATTTTACGTTCCCTACTTTTTTAACTAATGAAATGGTAACACATGCTGTAGTTAGTTTGGAGACACACTTAAAGTAATTGACCATATTCTAAACAATTGTCGGTTTGATCTATAGTATTTCATTCTCAGCACACTCTAGAACACACTCAGATGTGATATGATCACCTGTAACAAATTTAACGAAATCAGATATGCGTAGCTGCTGAAAGAGCAGAAGCAGAATGTAACAAGATAAGCAGCAGGGAATAAGAAAAAGAAATCTCAGCTGTATAAGCATTGGTTCTAAAAAAGTACGTAATTCACCTTTCCACAACAAAGAAAGAAGCCTATTGTGATCTCCCTGTCCATTGTCAGAGCTGATCATGAGAAACATCTTATTCCTAACTGAGAAAATCGCTGAGACATTTATAAAAGCAGAAGCTACTGTTAAGACATAAGATCTCTTACCTTTTGGTTACTGTATAATGTACGGATAGACCAGTTCTTGTCAAAAGCTGTATTTGTTCATCAGATAAAATAGTAGGATATCTAAACCAGCAAAAACCTTGCTTCTCTTCAGTGTCTCCACCAAGCACATTATAGATAAATAACACACTCAGCTACATGGGGAGGGGCAGAGGCGGGGAGGACGTGTAAACAAACAACTCTTATTTTCTGCTATTTTCATAGCAGCAAAAAATCATTGGTTTAAGTTGTATAAAATTTCTTAAGAAAATATGTTACCCTTTTTTAATACAGAGAATTTATTTTAATAATGAACAATTGTTTATCACCAATAAACAAAACGCTTTGTTTAACCCGAAATTCCATACTTTCTTTAATTTTCAAGCTTTTAAAAAAAGTTAAAATAAAAAGCCCATTTAGAAACTTTAATATTCTCCAAATTCTGTAGAAGGCAATGTGTATTTTGCTCAAGTCCTTGCCACTTCCTTGGGATATGCCAAACCGTTTAGTTAATTCCTAAATCCAGAGTGAAAACAAATGTATAGTATCGACACTTAGAAGCATTCTTCAGTTTCTGATTGATATTAATTTTTTTCCTTTGTCAATTCTGAATCTTCTAATAAAAGAGACAGTCATGTTGTGATAGATGATTAATTCTATGTAATTTACAAGCAAAAAATGCAGTAGTGTTCACCCTGAAAAAAACTGACTTCTAGACATAGGCTGTGGTTGACAGACAGACTGTCTTCATACAAAATGGAAGAGTTAAAGAGTAATGGTGGGACATAACACTTTTTCTGTTCTTGATTGAAGATTGTAAAGATCTAAGGACATGAGTAACAAAAATACATAGAAAAGCAGACGTAAAACATGAATTTGAACTGAAAACGTATATTTTAACATTTATTTATATTATTATGAATTATATTTTAATTAATATTAAATTATTATTTATATTTTTAACATTATATTTTAACACTAACAATTTTCCTTTTGACAGAAGGGTGAGAGAAGATTCAGGCATGATAGTATGCTTAATGTATTTAAGAAAGTACACAGAAAACTTTTTGTACAAAACCTGAACTAGAACAGAATGGTATAGCTGATTTCGAGAAATGTTAGAGAATTTCTCATACTACATGCTGTTAATTCTACACCACACAAACAGATTTTAACAGATTTTTATCCTGGATCAGTTTCTTTTCCTCTCTCCAAATTTCTCTAATTTCTTTCAAGTAGTGTGAATTAACTCCCACTGCTCAAGACTGCAGTAAAAACAGGTCATTCCAAACTACAGTATGTCTCTTCCGAGAGACATATTTTTATGAACCTGTAGCTGATGGGCTGTAACAGGCAATAATTAATACACTTTTATGTAGTTTTACATTTAGAACATAGGACATAGAATTTAATTGACCTTCTGCGTTGCTCTTCATAGATATCTATTACGAGAGAAAACCACATTATAGATGTACCTACATTTACGAAGCTAAGTACTGCAGAGAGTTCTACATTTTCTTCCTGTTTGTTAGACTGATATGGTGAAGCTGTACTGCGATAGTATTAATACTAACCAATACTGCTGTCTAGAATTTCTGTTTTCTTTGTATTTACCCTCATGGTTTTGGAGAGAATATTCATTTGGATAGGCTAGATAGCCAAAGTTTTTTTGGGGCTTTTTTTCCTTTGATAAGTTTTCCAGTGCTGATAATATAGTAATTTCCCTTGCAATTGATGTCATTTTTGTTATGTTCAAAGGCATATGTATTCCAACTGAAGCCTGCACAATCACAATTCAATCACATTCCCTTTTGCCTACTGGAAATAGCTTAAATGATACAGCCTAGGATTGCATCTGCTTTTTCAGACATTTTTCTTTGCCAAATTGCCTTTATAATTTCAATATTTCCATCCCGTCTTTCATGATAAGACAGAAAAATCAACAACTCATTATTCTTCTACTGAAGATGAGAAATGAAAAATGAAGTTACTTTCTAACACTGCTGTCCAGTTACAAAGGTATATATAATTCTGTGCATATACATATAACTACATATAATGTCTGTTAAATTATTCACAGGAGAAAAATAAGTAACGATAGTATTCACTTATACTTTCCTGCTTTAAACAAGTTGCCACATTCTGATTTATGTTACAGAATGTAAAGCTAGTGCTAACGCCAAAGAATAAGAGATTCTAAGTTTATTATGATTCCATAATCCGGTTTTAGGAATGTAGCAGAATGTGTATATATATTTATGTATGTATAGCTTGATTCATAGTATTATCCAAAACAAAATAATTTTAACTATTGCATAGCAGTTATACAAAACACAAAATAAAGGCCCAACTTGGATTTGCACTTTGTTGTTTTTGAAAGCATCAAAGGGACTGTAATATAGCATATATGCAGTCCTGAAGAGCAAAACACTCCAGGAAGGCTGGACATTCTTCAAGAAGGAAATATTAAAGATGCAGGAGTAGGCTGTCCCTATGTGCTGAAAGATGAGCTGGCAGGCAAGAAGACCAGCCTGGCTGAACAGCGAGCTTTGGCTGGAACTCAGCAAAAAAAGGAGATTTTAAGAACTTTGGAAGAAGGGGCAGGTGACTCAATAGGAATCACAGAATTACAGAATGGTAGGGGTTGCAAAGGACCTCTGTGGGTCATCTAGTCCAACCCTCCTGCCGAAGCAGGGTCACCTACAGCAGGCTGCACAGGATCTTGTCCAGGTGGGTCTTGAATATCTCCAGAGAAAGACACTCCACAACCTCCCTGGGCAGCCTGTTCCAGTGCTCCGTCACCCTCAGAGGGAAGAAGTCCTTCCTCGTGTTCAGACAGAACTTCCTGTGCCTCAGTTTGTGCCCATTGCCCCTTGTCCTGTCACTGGGCACCACTGAAAAGAGCTTGGCCCCATCCTCCTGACACCCACCCTTCAGATATTTGTAGGCATTTATTAGGTCCCCTCGCAGCCTTCTCTTCTTCAGGCTGAACAAGCCCAGCTCCCTCAATCTTTCCTCGTAGGGGAGATTTTCCAGTCCCCTCACCATCCTTTTAGCCCTCTGCTGGACTCTCTCCAGTAGCTCCTCATCTTTCTCGAAGTGGGGAGCCAAGAACTGGACACAGTACTCCAGATGAGGCCTCACTAGGGCAGTGTAGAAGGGAAGGAGAACCTCCCTCGACCTACTGGCCACACTCCTCCTAATGCACCTCAGGATCCCATTGGCCTTCTTGGCAGCCAGGGCACACTGCTGGCTCATGGTTAACCTGTCGTCCACCAGAACACCCAAGTCCCTCTCCGCAGAGCTGCCTTCCAGCAGGTCCACCCCAAGCCTGTACTGATGCATGGGGTGGTTCCTCCCCAGGTGCAGGACCCTGCATTTGCCTTTGTTGAACCTCATCATGTTCCTCTCTGCCCAACTTTCCAGCCTATCCAGGTCACGCTGCATGGCAGCACAGTCTTCTGGTGTATCTACCACACCTCCCAGCTCTGTGTCATCAGCAAACTTGCTGAGGGTACATTCTAACTCTTCATCCAGGTCGTTGATGAAGAAGTTAAACAAGACTGGGCCCAGTACTGACCCTTGGGGGACACCTCTAGTTACCGGCCTCCAACTAGACTCAGCCCCGCTGATGACAACTCTCTGAGTTCTGCCATTCAGCCAGTTCTCAATCCACTTCACCGACCAAATACAAAGATGCTGTGAGATTATACAGGGAGAAGACTAGAAGAGCAAAAGCCCAGCTAGAACTGAACCTCGCTACTGCCATAAAAGACAATAAAAAATGTTTCTATAAATACATAAAGAACAAAAGGAGGGCTAAGGATCATCTCCATCATTTATTGGATGTGGGGGAAAATATAGCGATTTAGGATGAGGAAAAGTCTGAGTTACTTAATATCTTCTATGCCTCAGTCTTTAACATAAGACCAGTTGTTCTATGGGTACCCAGCCCTCTGAGCTGGAAGACAGGGAAGAGGCACAGATGAAGCCCCCATAATCTAAGGGGAAATGATAAGTGACCTGCTATACCACTTAGACACACACAAGTCTATGGGGCCAGATGGGATCCAATAAAGGCTACTGAGAGAGCTGGTGGAAGTGCTCACCAAGATACTTTCAATAATTTATCAGCAGCCCTGGCTAACCGGTGAGGTCCCAGCTGACTGGAAGTCATCAGATGTGATCCCCATCTACAAGGGCTGGATGGAGGATCCAGGGAACTACAGGTCTGTCAGCCCAACCTCAGACCTGGGGAAGGTTATGGAGTGATTCATCCTGGGTGTCATCAGACATCACATACAGGACAACGAGGCAATCAGGCCCAGTTAGCATGGTTTTATGAAAGGCAGGTCCTGCTTGACTAACTGGACCTGCTTCCATGACCAGGTGACCGGCCTAGTGGATGAGGGAAAGGCTGTGAGTGTTGTTTACCCAGATTTCAGTAAAGCTTTTGACACTGTTTCCAATAGCATCCTCGTGGAGAAACTGGCTGATCGTGGCTTGGACAGACGCATTCTTTGCTGAGTAAAAAACTGCCTGGATGACTGGGCCCAAAGAATAGGGGTGAATGGAGCTAAATCCACTTAGTGGCTGGTCACAAGAGGTGTTCCCCAGGGCTCAGTTTTGAGGCCAGCTCTGTTTAAGCTCTTTATCAATGATCTGGATGAGGGGATCGAGTGCTTCCTCAGTAAGATTGTAGACGACACCAAGTTATCACAGAATCACAGAATCACAGAATCACAGAATGGTAGGGGTTGGAAGGGACCTCTGTGGGTCATCTAGTCCAATCCCCTGCCAAAGCAGGGTCACCTACAGCAGGCTGCACAGGACCTTGTCCGGGCAGGTCTTGAATATCTCCAGAGAAGAGACTCCACAACATCCCTGGGCAGCCTGTTCCAGTGCTCCGTCACCCTCAGAGGGAAGAAGTTCTTCCTCGTGTTCAGACGGAACTTCCTGTGCCTCAGTTTGTGCCCATTGCCCCTTGTCCTGTCACTGGGCACCACTGAAAAGAGTATGGCCTCATCCTCCTGACACCCACCCTTCAGATATTTGTAAGCATATATTAGGTCCCCTCGCAGCCTTCTCTTCTTCAGGCTGAACAAGCCCAGCTCCCTCAGCCTCTCCTCATAGGAGAGATGCTCCAGTCCCCTCACCATCCTCGTAGCCCTCCGCTGGACTCTCTCCAGTAGCTCCTCATCTTTCTTGAAGTGGGGAGCCAAGAACTAGACACAGTACTCCAGATGAGGCCTCACTAGGGCAGCATATCGCCCTGCTTCCTCCACGCAGGATCCTGAACTCGACCATTTCATGGTCACTGCAGCCGAGTCTACCTCCAACCTTCACATCCTCCAACCAGTCCCTCCTTGTTTGTTAATACAAGGTCCAGCAGAGCGCCTTTCCTTGTTGGTTCCTCCACCACTTGCATCAGAAAGTTATCATCGGTGCTCTGTAGGAACCTCCTGGATTGTGCCTGCCTAGCTGTATGGTCTTCCCAGCTGATGTCAGGGTGGTTGAAGTCCCCCATGAGAACCAGGGCTGTGAGGCTGTTTGTAGCTGCCTGTAGGTCTCATCAATTTCCTCCTCCTGGTCAGGTGGCCTGTAGTACACACCCACCGTAATGTCACCCTTTTGAGCCTGTCCCTTAATTCTAACCCACAAGCTCTCAACTCATTCCTCATTTGCCCCCAGGCCAAGCTCAATGCATTCCAGTTGCTCCCTCACATATAGAGCAACTCCCCCACCTCTCCTTGTTGGTCTGTCTTTCCTAAAGAGTCTGTAACCATCCATGACAGCATGCCAGTCATGCGAGTTGTCCCACCACATTTCTGTGATGGCGACCAAGTCGTAGCCATCCTGCTGTATAATGGCTTCCAGCTCCTCCTGTTTATTGCCCATGCTAAGTGCGTTGGTATAGACACACTTGAGCTGGGCTGTGAATCTCACCACTGACCCTGGCACACCAAGCCTAGGCTCATCCCTAGTGAGCTGGGTGATGTCCCCTTCCCCCTTCGAACCTAGTTTAAAGCCCTCTCAATAAGCCCTGCCAGCTCGTGGCCAAGAATTCTTTTCCCCCCTTTGTGATAGCTGAGCTCCACTTGTTGCCAGCAGGCCCGGTGCTGTGTATACCTCCCCATGATCAAAGAAGCCAAAATTTGACTGATGGCACCAGTCCCTGAGCCACCTGTTAACCAGGTGAGTTTTCCTGCCCCTTTCAGTGCTGTTCCCTGCCACCAATGGGATGGAGGAAAATAACACCTGCGCCCCTGATCCCTCAACCAATCGCCCCAGTGCCCTGAAGTCCCTTTTGATGGACTTGGGACTTCTCTCCGCTATCTCATCCCCACCAACCTGCATTACCAAGAGGGGGTAATAAGCAGAGGGCCGCACCAGACCGGGGAGCTTCTTCGCAACATCCCTAACCCAGGCCCCAGGGAGGCAGCAGACTTCCCTGTGGGATGGGTCCGGTCAGCAGATCGGGCCCTCTGTTCCCTTCAGAAGGGAATCACCTATGACAATGACCCTCCTTTTTTTCTTAGCCAAGGCAGTCCTAATACGTGGGGCTGACTGACTCGTCCTGGGCAACCCCCTGGATGGAGCTTCACCTTCACCCACTTCCTCTGTGGCCAGTCCCTCACATTCCAGAGCCCCGTATCTGTTGCTTAAGGGCAACCTGGCAGGTGAGGGAGGCCAGGAGGGAATTCTCTTGCGCCCCTGAGCAGGTACCCTTTTCCATTCCCCCCCATCTCTTAGGCCCCCTCTTTCTGCTCGGTGGCAAGAGGGTAGGGGGTTCTCTGCTTCTCGTGGAGCTGCCTCCTGCTGCCTCTGCCTCAGGGAGGGCAGGGTGCGGCTCCACCTGTTGATCTCTCACACTCCCGGATGCTCCTCAGCCTCTCCACTTCCTCTTTCAGCTCTGCCACCAGGCTGAGCAGGTCATTCACCTGCTCTCACCGAACACAGCCGTTGTCTCTGCTGTCCTCCGGTAGGAGCGCCAGGCTCAGGCACTCCCTGCAGCCAGAGACCTGGACACCTGCATTCTTGCGTGGGACCTCTGTCTGGGTCCCCACACTCCTTCTAGCAACAGCTTTACCACGGGTGGTAACCATGGCTAGAATATCTCCTGGAAGAGCGATGCCCACTACTTGAGTTGCCAGAAGGGGCGGCTGCACCCTGCCTGTCGCCTTCCCCGCTCCCCCTGCCTGCACGAACTGCCGCGCAAACTGCTGCGCCGCTCCCGGGCTGCTGCGCCGCCTCTGTTTGCCGGCTCTGTTCGCCCGCGCTCCCTGGGAGCTGCTCTTATCCGTGAGGGGGTTTGGCCGCTGTCACACTCAACTCCGCCTCCGCAGAGTCAGAGCTGCCGCTCGTTGTCACCTCTCATTTTCCCGCTCTGGGGGGAGGCTGGGATCTCTCTCGACACTTTTTGCCGTCTCGCCGCTACGGTTTTGCCACCGGAGAAAGGGTCCCTTGGCGCGAGCCTCTGCTCCAGAGCCCTTCACCTTCAGTAGCTTCCAAGTTATGTGGGAGTGTTGATCTGCTTGAAGGTAGAAAACTTCTACAGAGACATGTGGAGAGGCTGTATCCATTGGCCTAGGCCATTTGCAAGAGGCTCAACAAGGCCAAGTGGCCTGTACTTGGGCCACGACAACCCCATGCAATGCTACAGGCTTGGGGAAGAGTGGCTGGAAAGCTGCCCGGTGGAAAAGGACCTTGAGGTGCAGGTTGACAGCCAGCTGAACATGCGCCAGCAGTGTGCCCAGGTGGCCAAGAAGGCCAACGGCATCCTGGCTTGTATCAGGAATAGTGTGGCCAGCAGGAGCAGGGAGGAGATCGTGCACCTGTACTCAGCACTAGTGAGGCCGCACCTTGAATACTGTGTTCAGGTTTGGTCCCCTCACTACAAGAAGGACATAGAGGTGCTGGAGCATGTCCAGAGAAGGGCAAGGAACCTGGTGAAGGGTCTGGAGAACAAGTCTTATGAGAAGCAGCTGAGGGAACTGGGGTTGTTTAGGCTGGAGAAAACGAGGCTCACTCTCCACAATCTCCTGGAAGGGGGTCGCAAGGTGGGTGTTAGTCTCTTTTTCCAAGTAGCAAGTGATAGGGGGAGACAGGAATAGCAAGCTGCACAAGGGGAGGTTTAGATTGGATATTAGGAAAAATTTCTTCACCAAAATGTTTATCAAGCACTGGAATAGGCTGCCCAGGGAAGTGATGGAGTCACCAGTCCTGGAGAGATTTAAGTACACATGGTGCATAAGGACATGGTTTAGCGTGACACATTTGTATAAGGTTAATGGCTGGACTCGAGTTTAAGACTCTTTTCTAACCTAAATTTTTCTATGACGTGACACTGATCTATTGTGGGATTCTTCTGTGAAATTTTCACCTAGCATTTCCACAGAAGTATGTCTGCACCAGGCAGGAGGAATTTAAAAACAAGCCTTGGAAGAAAATTTGCTACCAGGTTAAAAAAATATTTTGTTTTGGAAGATTCCAGAAACCAAGTCATATACTTTGGCTGTACGACTTTAATCCATTTCCTATCCTGAAAAGAAGAAAATGCAGCAGAAGTCTACAAGACACTAATAGTGAATCACAGAAAAAAAAATTCTGGAGGAGCCTATACTAATAGTTGTATGAGCTTTGGGGAAAATACAGAATACTTCTCCAGTTATGCTGATCACAGCAATGTTGTTTTCAGGTTTGCGCTATAGCAAGTCTATTACTTTCATAAGTGTGTTTGTCTGGAATATGATACTTTAAAAAGAATTTGTTGTTTTTATTTGAACAAAAAATAAATGCCAGTATGGGAAAATTAATCAGAACTGATTTCATAGAATCATAGAATAGTTTGGGTTGGAAGCAATCTTATAGATCACATAGTTCAAACCCCCTTACTGTGGGCAGAGACACCATCCACTACACCGGGTTGCTCAAAGCCCCATCCCACCTGGCCTTGAAACACTTCCAGGGAGAGGTCATCCACAGCTTCTCTGGGCAACCTGTTCCAGTGCCTCACCACCCTCATAGTAAAGAATTTCTTTCATATATGTAATCTAAAACTACGCTTTTTTCAATTAAAACCATTACACCTTGTCCTGTTGCAACAGACCTTGTTAAAACATTTATCCCCACCTTTCTTGTAAGTCCCCTTAAGGTACTGGAAGGTTGCTATAAGGTCTTGTCAGAGCCTTCTCTTCTCCAGGCTGAACAACCCCATCTCTCTCAGCCTCTCCTCCTAGGAGAGGTGTTCCAGCCCTCTGATCAATTTTTGTCACCCTCCTCTGGTCCCACTCCAACAGCTCCATGTCTTTCCTGTGCTGAGGACTCCAGAGCTGGACACAATACTCCAGGTGGGCTCTCACCAGAGCAGAGCAGAGGAGCAGAATCCCCTCCCCTGCCCTGCTGGCCAAGCTTCCCTTAATGCAGCCCAGGACACGGCTGGCCTTCTGGGTAGCGAGCGCACATTGCTGGCTCATGTTGAGCTTCTGATCAACCAGCACCCCCAAGTCCTTCTCCTCAGGGCTGCTCTCAATCCATTTTCTGCCCAGCCTATATTTGTGCTTGAGATTGCCCTGACACGTGTGCAGGACCTTTTACTTGGCCTTGTTGAATGTCATGAGGATGGCACGGGCAAACCTCTGAAGCCTGTCAATGTCCCTCTGGGTGGCATCCCTTCCCTCCAACATGTCAACCACACCACACAGCTTGATGTCGTCAGTAAACTTGCTGAGGGTGCATTTGATCCCACTGACCATGTCACCAACAAAGTCCCAATACCTACCCCGAAGGAACACCACTCTTCACTGGTCTCCACTTGGACATCGAGCCGTTGACCACAACTCTTTGAGTGTGACTATCCAGCATCCATCCAATTTTTTATCCGCAGATTGATCCATCCCTCATATCCATGTCTCTCCAATTTAGAGGCAAGGATGTCATGAGGGACAGTGTCAAATGGTTTGCTTGAGTTCAGGTAGATGTTCTTCCCTTATTCACCAATGCAGTAACCCCGTTACTGCAAGCACTGGAACATTCATTTTCCCCAGCAGAGTAGTAGGAATCAAATACTACTTAGGAAATTTCTTTCTCACAGTACCTCTTGCTCTGGTTCTTCAAATCCACAATAGCAACCCATCCCAACATGTCATGCAGAGAAAACAGTGAAGAGAAATGGAGTATCCTAAGAAAAACCAAGCACAAATAAAAGGATTTCTGTGCATTTGCTGACAGGGATGTTAATTACAGCCACAACCGAGATCCTGGCAAGCATTATGTGTCTGTTCTTGCAGTTAGCAGCTATTCCTTACGGTGGAAATGCTTTAATGCTAATAAAATTTCCTCTGAAGAAATTTTGTTTCCATGAACTTCTTGACTCAAATTTAAAAAGGGAAAATTTGAAAAACATGCTTTATTGATATCTTTTAAACAAATATCTATGTGTACTAAAGGACTTTTTGTGGTTGGAATAAACTTTTCCCTGAATGTGAGGTGAGTTCAGGCTTTCTAAATATTCCAGAGAAACAGTATCATTATTTTCATTTGAGCTATATTTATGGAAAGTCATAATTGTAGTCATTATTTCTTATTCTGAGAACAAAACATTCTGAAGTCTTGAAAATTTCCTAAATTTGGAAAAAATCTTCTCCTATTTTACTAAGCAGAAACATGTTCTGTGAGATATAATGAAACATTATCTCTACGTCTATAAAATCCTCTTCTCATTTCCCAGTCATTTTGGCATTTTTTCTTTGAATTCTATGGGAAATTTGTCCATATATTCTCAACAAAGAGACCCTTTATTTTATTGTTATACTGTAAGATATGCTTCATAGCTATAATGACTGTAAAATAATATTTATTATATGCATGACAATTCTTCTCCACTTAAAATTCTGAGAGGTTTCCAACTCAATATAAAGCCCAGTGTTTATATGTGGATGGGGCAAATAATTCTGTAAGAAAAGCATAGTTCCAAAATACCCAATTTTTAGAAAAAGACATATAGTTTTCTGCCCACAGTAAATCTGTGAAATCTTCTGTTAAGATCAGAAATTATGTACTTTTAACCAATTTTTGTTAGACAGTACAATTTTTTCTCTTTAGAACATTTCGTCAATTTATTATTTCTGTAGTTTCTCTCTTCAACATTTTGTTATAAGTAAGCCAGCAGTAGCTACTAATATACGATTGGATTTCCAAATGGATCTCAGTCCGCTTTTTACCAATATTATGGAAAGGCACAGAATACCTGTGTTATAGAAAAAGTTCTTCCCTTGGAAAGCAGGGGTATGGTTTGTGTTTAACAGCATCTCTTTGATCAAGTAGTGCATTACTAGAATTATGTTAATGTTTAACCTAAGCTTAGAGACAGAATCTCTTGGCCATCTACACTATCCTTTTAACCAAAGACAAATTGTCTTTCTTGAAGGAACAAAGGAAAGTTGGCAGAAGAAAGTAGCCTTAAGTTGTCCTTAGGTGACATGTGACCATATACGGATAAAAGGAGTTAGGGTACTTCATCCAGAAGACCATTGAGGACCTCTAGAAACCCTCAAAAAGGAGGAAGACATGTGCAGAGGGGTCTGAACAGGAGCCAAGAAGAATGATACCACGTAGTTGCACAACACATGTAGATTAGAATGAATATGTATTAGATAGGTAGAATATACATGAATTTAATGTGTCAGTGTAAGGAAGAAGCTGGCAATGGGTGTGCTTGATTTGTGGAAAATCCACTGAGCACCGAGACCTGAATAAAACAGTATCTCTCATGAGTGTGTGAGGATTGACTTACTGCACACCGGGTAATGAATCTGTTTTTCAGACAACACCTGGACACGGAGAGATTAGATGACAGAGCAGTCTCTGAACAAAATATAAGTGTCCTAATCCAATGTCGGGGAGGTTTCTATACAATCCCAAGGACGAGACTAAGACGCATACGGAGTCAGATGCTGTGCAACCTTGTAAACTTTATTTTGGTGAACTGGGTACCGGAGGTTGAGTGGGGAGGCAGCAGGGGGAGGACAAGAGGAGAAAAGAAGAAAGGGAGAGAGAAAGGAAGAAAGGAGTAAAGTCAGACAACCCAAGCAGGCAAGGAAGGGAGTGCAGGGGAGATCAGTTACCACCACCATGGATCCAGCGATGTCCAGTCAGCTCAGTCTCTATGCAGGCGCTGAGGTTCTAGCAAGGACAGGTACCAGGAGAAAAGCAGTGAGAAGGAAAAAAAAGCCAAAAAACGTGCCCCCAGGGGAGCACGTGCTATCCCTTTATAGGGGCTTTTGCCCATGCGCAGAGTGCATGTTAGTACGTGCAGTTCGTGCCAGGCGTGCTACCGGCTTAGGCAGCCATTTGCGCGCTAGTCCGTGCACAAGCACAGTATGGTACTTTCCTGCAGGTTGTTGTGGCGGTTTCTTCAGAGGTCTAGAAGAGATCATGGTACAAACAGTAATGTGGAGACAAAACTAGTTCGTAGCGGTCTTCTACTATAAGGTAATTATATTCTTTAAAATGTGATGAAACCTTACTTCACTGACTATTGAAAGCTAGTTAATCCATTTCAGCTGCGGATGAAAAAGATGTGCACACACTGTGGAATATAGAAAGGAAATGACATGCAGAATCCAATACCAGCTTCTTACTTAGCGAAGAAGAAAGAAAGTTGCTCTCATTCAGATTTTGTTCTCATTCCTCCAGCAACTTCATTGTAGCAAATGAAGTTGAACAAAGCTTGAACAGAAAATGAGCACACTCTAAAACCGCAGAGAAAAACAATTGAAAATGAAACCAATGAGACTTATAGTCATGAACTGAGACTGCTCAAGGCTACTCAGATGTGTAGACAAAGATGACTTTCTTTCCACTAAATGAGAAGCTTGAGGTAGACTATAAGGGGAGGGACAAAGAACAAAGATGGAGTGGGAAGACAAGTAAATGGAGGAAGGCAGTAGCGGCAGATAATTGCAATTGATACCACCTTGTCCCGACTCCAGTACTCACTGCTTCATCACTCTCCAGAGTATCAGCTGCTTCTCCAGGATGCAAGCATAGGCAAAGTAGTCTGCAGGGGTGTAGTGTTTTGCCTCTCAGTAATATGATATTCTAGACAAGTGTTTATTTTGCCTGTGCCTAAAGTTGCATTAGTCTTGAAGACAGTGATGTTTAAATAAAGAATTGTTTAGAATGCCTCTCTAGTAGCTGCATGTGAGAAAATGCAAGAATCATCAAACAAAAGGCTTCA
Organism: Opisthocomus hoazin; assembly: GCF_030867145.1. Lineage (NCBI taxonomy): Eukaryota > Metazoa > Chordata > Aves > Opisthocomiformes > Opisthocomidae > Opisthocomus > Opisthocomus hoazin. The sequence goes on along the minus strand of NC_134421.1, from coordinate 50,026,765 downwards.
TCTGTGAATGGTCCACAGAGTGAAAGGTGGTCATCAAAATTACTATATAAAAGGATCGAAAAACTACCTTCCTTCTTTAGCTTTAACTGGTCTAAAAGAATGTTTATAGCTATATTATCCGAAATGTTATATTTTCATATTTTGGGAAGTCGCAAGTCATATCTCTCAAGTTGCAGATAAAATCAGAGTGTGAATTTTTTAACAAAACCCTAAGAAATGCTAAAGCTTACACAAATTTTCGCAGTACTGTACTTCCAAGGACTGTGTAAGGATAGATTGGTAAAAAGGCAATCACATGTTCAGTAAAGCCTTGAATCTGATGGCAGCAGCTATAGGTGAACTAGCTGACCTCAGATGTTAGATCACTGTTTCTTTTTCTTTTCTTTGCATATTCTTCAAGAGAAAAGCAGTCAGCCTAGACAAACGGAATTTTTAATACAATTCCTTAGCTTTTTATTCAATTTTTGACATGAAACCTTTGCAAACTACTGGAAAGACTGAGAAGGATACTCCAATGAAAAAGGGAACAGCCCACACACACTGCACTTTTGCCAAGTGCCCTAGAAGGGAAACCATCAACAATGATATGGGGTTTTTTTCCCCTCTCTGTAGACCAAGACAACAGTAGTGCAATCCCATACTCACTTAGGAGGAGAAAAAGAATGAAGATACTAGAGAGGAGCACATATGGAAATACTGTCTTTGATGGCAGTCGAAAAAACAGCAATGAATTCTCTACTATAACTGCAAGGATTCAGCCTTCTCCAGAAGAAAGCCTTTCAAAAAGATGGTAAGGGTCACAGACGAGACAAAAGTAGTTTCCATGCAGAAATTCAGCCATAGCGTCTTGCTCTGAAAATGCTCTTAAATATTCAGCCAAAAAGTGGTGTCCAAACACATATGGAATATGACCCTACTGAAACTGGCCTAGAGCTTTTATTCCACAAGAGTCTTAACAGTAATCAAATCTG